>NC_052646.1:9182762-9499815 GCF_016161935.1 Mauremys reevesii | reverse complement strand
TTGCTGGGCCACCGAGGGGAAAGACGGGTGCAGTTGCCCTAAGCCAGCCTCCCTGAGTGAAACCAGCTGAACCCGCAAAAGCACGGATGTGCCAGTATAACGGCTTCTGTCGCAGATTGTCCCCATGCCCACAGGGCTGTGCGAACGGTTGCAGGACAGGCCTGGCCTGGGTAAACGCAGGTTGTGAGTCCAGTCTGTCCCTGCAGGTGGCCCGGCGCTATCCCTTGCTGCTGTTACAAGTATCATCACTGTGCACTTTTCATCCATTGATCTCCAAGCTGGTCAGTCTAGTCACCCCTGTTTTACAGATGGAGAAACCGAGGCATAAAGATTTACCCAAGGGCGAAGCTGGAACTAGACCCCAGGTCTCCTGCAGCTCAGCAGGCTCCACTGCCTGCTTTAACAGCACCTCCGTCAGCCAAAGAGGAAACCTGTGTTGCTTTCCAAACGCCACCTGGGCCAAGCGCCGCCGGACGGGCGGGCTGAATGCGGGCAGAGCCGTCGCTGGGGACTCAAACACTGACCTGGACAAATCTCCCGGCACTTGGTGCCTAATGAAAAACTAAATGTCCTATCGCCAAAGCTCAAAACCTCTATAACCCCCTCCCTCAATGTACTCCATTGCCTCCCCCCCAGCCCCCGTGCTGCAGGGATGGGAATTTGCCACTGATCCCTGGCGCTTTGTAATTATTACATTATAATAGCTTCCCAGCCCCTACCCCAGCTGGCCTCCTGCTGCAAGGGATGGATGGGAAATAGGTCAGGGATAATGTTTGTCTGGGGCGGGACACACAAAGCATTAGGGTGGGGGAAGGGAGGACACAAAGGGTCTCTTCTTCTCACTTGGGATTATGTTTATTCCCAGGGTCCTTTAACGACAGCACTTGGGCCCTGTGGGATGATCACTGAAAACAGAGGGAGCTCTTAGTAGTAGCATTAGGGTAGAACCCGGTGGCCCTGTCTGAAACCGGGTCCCCACTGTGCTGGGTGTGCATATAGGAAGAGACGGTCCCTGCCCCAGAGAGCTCACCATCGAAATAAACCAGCCAGACACGGTGTGTGGGGGGGAACTGAGGCACAGAGAAGGGACACGACTTGCCCAAAGTCACTCAGCAGATCAGAGCCTGGCCTAGAGCCCAGGTGGCCTGACTGGCTGTCTCATGTCACAGCTACAAACTGACGTCTATCATCTGTCCTGGCCCCAGCTGGGATCAGAGACGTGCAACGACAGCGACTGTTCCCAGGGCACCTCCAGCCTGCCTGGAAACTCCAGGAGTTGCTCACCAGGGCCCATTCTCTTGATGTTCACTCCCATGCGTGGAGGTGCTTAGAAGTGGGTAGTGGGCGGGCGTGGCGCAGCCAGAGTGGTGCTGGAGCAGCCAGCTGTGGGGATGGCCGGGCTGAGCACCCCACGCCCCAGACAGCTGAATCCCCAGGGAGTGTCCAGACCCAGGCAGCAGGGAAATCCATGTTAAGGGGCCAACCCACATGGGTCACTGAATGGAAGAAAGTGGAGGAAGATTTCAGTGGGCCTCATTCTCCTTTGCCCTGCTCCCCTGATCCTTGTGCCCAATCTTCCATGGCCCTGATCCTCCCTGGCCAGACTGGCACCTTGCACCATCATTTACAGCAGCACAAACCCAAACTGTCGTATTTCACATCCACTTTGCCCTGATGTAAGAGCCACATGGTGACTCCTGGCCAGGGAGTTTGTGGGGTTATCTCACAGCAGCAGGCTGCCGCCTTGCACAGACTGGGCTGTAATTAAGTCCCAACGAGCCATTGTTTGCTGCTGCAGACTGAAGGCCGGGCTCAAATCCCTGCTAGTCTCTGGAGCCAGGCCTCCCTGCGTGCAAATAGCAGAGACAACTCTGTGTGGAGAGGCTTTATTTGAAGCGGCCTGCACCAGCCTGAGCTCAGGAATGTGGTCCCTGTTCCTCGTCATCCCAGGAGATCTGGTTCGTGCAGAGCAAAATCCAGACCCAGGCTGAGGTGGGAAAGAATCCAGCATGGAAACAAAGGGGCTTGCTATTTAATGTGTGTATTTTTAGATCTGGCCACTGCAGACGCGCTACTCGAACTAGACATGTTTAGCCTGCACAGGAGGGGCACATTTTTAACAGGGAGGGGAATTAACCACTGGAGCAGCTCACCACGGGCTAATGGAGTCCCCATCACTTGGAGTCTTTGGTCAAGACTGGTGCTGTTGTGTATTTGGTTGTCATGGTTTTTGTTCCTATGGCAACTGAGTTAGATTATTAGGGGATAGCCCAGCCAGCGTCAGCTGGTCAGGTGCGCTCCGTGTCTGTAAATAAATGGTAGCTTTGTTAGCTGTCTGCTTTCTGGCCTCAAGTGATTTCTTCCTAAACCGGCTGCCCCCAAGGATATAACAAGTGGTAAGGAGGGTGGGATACCGGTGCTGCCCCAGCAACAGAAGGAAGTAGAAGTCAAGGTAAAGAACAAATAAACAAACAAACAAAAACTGCTTATTGGCACTGACTGTGAAAGTGAAACTAAAATCATGGCCACTCTGACCGGGCCACTGGAACCTTTTGATGAGAATATAATGCAGTGGCATGTGTATACTGAGCGTTTTGAACTTTTTGTTATTGCAAATGACATTACAGAAGCAAAGAAGGTGCCAATATTCTTAACTGTTGTAGGGGCTAAAACCTACTCCCTGCTACGCAGCTTACTACACCCTGTTAAGCCAGTGACTAAATCTTACAGTGACATTGTGGAAATCCTGGGGTCCCATTTTTCCCCAAAACCAATGGATTAGCTGAAAGATGTGTGCAGACAATGAAACACGCTTTGAAATCAGCAAGGGGACAACACTCCATTCAAAAGCGTCTGGATACCTTCTTACTTGCCTACAGAAACACACCTCATGCTATGGCCAAGGTATCCCCGGCCTTTCTAATGATGGGACGGCAGCTGCGCACTTGCTTTGATCTGCTGAAACCTTCTGAACCCCGACAAATTGTGCAACGTCAGCAGCAATATCAAGTCATCAGACAGGCACCCAGACCAAAAGACTGAACCTTTAGCTCGGGACAGCCAGTTCTGGCTCGGAATTATACTTCCGGAGCTAAATGGGACCCTGCCATGATCATCACTCAAACAGGACCTGTTTCCTACACAGTCCAGACTGCAGAGAATCTTACCTGGCGGCGACATGTAGATCAGCTGTTGCCAGGTCATGCCAGTCCTCAGGACACATCTGCAGTTGAGTGGTCTGACTTCACCTCTTCTGGTGAGACACCGAATCAAGAATCACCTGTTCCTGACTGTTCTCCTCCATTACTGCTGGCGGCTGAGATACCCCTTTGCCCGGCACGAGCTGATACCACCTCCTCACCTGTTCGTGTTGTGAACCCTGAGCCCATTGTCAGGCCTGAGCCCATGGTTCTTTCGGGTGCAACAACACCAGAAGTTCGCCATAATGCACCTAGAAACAGAAGATCTCCTCAATGGCTGGATCTTTAGCTAGAGCGAACCCACGGTTATGGGGCAAAATAATCCCCAGGGTTTAGCCAGGAATGGAGGCAGTCTACCCTCCTTCTCTAGTCTAGTGTGTGTTTTATTTAGGGGATGTTCTTATTAAGGGGGGAGGAATATGTTGTGTATTTGGTTGTCATGGTTTTTGTTCCTATGGCAACTGAGTTAGATTATGGGATAGCCCAGCCAGCTTTAGCTGGTCAGGTGAGCTCCGTGTCTGTAAATAAATGGTAGCTTTGTTAGCTGTCTGCTCTCTGGCCTCAAGTGATTTCTTCCTAAACCAGCTGCCCCCAAGGAATATAACAGGTGCTTTCCCAGAAGATACACTCTAGCTCATCCACCAGATATGGGCTGGATGCAGGAATCATTGAGTGAGGTTCTCTGGCCTGGGGTTATGCAAGAGGTCAGACTAGATCTCAATGGTCCCTTCTGGCCTGAGCTCTATGAATAATCCCTAGAGAATCATTGATCTGGCAGATTTCTCCTCTTTCTCGGCTTGCAAATTGTCTGTGATCAGTCCCTGATTTCCTACAATTCATTGGTTGTTCCCTGATGGCTCTCACGTCACTAATGGTTGGTTCATTGTTCTTTCAGCACAGTGGTTACAAACATTCCATCTCCAAAGTGCCAGCTGTGTCCATTTTATTTTGACTAGACACTCAGGTCACGTGGTATCATTTCCAAAATCCAATTTCCAGTGCTCTTATGGGACACTAATTAAGTGTGCGTCATGTATACCCCCATCTTCTGGGCCACATAAGAGGATAACAGCCTACCGTTGGTGCTAGTTGATGGAGTTGCTCCATTAGCTCAAGAGTTAGAGGCTCCTCTGGCGCTCTTTGTAATGAAGGTCACGGGATCAGTTCTCTGTGATGCCTCAAGGCGGAGTGGGGTCAGCTGTTGCTCAGCGAACAGTTCAGAACTGGCTCTCTGCAAATGCTCTCTGATGGTTGCTTAAAAACTGCTGGAATATTGATGGGTGGGACTGGAGCACCACTGGGCACTGACATTCCTGAGGACTCAGCACCTGCATCCAGAGCTAGATTGTCAGGAGAGTCATGCACCCAGTATGGTGAGTGCTTGGAAAAATTGGGCCCCTAATGGTCGTTGGCCTGGGCCATGCAGGAGGTAAGACTAGAGGCTGCTATGGTCCTTTCTGGCTTTAAAATCTATGAATCACAGGGAGGAGTGCGTGTGTGTTCAATTAGAGGGAACTGTGTTCTCCTCCCCAGGCACACTGATCCCCATGGGGTCCAGGCTGGAGGGTCTGACTGAAGGAGCAGGGTCGTGTTCAGGCCTGCCCAAAGTCTGTTCCATTGGTTGTTCCACTGCCAGCATCCCAGTGCCCACGTCCTTTAGAAACCAACATCTTTACCTCCCGGGTGACTGTATCCTTCCAGGTGCTGGCACCAGCCACCGGGCAGCTCCCCGCAGTGGGAGCATCAGCCCAGAGCAGGGACATAGGTGTCACAAAGCCACAGCCCTTCCTTTGGGGGGGGGGCAGGGGGCGGCTTGAGGAGTGGTGGGGCACAAGGAAAGCAGGGCAAAGGAACTTTACCTGCTGCCAGACGTAGAGAGTAATTTTGCTTGCTAATTAATTAACTGGCACACGGCACTTCCCCACTGATGGGAAAACAGCCCCTGAGACCAGAGCTGCCCTGGAAAGGTTCCTCTGCTCGCCCAGATCTTGCTCATACTCCACTAGCAGCGCTGCCCTGGGATGCAGAGGAGAGATGCAGTGGATGCTCTGAGGATGCAGGGCAGTGTGGGCCTGGGGGTGGGGTGGGGTGGGGGATGCCCTGTGGTATCAAGCTCAGCAGGACATGCTACTGCTGCCACCAAGAAATAGCCGGGTGCTCGAATCGTGCCTCCAGCAGCCCCAATGTGCAAGGAGTCTGTGGTCTGGCCACGCCCACATGCCAGCAGGCCACACCTCTTTGGAGATGTGAAGCATGATAGCTGGGGCTCTGCTAGCACTGAGCAGGGGTGCTGGGTGGGTATTCTGGCCTGCTCGTGAGTGGGTGTGTGGGAATGCCTGTGCACTGTCTCTCCTAAAACGCCTGCCAGCCTTGCTACAGATACAAACTGAACCCACCACTGAAATGCAGCCAACTCTGGGACAGAGCATGGCAGCAGTTCAGCAGCCACACGGCAGCAGGGTAGGGCCTGAGGGAGAATCCTGCATGCAGCTGAACCTGGAAGAAGGGGTTTAGTCTGACTTGTCCAGAGACCAGGGTTAATCTCTGTGCTCCAGCCACAAATACCCATGGGATTAGTAATGACAAGCGGTCCCAGTCTGTGCTTTCCCTTTTATTCGAGGGGCAGTGAGCACCTCATCAGTGCAACCTAATGAGCCCCCCTCGCCCCTCCCTGCAGTGATGCACCCCCAGCTGAGCCCCCCACACCTTTCCATGAAATGCAGCTCGTCACACCCTGCAGCTGGCAAATTGGAGCCATCAGTCATCATGGAGGAGAAGAGATCTTCACCGCTGGAGTCATAAGCTTCCTGCAACCCCTGAGTTTTCCTTGCAGGTCTCCCAGCCTGGCCCTAGCCAGCTTTGACCCAGCTTTGCTTTGGCGACTCAGGGAACTCCTGGCCCAAACAGGGCACAACTGATCCCTGACAGGAGAATCCTAAGGGCCAATCTTCCCTTGCAGCGCAGCACGATCCCAGCATTCTGGGGTTCTCACGGGGCTGGCCCTGCAGGCTCAGACTCTTGTCTGAAGCTGCAGAAGAGCCCAGCTGGAGCGAGCAGGCAGAGAACACGGCCCCTCGTTTAGCATCAGGCTGAGGGCAGCCTGAGCTGAGTCGCTGTGCTGAGCTCAGCTAGTGATTCCGGGGCCGGCAAGGCAGAATGAAATCCCGCACTGTGCCCATTGTGCCAGCGTTCCCTCTGGTGCAGGGACATCTAGTGGCAGGGCCAGGCAGTGGCTAACGTTCGAGGAAGAAGGGATTTGGGGTGAAAATTGGAACTGGTTGACTTTACTTTTTTTGGTCTGAACAAAGCCATATTCTGAAAGTTTTCCGTAGCCTACAGCAGTTGGGTAGCATCCCTTTACAGAGGCTGGGAATTCTCTAGCGAGCAGCCTGCCTGGCTGCTATTGCAGAAGCCACTGAGCAGCAGTGTATCCATATGCTAGGCCTTGTGTGTTTATATACGGCTAGTAAACACGGTTATTCGGAAGCCAGCTGTGTTCATGTCATCTGAATTCTTATTATTGTGTAAAGAGCAAAGACACAGCGTTTGCAATAGACATTCCCCTCCACTCCACCCCACCCCCAATTTTTCATTTTTTGTTCCACTTTCAGTTTCTGAGCTGATTTTTTTCATCAGCAATGTTCACTATTTGGTCTAATCACCTGGGGGGAGGTTTCCACCCTGCTCTACTCAAACGACATTGGATTCTGAAAATAGAAAGTGTTTCTGGAGTGAAAAGCACCAACTCGGGGAACAAAAACAACCACCAAGAATTTGATTTTTAAAAATCCATCGGAAATTTGAAAGAGGCAAAATTGGTTCAGGTCAGTTCCAAAACCAAGAGGAGGAAAACGCAGTCATGATTTTTTAAATGTCTACAACCTTTTAAGGCTGTTTTGAGCAGCTCAGTCTATTTATTGTTATTATTAAGGACACCACAGTGCTAGGCAATGTAAAAAGCCCGCCCCTGCCCCAAAGCGCTTACAAGCTGATGGTATGGATGCCCGTCCAGATACTCACAGATATTTAGGTGCCTAACTCCCATTGGTCTCAATGGGGGGTAGGCACCTAAATACCTGTGCCTTTGTCAGCAGCCTTTTAATAATCCTTTTGGTGGACAAACTGCTGCTGGAGTAGAATCCTTCCTTTTATATTGAGAATTTGTATAGACGCCTCAATCCAGAGCAGACCACCGCTATGCTAGGATCTGTACGCACACAGAACCAAAAGACAGTCTCTGCCCCTGATGTGTCATAGTGCAGTGGCTGTATCATAGGTATTAAAGCTGGGATCTGCTTCTCTTTCTTCTTCTTCTTCCTTTCTGTCACTTTTCCGGTGGGGGTCACAGTGACAGCATGGAAAGTAGGGAGGACCAGATCTCCTTTTCCTTTGTAACATGTTCCAGCTCCTCCTGGGGGATTCACCAGCATTCCCAGGCCAGCTGGGCGATATCATCCCTCCAGCGTGAACTGCATTGGCCTTGAGGCCTCCGCCCAGTGGGACGTGCCCGGTAGAGTTCCAGTGGAAGCCTCCTAGGGAGGTATCCTTATCAGGTGCCCAAACCACCTCAATTGGTTCCTCTTGATCTGGAGGAGTAGCGGTTCTATTCCGAGGCCCTCCTGAATAGCCGATCTCCTCACCCTATCTCAGCGAGTAAGCCCAGCCACCCTGCAGAGAAACCTCATTTCCGCTGCTTGTACCCGCAATCTTGTCCTTTCTGTCATTACCCAAAGTTCATGACCATAGGTGAGGATGGGGACGTAAAGCGACCTGCAAACTGAGAGTTTTGTCCGAGAACTCAGCTTCCGCTTCACCACCACAGATAGATACAGCACCCACATCACCGCCACACCAATCCGCCGATAGAAGGGGGTGGAGTCAAGTCAGGCCACCTATGTAACCTGGCTTTGCCCAGCCTGAAAATGAGATGGGGACCCATCTTGTGGGCTCACTATCCATGAGGCAAAGGGTAGGGGTTGGGTGCGATGCCAGAATGACCGCAGGAGGGACAGACCATGACAGACTGGCCCTCCACAATGGAAACTAAAGCTGGGATCATTAGTAAAATATTGCAGAGCCTGGGGGGAGTTGGACAAATTTCTGCCACATTTGTCCTGCATGTGAAAAACCCCCACTAAGATTTGTGACATTTTTTCATAGTTTTTCACTGAAATCATCCCCCCTCCAAAATTGTTGTTTTGTTAGTTTCCATCATAAACCTTTTTTGTTTGATTTGTTGTCATGCCGATGCCTTTCTGGAAGACACGCTTTAGCCAAACACAGTTTATAGGGCTCTAATCAGGGGAATCTGGGTGAAATATAATGGCCTGTGATATACAGAAGGTCAGACCAGATGGTCTAATGGCCTCTTCTGGTCTTAAAACTCAGTGTATGGATTATTTCTAATTGTCTCCAAATACATTTATGATTGGCCACTTGGCATCACATGGTATTTTCTAAAAAAAAGCTGGACTGCTCCAGAAATGGAGGGTGTATCTGGAGAAATCACAGTTTTGGATCATGCATGTTATTGGCTTTGGGCAGAAGCAGGGGTTTATCCTAGCATGCTGCACAGAGCAAATTATACCCTACATTGTGCAATATCTGGTCTAACGTTATCCCCACCATATAGATATTCATGACCAAAGTGGCTAGCCAGTACAGATGCAGGGGAACCCAGATCTGATGGTTAAATACACGGACTGCATTGTGAAAAACGATTACTGTCCTTCACCCAGACTGACCCAGAGAGTCCCCATTTTTGGATGGTTTTTTCCCACTTGGCTCACACAGAACAAATCCATTCCAGCAGTGACTCCATTGCTGGATGCTGAGGAAATGGAATTTGGAAGCTTTTTCCAGGGCGTCTCTCTGTCTCATCCCTTCTAATCACTCTTCCAGGCGTGAAGTGTTAAAAGCCAGGTTCCTAGAACCGAGGACTGGAGTGCCTGATGCGAGATCTATGCAGCCTCCCCGCTATCTCTCAAGCACTCTCGGCATCCGAGTGCCTGTAGCTACAGTGCAGATGCTACCGCAGTTCAGTGCCACGTATCTCTCTTGCTCAGATTAAAAGCTCTTCTCTGTGGTGTTACTGGGAACGCTGCACTTAGCCACGCAGGCCCCAAGTCAGTAAAACATTTAAGTGCAGGTTTAAGTGGTTTGCAGAATAGGAGGCTGAGATGTTCCTCTTTTTTTCTCTGGCCATTTTACCAGGAAGATGTTAATTTCTCACTGGTTTGAGGTGCATCCATTTTTGGGTACCCCCCATGGCTCCGGTTTCCATGAGTGCAGCTCGGCAGCCAAGACGACAGCTGGAGCAGGTGTCAGCAGCATCATTGGAATTCAGACCCTGGGTATCTCAAACTGGAGGCGCTCATAACTAGGGACCATTTTTTGACAAAATGAGTCCCATTGCGATGAGACACCTGTTCCCCAAGGCATAGTCTGCTCCTTTGCCTCGCATTGACCCTGGCTCTTGAAATCCGGCATCCCCTTGATTTAATTCCCTTTGTTTTTCAGTACACAGACCAAAAGCCCAGATCCTCAGCTGGGGTGAAGCTCTGTTGAAGTCAGTGGACTCTGGGCTGGGAATTGGCAGAGCTGGTTTCTATTCCTGGCCTTGATGAGTTGTTTCCCCACTTGCTCTTTGTCTTGTCTATTGTGAGCTCTTGTGGGACTGCCTGTCACTAGGAGTGTATGTGTGCAGCACCTTGCACCATGGGTACCTGAGCTCAGGAGTGGTCCTCCAGCACTGCTGTAATATAGCAGATAATGGCGCACCTCTATTTACACCAGTTGAGGATCTGGCCCAAAGCCCTGGAAGGCAGAGGGGAGACGGCATGTCCATTTCAAAACCTTTTTTATTAAAAGAAAGCAAGAGAGACAGCAAGCTCGGGAGCTTTGGGGGTGCTAGTGTGTGTGAGTGCGGGGGAGGGCAGGGCACTGGGGACGCTCTGCAGGTCACCCGACATCATGCTGCCCATAGCCGGTCCTGGTCTTTGCTGCAATTCTCCCTGATTTTCTTTTTATCCGTCTACCCCTCCCATCCACGAGTTTAATCTTTGCATAAATCTCTCAACCTGCTGAGTTACCCGTCACAAAGCCATGTTGACCACAGAGCTTGTCCTCATGGGTCATTTCTCCAGCTCATCTACCTACGTATTCAACTCCTTGACATTCTCCATCTATCTCTCCAGCTATGCAGATACACCAGTGCATAGCCCCCGTCCATCCACCCCATGGTCCGTGCACCCAGACCCTCGCTCCTCCATACACTTATCAAGCTGCTCCGCACTCTTCTGCTTCCATAGTCATCTTTCTGCAAGGCCATTCGTCCAACGCTTCATACCGCACACCTGTAAGCTGAGGACAGCTACTCCTCTTCTGTTGTCCCGTTCACTCATCCGTCTTGTTCTTTGCTCCATCCTTCCATCCCACCCGTTTGCTCCAAAATGACACGCCATCCCATGCTTCTCTACAATTGATGTCACTGCTATAAAAACCCTCCTCCTGCTCCTTCGTGGAGCGGGCCTCGTTCATTTATCTGTACAGCTATAAAATAGACATATGTTTATAAATATCTGATTTATTACCTGCATATTCACCCCTTGCACACAACTCCGCCATAGCTGCAGAGTTGCTACCACTACCCATTTTACCCTGTTTTATAGACCCAAATAACAGGGTACATCTGCCATCCATTTGTCTCCCCATTCACTCTTCTCTCTACCTCCTTCGCCAGCTATCACTCCTTCTTCCGTCCAGCCCTCCTTCCCAAACACCTGTCGCTTCATGAGTCTCCTTCCTCGCATCCTTCTACCATCCCCCAGTCTTCCGTTCTGCGCCCGAACACTTTGTCCTTGGCTGGCTCTGTCTCCCCACCTCTGCACCATCCCATTACACCTTGGACTCACTCTCCGGGTTGGCCAGGCTACCGTTCCTCTCCTTATCCCCTGCTTCTTTCTCTGTCCCTTCCTCCACCTTCTCGTCCAGCCGGCTGGGGATGGACCAGTAGAGGTGGGCGTCCATGCGGGCCGTGGCCTCGGCCATTTCCTTGGCGCTGCAGCTGGGCGTGGGCACCTCAAAGGTCTGGTGAAAGCTGTTGTAGTCCACCTCGTAGAAGCCATCCTCCAAGCTCAGCACTGACATGAAGCGATGTCCCCACAGCACCTCGTCCATCAGGTAGGAGCTCCGGGCCTGGCAGGTCATCCCTAGGGAAACAAGGGCAGCACTGATAAGGCAAAAGGCCCAGTCGGGAGGGCACTTGACTAGGATCCAGAAAACCAGGCTTCTGTTCCCAATACTGAGCTGCTGGACAACCCTGGGCAAGGCACTTCCCCATTCTGTGCCTCAATTTCCCCTACTAACCAGTGTCCATTAGACCGGAAGGGTCCATCTACACTGCAACTAAACACCCATGACTGGCCCATGCCAGATGACTCTGGCTGCAGGGCATTCAGGCTCAGGGACAGTGTGAACAACTACACTGCAATGAATCAGCCCCACAGCCTGAGCCCAAGTCAGCTGGCAGGGGCCAGCCGCAGGTTTTTCATTGTAGCGTAGACATATCCTAAGATGCAGTTAGGCACCTCAATCCCTTTGAAAATCTAGCCCCAAGTTCTTCAGGGCAGGGATCATCTCTCATTGTGTGTCTGTGCAGCCCCTGGCACAAGGGGGCTCTGATCTCATCTGGGGCAGGCACTATCTTATACCCCCTGTCCGCAGCACTCCGCACAACAGGGGCCTGATCTCAGTTGAGGCCTCCACATGTTACCAGAAGATTAATAACAGTCATGCTGGCCATGTTCTCATTGCCTAGGCACTGAGGTTTAAACTGTAGCCCGACTGCTGCCCTGCAAAGGGAAATCACCCAGCAGTGCTGTGTAAGCCGGGTTAATGGATCAGACGAGAAAGGGAGCCAGCCTTGTTGCTGGGTAGACAAGAGATGGGGAAAACAGCAGTGTGCTCACCTCGTCCAGGGTGCTGAGCCTGGTGACTGGCCAAACCCAGGGGGAAGGAAGGCTGACTAAGCCGATCAAAGGGGTGATGAGAGGAGGAGAGCTCTGCCTGAGAGAATGCAGGTGATCCCCTGACTATCTCCCCCAGCCTGAGAGAATGCGGGCGATCCCCTGCCTGTCTCCCCCTGCCTGAGGGGAGCGCGGGTGATCCCCTGCCTGTCTCCCCCTGCCTGAGGGGAGCGCGGGCGACCCCCTGCCTGTCTCCCCCTGCCTGAGGGGAGAACAGGCGACCCCCTGCCAGTCTCCCCCTGCCTGAGGGGAGTGTGGGTGACCCCCTGCCTGTCTCCCTCTGCCTGAGGGGAGCACGGGCGATACTCTGACTGTCTCCCCCTGCCTGAGGGGAGAACAGGCGACCCCCTGCCTGTCTCCCCCTGCACGAGGGGAGAGTGGGTGATCCCCTGCCTGTCTCCCCCTGCCTGAGGGGAGCACAGGCGACTCCCTGCCTGTCTCCCCCTTCCTGAGGGGAGTGCGAGAAATCACCTGACTGTCTCCCACTGCCTGTGTGGAGCGTAGGCGATCCCCTGACTGTCTCCCCCTGCGTGGGGTGTTGCCTATTTTGCCCTGAAAGGCGTTTGCTGAACTATTCTAGCAGAGACAAACTGGACTTAGAAACACCATGGAGGCCCCCTAGGCTGTGGGGACTTTCCACTGCTAGTAACCCCTATTGCTGCAGCAGAGAGGTTGGCCCCCTGGGAGAATCAGTCCCCTCATCACCTCACTGCACTCAAGCACCTTCAGGCCTGCAATGACTCATCAAGGCACATGGGTTCCTCCACATTATGGAGCCCACTAGTGTGGAATAAACTGGACTTATGAATTCAGGGAAATCCACCCTGGGGGTTGTGTTACCTGCAGGTTGCATAGTGTTACTCATGTACCCACTTCAAATCCACTTTCCTCTTCCCTTTACATGCTTTGTCTGTATTTCCCCTTGTAAATAAAGTGTGCCTTGATTGTTGGCCCATCTGTTATGGAGGTGTCAGAAGAATATATGTACGAGGTGTCAGGCTAATCATAGGAGTAAATACTGGGTCAGGGATAGTTGAACCACACTGGGAGGTGAGGTCAGGTTCCTAACTTCTTTAAACAGTCAGGGAGAGGCACCACTAGTTAGCAGCAAAAAGCCCAGAGCATTGAAACCCAAAGCAGAGTGACACCGGGTAAGGTCTCCCTTAGGGCTACAGTGATCCATAAACCTGCTACAATTATAATGACTAGAGACAGAAAGCAAAGCCGAGGACAGTCTAATAATTATTCAGTGCATTGCAGCAGAAGGTGCTAAAGTGAAGCTTCTCCACGAACCCAGCACATAGCACATGGGAACAAAGGTCTGGGTCTCCATCTGCCTGCAACTGGTGGTAGACAGACAGGTTCCTACAGCTGCCTGCTCCTTTATTGAGTCTACTAAGCTTTTGACCACAGTGACATCATGTGGCAGTGAGTTCCACAGGCTAATTGTGCGTTGCAAAGAAAAACATCACCAGTTTCAGTTCTGTTCCCTTGGAGTTGTACTGAGTGCTGCACCCAAGGAATGTTCCTTCTGGTGCTGTCTTTGCCATAGGTGGCCAGGAGAGGTCAAGCCAGCCTCAGAGAATACATGCTGGCTGCTGGGCCAAGAGAAAAGGAGGTGACAATCCTGGGGTGAACAAGGGCCAGGAGGTGGGAAGTGCCCCCATTGTTGTTTACAACGGGCTCAGTTAGCACATGTTGACCGGCAATCAGTGAACTCTGGCTTTGTCTTCACTGCAGTAAAAGGAGAGTTTTTCCATTGCTTTAGCTCTCTTCTGGGAAATCAGGCTGGAGTTTTTGCCATAGTTGAAGGAGGTCACACCTGGCTGGGGGAGCCTATAATGTTGACCCTACCTAGCTATATTGCAATAAAAGCTACAGAGCCTTGTCTCCACTAGGGTTTCACAGTGAGAGAGCTAATTACGTATGTCAGTACGTTAGTTATCTCGCTGAAAGAACACACCAGTTTTGGCAGTGAAGACGTAGCCTTCTTCACACATGGAGTTGATCTGGACTAGTTAATCCACTTTAAATTCACACTCGACCTTATTCCGGGTTAATTTTCATGGGCGTGGAGTCAGAGGGCCCGTGTTCCTTGAAGGGGTTATTGTTGAAGGGACACCAGGGGAACAGGGCACTGGTGGAGTTTGGCTGAAGGCAACTCAGCCACATGGGTACAGCAGTACACAGGATTTAATACATTTCCACGTGTTCACATGAGCCTGCATCCAGCTTCACTCATTGCTAATGAAACACAGATAAACTCTCAGGCCTGGGTTACTCAGTTTTTGTCTCGGTATAAAAATGTTGGTTGGGGGCGTGTGATTTTTTTACCCCTATAGTTATGCTGGTACAACACAGTTAGGCTGTGGCTACAGTAGGAGTGCTGTACTGGTATAGGAACACCAGTATACTATACACACAACACACTTCTGGTGTGGCGGTAACTGTGTCCCGAAGAACAAGCTACAGCAGTAAAAGTTCAGTTTTGCTGGTCCAGCGGCAGCTACGCTACAGACTTCTGCAAGCACCGCTTTGCCGGTTAGGGATCCAGTGCTGGCAGAAGTCTGTAGTGTGAAGTCTGTATGATTGCTCAGAGCTCCAGTATGAAACTGGAGAAAAGCCTGTTTGGGTTAAGTTTAGAGGCGAGAGCAACAAGGGTGATGTCGTGGTGGACGTCTGCTATAGACCACCAGACCAGGAGGATGAGGTAGACGAGACTTTCTTCGGACAACTAACAGAGGTTTCCAGAGCACAGGCCCTGGTTCTCCTGGAGGAATTCAATCACCCTGACATCTGCTGGGAGAGCAATACAGCTGTGCACAGACAATCCAGGAAGTTTTTGGAGAGTTTTGGGGATGACTTCCTGGTGCAAGTGCTGGGGGAACCAACTAGGGGCCGTGCTCCTCTCGACCTGCTGCTTACAAACAGGGAAGAACTGGTAGAGGAAGCAGAAGTGGATGGCAACCTGGGCAGCAGTGACCATGAGATTGTCGAGTTCAGGATCCTGATAGAAGGAAGTAAGGAAAGCAGCAGAATATGAACCCTGGACTTCAGAAAAGCAGACTTTGACTCCCTCAGGGAAATGATGGGCAGGATCCCCTGGGAGGCTAATATGAGGAGGAAAGGAGTCCAGGAGAGCTGGCTGTATTTTAAAGAAGGCTTATTGAGGGCGCAGGAACAAACCATCCTGATGTGCAGAAAGAATAGCAAATATGGCAGGTGACCAGCTTGGCTTAACAGAGAAATCTTCAGTGAGCTTAAACACAAAAAGGAAGCTTACAGTAAGTGAGGACTTGGACAGATGACTAGGGGGGAGTATAAAAATATTGCTCAGGCATGCGGGGTGTAATCAGGAAGGCCAAAGCACAATTGGAGTTGCCGCTAGCAAGGGATGTGAAGGGTAACAAGAAGGGTTTCTACAGGTATGTTAGCAACAAGAAGAAGGTCAGGGAAAGTGTGGGACCCTTTACTGAATGGGGGAGGCAACCTAGTGACAGAGGATGTGGAAAAAGCTGAAGTTCTCAATGCTTGTTTTGCCTCAGTCTTTAGAGACAAGGTCAACTCCCAGACTGCTGCACTGGGCAACACAGAATGCGTCCTAGGGTGCTGAGGGAGTTGGCTAATGTGATTGAAGAGCTATTGGCCATTATCTTTGAAAGCTCGTGGTGATCGGGAGAGGGCCCCGAACGATTGGAAAAAGGCAAATATAGTGCCAATCTTTTAAAAAGGGAAGAAGGAGAATCCGGGGAACTACAAACAGCCTCACCTCAGTCCCTGGAAAAATCATGGAGCAGGTCCTCCAGGAATCCATTTTGAAGCACTTGGAGGAGAGGAAGGTGATCAGGAACAGTCAGCATGGATTCACCAAGGGCAAGTCATGCCTGACCAACCTGATTGCCTTCTATGATGAGATAACTGGCTCTGTAGATATGGGGAAAGAGGTGGACGTGATATATCTTGACTTTATCAAAGCTTTTGATACTGTCTCCCACAGTATTCTTGCCAGCAAGTTAAAAAAGTCTGGATTGGATGAATAAACTATAAGGTGGATAGAAAGCTGGCTAGATTGTCAGGCTCAACAATGGCTCGATGTCTAGTTGGCAGCCGATATCAAGCAGAGTGCCATAGGGGTCTGTCCTGGGCCAGTTTTGTTCAATATCTTCATTAATGATCTGGATGATGGGATGGATTGCACCCTCAGCAAGTTCGTGGATGACACTAAGCTAGGGGGAAAGGTAGATATGCTGGAGGGTAGGGAGAGGGTCCAGAGTGACCTAGACAAATTGGAGGATTGGGCCAAAAGAAATCTTCTAAGGTTCAACAAGGACAAATACAGAGTCCTGCACTTAGGACGGAAGAATCCCAGGCACTGCTACAGGCTGGGGACTGACTGGCTAAGCTGCAGTTCTGCAGAAAAGGGGGATTGCAGTGGACGAAAAGCTCAATATGAGTCAACAGTGTGCCCTTGTTGCCAAGAAGGCTAACGGCTGCATTAGTAGGAGCGTTGCCAGTAGATCGAGGGAAGTGATTATTCCCCTCTATTAAAGCACTGGTGAGGCCACATCTGGAGTATTGCATCTAGTTTTGGGACCCCCACTACAGAAGCGATGTGGACAAATTGGAGACCCCAGCGGAGTGCAACAAAAATGATTAGGGGGCTGGGGCACATGACTTACGAGGAGAGGCTGAGGAAACTGGGGTTATTTAGTCTGCAGAAGAGAAGAATGAGGAGGGATTTGATAGTAGCATTCAACTACCTGAAGGGGGGTTCCAAAGAGGATGGAGCTTGGCTGTTCTCCGTGGTAGCAGATGACAGAACAAGGAGAAATGGTCTCAGGTTGCAGTGCGGGAAGTCTAGGTTGGATATTAGGAAACGCTATTTCACTAGGAGGGTGGTGAAGCACTGGAATGGGTTCCCTAGGGAGGTGGTGGAATCTCCATCCTTAGAGGTTTTTAAGGCCCAGCTTGACAAAGCCCTGGCTGGGATGATTTAGTTGGAAATTGGTCCTGCTTTGAGCAGGTTGAACTAGATGACCTCCTAAGGTCTTTTCCAACACTAATATTCTATGATTCTATGACCTGGACTTAGAGTGGTATAAAGGTGTTTTAAGATCTAAAGATGAAAAGTGCTATATAAAAGCTAGGTATTAATTATTTTACTAGTATAGCATTTTCACCTACTCATGTGGGAATAGCTACCGGAATAAGCACATTTATATTAATATAATGTGCCCACCCTCAGGGGATTGGGCTCCTATCTGCATCTTTGGCACCTAAACACCTTTAAAAGTCCAATCTCTAGATACAGCAATGATGTATGTGGGATAAGAAGTAGGACAGAATAGAATAGAACCCAAACTGCAAGGCCCTGCTGCATTTCAGCTCAACTCCCATAGCAGGACTTAAGTTGCCTGGTTCTAGGACTCATCACAAACATCTGTGTCCTGGAACAAGCACTTGGGGAGAGTCCAGACCAGCCTGTGCAAATGTGTTAATTATCTTGACTTAATTGACAGTCAATTTACTTGAGCTATAACCTCTCCTGTAGAGGGACTTGCCTCCAGGGGGAAAAACTAAGGGGTGAATTTAAATGGGTATAGTTATATCAGTATAACCTTCGTATGGACACTTATCTCAGTATAAGAGGGGTATTTTTTGGTTTAGCATATGTCACTTGGGAAGGGGGTTAAAGGTAAACCAAACAACAACCACTCTTGTACTGGAGTACTTCGTGTCCACATGGCGAGTTACACCAGTATAACTACAGGGGTTTTTAACTGTCCAGGTACAATAATAGTGGTATTATTGATACTGGCTTCCTGTGTAGACAAGCCCCCAACGGGTTTGTGGGGAACCTGGGACTGGGTTTGGGTTTGTAATAAAACCTTTGGGAAGAGAGAAAAGACTTGTCGAATCATCGATTCTAAGCCCAGAAGGGCCTAGTTTGACCTGCTGTATAACTCAGGCTATAGAAGTTCCCTGAATTAATACCTAGTAGAACTAGAGTAAATCTATTACAAAAAAATCAAGTCTTGCTTTAGAAATTGCCAGTGATGGAGAATCCCCCCCAGCCCTTGGTACATTGTTCCAATGGGTAACTACCCTCACTGCTAAACATGTGCACCTAATTTCCTGTCTGAATTTATCTAGTTTCAGCTTCCAACCATTCCATCTTGTTATACCTTTGTCTGCTGGATTGAAGAGCCCGTTATCAAATGTTTAGTCCTCATGTAGGTACTTAGACAGTGATCAAGTCACCCCTTAACCTTCTCTTTGTTAAAATGACTAGACTGAGCTCCTAGAGCCTATGACCACAAGGCAGGTTTTCTAATCCCCGAGTCATCCTCTTGGCTGCTCTCTGAACCCTCTTCAATATATCAACATCCTTCTTGAATTGTGAGCAGCAGAGGTGATAGAATAGAAGGAGAACTAGTGAGAGAAAAGAGAAACAATCGTGAAAGAGTCTGAAAGCAGAATGGGAGAGAAAGTGGAGAAAGATATTGAAAGAGTGAGAGAAAGTGAAATTGATTAAAAAGAGTGAAAAATAAGTGAGAGAAGAGAGTAAATGAGAGGGTGGTAGTGAAAGAGGAGAATGGGCAGGGGGGCTGTTTGGAGCTGGAGGTTATGTTGCTGTGGGCACATCATGTAGTCAGCTAGTTGGCATGGCCCGGCGCTGCCATCCATTCCTCTTACACTCTCATTCACTCCAGCCATCCAGAGGGATTAGCCTTGTATTATCACGATCAATCGAAGCATTAAGCCTCAGCCTGGATAAAAGATACATGGATCCTCATTAATGCTGAAATCCCTCGGAGAGGGAACCTGGCCCCCCCTCTCGGAGGACAGAGCGCAGGCTCCATCGGGATCCACAGAAGAGCTTGATGGGGTACAGACAGGATGTAAGGAGGTGAAATCCCCACTGTGCCAGTGCCCTGAGATGGGGCAGGGGAGGGAGGAGGAAGGGGTACGTGGAAAGAAAAGATGATCAGCTTCCAAAATTAGGGCCAGAGAATCAGTGACACATGACAGCAGGTGACCATGGTTTATGGGCTTTATGCCCACCTCGCTGGGGCACTGCCAGGACCATCCAATCCCAGGAACAACCCCCTGCTTCCCCCCCGCCCCCCCTTACACTGGTTGCAGGGCACATAGGGAGACGGCATCATAGCTCATCATGGAGCAGCAGTGAAGTACCAGTGCCACCTACTGGTGCAAATGTGCCATGCACCTTTTTGTTTATAGCTCCCTTCTGCAACCCCGTCCCCAGCCTAGCTGGTGTTTCCAATGCACTCGTCACCATGGTATCTGGGACCTCTTATATTTGGCACAGAGGCTGCCCTTTGCCTGCAGACACTGCCCACTGGGAAGGGTCAAAATACAGGCTGCTGGTTTGCTTTCAAAGGGCAGATCGGAGCCTGGCCAGAGACGGATAATCCCTGGGAATGAAGAGTTCAGAAAGGATCTAGCCGCTGTGTGTCTGACTGATCTTCCTCCCCTCATTTGATAACCATTAGCAATAATAACTGGAGTGCCCAGCTGGTGAATCATGCACCCACGTGTGAAATTTAAATCCTGTACATATGCAATAGTCACTTCACCCACCAGCAAAATGCAACCACCTCTGAGGCAGGGGCATCATTTCAGAAACATTCGGGGTGGGGCCACGTTGTGTCAGCATATGGAACATGATATGTGCTTATATTGTAGCTGGCAAAGTCAGGGTGGGGAGTGGAAGAGATAATGGAATATCCAGACCTATGAAAAGTTGGGGGGGACCAAGTTTGGGGGAGCAACTGCCCCCTTGCTCCATAGTAACTAACACCCTCACTCTGGGGCGGGAGCGCTGTTTAATGGCTGCAGAACGATGCCATTTGACAGTCATGGGCATCCGCATGGGCATACACAGCTCCATTCATCTGGCTGGATCCCACCAGGGTGCACCACAAAGACAACCCTGTTTCATTGTGCCCCCATGTCAGAGGGCATAGAAGCAGCATAGTCCATAGGACGGAGCAGAGACCTGGGACTCTGAAGATCCAGGTTCTGCTCCTAGCTCTGTACTGTGTGACCTTGCACAAGCTCCTTCTGTGCCTCAGTTTCCCCATCTGTAAATGGGGGGTAATGATGCAACCTGTTTTGAACAGAAACTTCAGGGACAGCTTTGTAGGATCATGATGATGATGATAATGTAATGTCACTGTAACATCCAACACTGGCCACCTGGTCTGCTAGGTGCTGTACGTCCACCTACCAAGAGGCAATCCCTGCCCTGAAGACACTGCAAATAGACAAGATAGACACAGGAGGGGAGGGGACTGAGAGGCACAGGCCTGCACAAGGTCATACGGCAGGTGTGTGGCATAGCTCGGGTCTCCTGATTCCCAGGGCAGGGCAGTGGCCTACCCACTCACCCACACTGCTTCTCTCGCAGCCTACCGCCTTTGTTCCATAAGAGTCCTGCTGCAGCTGTAGCCTTGCCAGAAGGATCACAGGGCTGGAGAAGATGAGGGCTGATCCCCAAGTCAATCCTCCTACGAGGGAGGCACGTAGCTCTCCCCCAGGGGATGCATCTGCTACTGACCTGTTCCTACACTTGCTCAGAGCCAGCCAACAGGCAGAATTATCCACTGGTGGCATGGCCCTGGGTTGCCGTGGTGACGAACGTTGCACTGAAAGGAAGGGTTACATAACTCCCCATGGCCGGGAGAGGAAAAGGTTTAAAAATAAAAGCTGCTGTTCCCATGTCCAGGAGCAAGGGACGAGGGAGAGAGAAGGAACAGGAAGGCCGTGAGCCAAGGGAAGATGGGGCATGGGGAGAATTTTTTCAATGAATCCCCAGGAGGCAGGATCCTGTCCTTAATCATCCCTGTGCTGCCCAGAGCATGGCAGCCAGGCTGGGCTGCTGCTGAGGCCATCGCTTCATCTCCCCTCTGAGCTGAAGTGACACTGGGAAATTTCCACAGAAAGCCTGGGATTTGACACTATAATAATGAGACCTAGTGCAATTCTCTGGGGCTTCTCTGTAGCTTTCAGAGCAGGTCAGGCTCCTTATCCCCCTTTCACAGCTGGGCAAACTGAGGCAGCGTGGTGCTGTGAGCTGCCCAAAGTCACCCAGCCGGCCAGTGACAGAGGCCGAGAGAGTTCCCAGGTCTCCTGAGTCACTGTCCAGTGCTCTATCCACTAGAACACACTGCCTGCCATTTTGGCTGCTTACATCAGTGTTTAGATGGCTGGGGCATGGTCTCTGGGTTAGAGTTTAGAGACCTGGATTCTCTTCGGGCAAATCCCTTCTCGTCACCGTGCCTCAGTTTCCACACCAGTATCCTGGTGAGACTATCACCCCACTGTGTCTGCCTTGTCTAGTCAGACTGTGAGCATTTCCTGACAGGGACTGTATCCAGCGCTTAATTTGTAATGAAAGAAGTTCCAGGGCTCAAGCAATTTTTTTACTTTTCAAACTGACATGGCAAGACCAAAGATGCTGGGGCTCTGAACTGCCAGGCCCAGAGGTGCCGGGGCTCTGAACTGCCAGGCCCAGAGGTGCCGGGGCTCTGAACGGCCAGGCCCAGAGGTGCCGGGGCTCTGAACGGCCAGGCCCAGAGGTGCCGGGGCTCTGAACTGCCAAGCCCAGAGGTGCCGGGGCTCTGAACTGTCAGGCCCAGAGGTGCCGGGGCTCTGAACTGCCAGGCCCAGAGGTGCTGGGGCTCTGAACTGCCAAGCCCAGAGGTGCCGGGGCTCTGAACTGCCAGGCCCAGAGGTGCCGGGGCTCAGCCTGGCACAAATTAAGCACTAACTGGGTCTCATTATGTGTCTGTGAAGCACCTTCCACAATAGGACCCTGATCTTGGTTAGAGTTTGTGCAGCGTCAAACCCAATGTGGCCCCGATCTCAGCCAGGGTCTGTGCTGCACCTGGCACAATGGGCCCCTGATCTCGGCAGGGCTCTATGCCACACTTGGCACAATGGGGACCCTGATCTCAGCTGGGGTCTGTGCAATTCCTGGGGCAATGGGAGCCCTGATCTTAATTGGGTCTGTGCAGTGCCCAGCCCAATTGGGGCGGGAGGCGTGGTCCTGATCTCAGTCAGGGTTTGTCCAGTGCCCAGCACAGTGGGGCCCTGACTTCATTTGGTGCTTCGATGTGCCACTGAAATACAAATCACAATTCGCTACCTACTTCATAGCAGTTCTGGGAGGGTTAACGAATGTCAAAAAAGTGCTTTGACCGTACAACCCCCCTATCAAAATGCAAAGCTCAGCAGATCTCAAACTGTTCCGCAAAGGCCTCCTGGTCTGTGGGCAGATGGCTGGGCACAAGGTAATACTTGCTCCGGATGCTAGATTGCGCCAACAGACAGCTAGAGTAAAACCTGTGCCCGCTCTGTATCTCTCCCAGAATGTCACGTCACTGACATTCACCGAGTGCCCAGGGGCTACTGTCGCTATGGCCCTGCCAAAGGGAAGGTTGCGGCGCTGCCCGGCTATCTGCCGCTGCTTATCTGGCCCCATCATGGCAGACCCTGAGTGCCTCAATGAACGTAGCCTCACATCACCCATGGGGGGCAGCATTACTAGCCCAGCTTTAAAGGGTAGTGCAGGCTAGTGAACAGAGCACTGACCTGGGGCTCAGGAGACCTGAGCTTTAGTCCCATCTCTGCCACTGACCTGCTGCGTGACCTTGGGCAAGTCATCTCCACTCTTGGTGCCTTGGGTTCTCTTCCCACCCTTTGCCTGTCTAGTCTCATCCGGGAACTATTTGGGGGCAGGGACTGCCTCTCGCTATGTGTCTGTGCAGCATCCGGCATGATGGTGTCATGATCTTAGTGGGGCTTCTCGGCACTACCCTACTATAAATAATAATACCCACAGTGTAACAGATGGGGAAACTGAGGTGCAGAAAGGTGATTTTTGAAAGGGACAAGTGATCTGGAGCGGGGGAGTCTGAATTCATGACTGGAGCTGGATTTTCAGTTTGGGGGGGGCTCAGACTCAAAGCCATTAGTCTCAGCTGAAAACGAAGACCCATGTGTCTTTAAGGGTCACCCAGGGAGACTGTGGTAGCCCCTGAAATTGAATCCAGATCCCCCGAGCCCCTGTCCGGTGCCTTAACCACACAGCCACTGCCCTCTTCACTACAGAGCACGTCCTGTTTGATTAAATCCATCAGCAGCCCATGGAATTGGTGCGTAACAACGAAGAGTACAGCTAGCACTGAAAGCAGAGCAGAAAGCCTCAGCACCCTGAGCAGCACAGATTTCATTTACATAAAGGCTCCAGGTCATTAACAGGGAATAAATGATGCATTCCCACCACGAGCTCATGTCAATTGCATGATGGTTTATTGCCTGTGCTTGACATGAAGCTTCAGAATAAAGGAGATTTTTTTTAACCTCTTCAAAGTGATGGTGATTCATTCCCTATTGATTGAATAAAACAAGAATTACTGTTTATTTAATGATCTTCTCTTAGGGTTCCTATTTCTTCCAGCTGCCCTTTTTTTTTCTTTTTCATTTTTAATTAACTAACGGGGAACTCAAATGCATCCAATATATTATTATTTGGATAAAGGTAGCGCCTACAGACCATAACCCAGATCAGGACCCCAGACTGAGATCAGGGCCCCATTGTACCAGGCGTTGCATAGTCCCTACCTGAGAGTGGGGCCTCATTGTGCCAGGCGCTGCACACAGTCCTTCCCCGAGATCAGTGCCCCATTTCGCCAGGCACTGCACAAATATACAGGGATACAGTCCATGCCTGAAAGAGCTCACAGTAAATTCCCATTTTACAGATGGGGAACCTGATGCCCAGTGAGAGGAAGTGACCAACCCAAAAATCACAGAGAGTAAATGGCAGAGCCAGAAGTGAACCCAGATCACGTAGCCCTGAGCCAGTGCCTTGTACCCATGATCTGTGTAAGCATTTTGCCTCTACCTCCGTGGCTTATCAGAGGGTTTTGTACCAGTGGCCTGGATCCCACTTTTAGCACTGCAGCACAGACCTCTCTCTACCTCTTGAGATAAAGGAATAATTCCATTAGCTGTCAGGAGTAGTAGGTTGTTATCCTTTAAGTGGCTCTGTTGCTGCCATTGCTATATGAATGAGATGTGACCAGGAATGAGGCAGGAGGTGAGCTCCAGGGAAGATCAGGAATGAGGCTGACAGAGATGGCAGAGCATCAGACAACCACAAGCTTCTTTGGAGTTGGATTGCAAAGAGGCTACACATGAGGGGAGGAAACCAGACTGCATGGGGAAGAATGCACACTGCCCGCTGTGGATCTAGCCGGGGAATGGCAGGTGAGCTTTCTCAACTCACTGAGGCTAAGAGGCGCTGCCCACCCAGATACAAGACAAGTAGGAGCCGGGTGTCTGGGGAGGGAGTACCTAGAGTGTGGGCTGAGCAATCAGTGTGAGTACCTAGAGTGTGAGCCCAGCCTGGGGAAAAGTCTTGGGCTGGATTCCTGTTGGGAATAAAGGACACCCCCGCCCCTGTAAGTGATGTGTTCTGGGTGCAAGTGGAACAGCCACATGATCACCTCCCAGGTTAAATGCTGCCCAACACCTGGACTGGACCCAGCCTAGGCCTAGGAGGAACTCACTCTGAACCTTGTCCCTAAACTGGGCTGGGAAAGTGTGAACAGGCCCAAAACCTGGACTGGGGTTAGTGTGAGACTGGAAGGGACTCAGTCTAAACATGGTCCCAAAACTGAACAAGAACTAGTGAGAGTCTGGATTAGGCCCAAATCTGGACTAGATCCAGAGCAAGACTGGGGCAGATTCAAGGTAAACCCTGTCCCCAAACCAGCATTAGCCTAGGTTAGGCCCAAGACCCATCCTGGTCCAATATGATCCTGGGGGACCCCAGGCACAACATCTTACCTGTGGCCTCCACCATCCCTTCCAAAATGACGACAATCTCAAACTCGTCCTTCGCCAGCTGCTCCTTGGAGACCTCCCAGAAGGGGCTGTGCTCATTGATCTCGTGGCTGATGATGAGGGGCGAGACCAGGAAGAGGCGGTCATCGCCTGTCTCGAAGCCCACGTTCATGTCTGTCTGGTTGAGAGGGATAAACTCCCCCTCCTGGGTCTGCTTGGACTTGATCAGCTTGGCCCGGATGGAGGCCTCCACAATGTGGGAGCTGCGCAGGTCCCCGACCCGGAACATGAGGCACAGGCGGTCGTCACGCAGTGAGACCACGGCGTGGGAGGAGAAGACGAGGGTCTCAGCCCGCTTGTTGGGCTGGGAGATCTTGACGAACATGCAGCCCACCATGAAGGCGTTGACCATGGAGCCCAGGATGGCCTGCAGAAGCAGGAGGATGATGCCCTCGGGACACTTGTCTGTAATGACCCGGTGACCATAGCCAATGGTGGTCTCTGTCTCGATGGAGAAGAGGAAGGCCGAGACGAACCCATTGAGGTTGTTGACACAGGGTGTCCAAGTGTGGTCCTCCAGGTGGTCCAGGTCACCACGGCAATAGGCAATGAACCACCAGATGAGGCCGAAGAAGAGCCAGGTGATGGCGTAGGCCAGGGTGAAGACCAACAGGCTGAAGCGCCACTTGAGGTCCACCAGGGTGGTGAAGATGTCCGTGAGGTAGCGGTAGGTCTCCCGCACGTTGCCGTGCTGCACGTTGCACTTGCCACCCTTCTCCACGTACCGCTGGCGCCTTTTCTTCTTCTCAGTCTTCTCCCGCTCGTTCTCCCTGCGGAGCCGCGCTGAGGCCTTGGACGGGCGGGAGCAGAGCGGGGGCTTCGCCTCACTCACCGGAGTCTCAGGGATGGTGGAGAAGCCAGAGTTCTCCTTCGCCATCTTAGCACTCTGGAGACTAGCTGCCCCAGCCAAGCTCCTTTGAGTCTGAGGGAGCAAGCAGGACACTGGGGATAAATAGATGCACCCCCACCTTTCCCAGTAAGGACACTTAACCCTTACAGTGCCGAGGACTTACAGACCCACCTCCAGTGCTCCCTCTACCCCCCACTACGGTGTCTCAGCTCTTGATTATCTCCATGGTGACCCCTAACTCCCCTTAACTCCCCAAGCCTGCCCTCAACTCCTGATTGCTCCTCTAGTGCTCCCCAACTCCCCTCAACCCCAGACTCAACCCTGACAGCCCCACAGCAGCTCCCCAACTCCCCTCAACCCTCCAGACCCAACCCCAACTCCTGATTGCTCTCCTGGGTGTTCCCCAACTCTCCTCAACCATCTTAGATCCAACCCCAACTCCTGATTGCCCCACAGCGACCCCCAACTCCCCTCAACCCCACCAGACCCAAGCCCAACTCCTGACTGCCCCCAGCGACCCCCAATTCCCCTCAACCCCCGCCAGACCCAACCCCAACTCCTGATTGCTCTCCTGGGTGTTCCCCAACTCTCCTCAACCATCTTTAGATCCAACCCCAACTCCTGACTGCCCCCCAGCAACCCCCAATTCCCCTCAACCCCCCCAGACCCAAGCCCAACTCCTGACTGCCCCAGCGACCCCCAATTCCCCTCACCCCCCCGACCCAACCCCAACTCCTGACTGCCCCCCAGCAACCCCCAATTCCTCTAACCCCGCCAGGCCTGCCCCCAACTCCAGATTTCTCCTGGTGCCCCCAACTCCCCTCAACCCCAGACCTACCCCCAACCCCTGCTTGCCCCCAGTGACCCCAACTCTGCATAACCACTCTTCCAGGTCCATCCCCAAATCCTGATTGTCTCCATGGTGCCCCCAACTCCCCATAGCCCCCTAAACCCCTCCCAACGTCTGATCTTGCCTTCTATCCCCCACCCAAAATACAGCCCCTCAGAGCCCCAACTTGGCTCCCGCTCCCCTTCCATGGGCCTGGCTTCCTGCCAGCTCCCTTCCCTGAGCTGCCCCCACAATTGCTCTGTGCCACCGCTCCTGTGCTATGGGCTGCCAGGATGGCTCAATGGTGAGGGCCCCAGGCTCTGCCACAGATTGGCTGCCTGGCCTTGGGCAAAGTCTCTGTGCCTCAGTTTCCCCCTTCCCTCTGTGCCGCGGAGGGTGATAGCGCTCATCCTGCTGTGCAGGGTGCTCTGGGGTGGAGGGAGGAGTGAGTAGAGCAGGGACATTAGCAGAGCTGACGCTGCGCAGAGCCTTGATGGGAGGAAAGAAGCCAGTGGCAGTCCCCACCTGCCGCTCCCCAGCGCCCATGGCTGTGCTGGCTAATGTACTGGGGAGCTCCCCAGGGGGTAGCCGGCACTGCAGCAGAGCTGGCATTGTTCAGCAAGCAGACTAGCAGGGGGTGGGGTTCCAGCTTAGGATCCTCTAGCGCTGTCTGGGTGTCTGCAGAGCAGAGGCACACGTCATTTACCCAGTTACCCCACCTCACTTCTGAAGGGAGTAAGACTGGAGCCCTCTCTTCACAGATCAGAGACAGCAGGGCTGGGGCAAGGCTGATCTCCTCTCGGACTGGGGGAGAGCATCTCCAGGGCCCCTGGAGTCCTGCTTCCTGCAGCACCCCCTGCAGAGCTCAGAAGAGGGGGTCATTTATCACAGCAGCTTCTGTGATGTGGATACGGATCAAAATGCAACACTGATGCAAATGTAGGGTGCCGAGCTCTGGGGACTGAACTGAGACCTACAAACTCATTGCACTGAGATCCATGGAGCAGTCATGAGGTGCAGCTGACTTTCAGTCATCAGACAGCACGTAAACCACTGACTGAAGCTGCCTTGGCCTGTGTCCACTAGGCTTAGGCCCAAAATGTAGATATTGTAAAGGGGGGTGGTGAGCTTTAATGAGCTAGATTTTGGGGATCCAGTTTTAGTCACTTCACAGGCAAAACTCCTGTTGAGCTTCAGGGATTAAAAAAAAAAACCTGCATCAGAACTGGATAAAAACTTCAGGGTTTAGCTCAGCACAAACAGAAATGTGAGACCCACAGCACAGCATCTCTGGGCTGGTGTGCCAGAGAACCAGGATGTGAAACTGACCAGAAAGAAAAGCGTGAAACTGACCAGGATGCCTGGAGCTGAGTGACCTGCAGAAAATCAACCAAACATCCACAGCGAACACCTCATTCTTACATTGAGCTTTTCACCAGTAGTTACAAGGCACTTTACAGAAGAGGTCAGTATCATTATCCTCGTTTTACAGATGGGGAAACTGAGTCACGGTGAGGCCAAGTGGCTTGTCCACGGTCACTGAGCAAGCCAGTGACAGAGCCAGGAATAAAGTAAATATCTCCAAAGGGTCTGTCTAGAGCTCTGTCCACTAGCCACACTGGGAGCAAGGCAGGGGGGAATTAAGACCTTTCCGTTTTAATGACTGCAGAGGTCAGTAACACAGTGGTGAGGTTTGGGTCCCTCTGAACTGCTGAACACACTTGCTCCCTGCAACACACCGATCCCCCCACGTTCCTACACAGCATCCCTCCCCTGCGCCTTCCCCCTGCTGCCTGTAGCACAACGGCCCCTCTCCCTGCACTGGGATCAGCAGGGGCTCAGAGGGGAGGGTGCCCCCTACTGTATCACCAGCACCAATTCCTGCAGTTCCTGAGTTTTCCCAGCCGTCTCCCCTCCACACGGTGACAAGGCTGCTTAGCGGGAGACCTACCAAGGCCACAGCTGGAGGGATATTTCCGGGGTCCCATGGGCCTCACTGAAACTCTTCATATGCCTGGGTGGAGGAAGCTGAAGACTGGGGGCAGGGCTGGGCAAAGCCCAAGTAGCTGGGGTACACGGGGGAGGGGATTCTCAGCTGTGCATCCGGGTCTAGAGCCCTGCCCCCCAAATCACAGCTCAGGCACCCTCCCGGTCTCAGTGCCTCATCAGAGAGCTGACCTGCAGCAGGACTCCCTTCAGCCCCCAGGGAGCTGAGAGCAGCGGTGGGAGGGGGTGGGGAGAAGGGAGGATGACAACCTCTCTGCAGGGAGGGAGGCCTGGAGATCTCAGCCCTGTGACAAGGATCCAGGCAACGAGATTGCTGGCACCACTAGGCTGCATGGTTGGAGTGAGCCATGGTCACAACCATCCAGGGGCCACTAGCTGGCTGTAAGTCTGTCCTCCCAGCCCCTCTCTGCTCAGCGTGAGCTCAGGGGTGCTCCTCGCTGGCCATCCTCCGGAGATAGGGCTCCCCTCAGGAGAGGTGCATGCTGAGCAGATGCACCCCCACTTCCCTCCCTGCTAACATCTCTCACCTGACTGCAGCCAATTCAGCCTTGCCTGGACCCAGAGCTCACACCTGGAGCCACCTTGCCCCACTTCTCCTTGCAAGCCTGGCTCAGCGCCCCCGTCTGCACTGCAACAATAGGAGCTAGGGTTGGAACCCTGGTTCCTCATCTCCAAAAGCCCAGGTCCTACTGCTTGAGCTAATGGAGGGCTCCCTGAGACAGCGGCAGCAGCAGCAGTAGTAGACCCTTTATCCTCTTGGGGCAGTGATGAGGGAAGCTGCTGCCTCACGGATGGCAACAGGGCTTCAGGCTGCAGCTTACTGCTCTGTGAGGAGGCGGCTGCTTGGATGGACTCAGAGCCAGCTGAATCTTTGGCCCAGATCCCAACCCCTTTCTATTTTCAGTCAATTCTCACTTGGCCTTGATGCCCCCTGTCCTCGCCCTGGAGAAGTTGACCCATCTCAGTAGGAACCTTGTGCCATTTCCAACCCCCTTTCCATGCCAAAGTGCTTCGGAGACAGAAGCGAACCCAACCTTCGAACTGCTTGGGGTTCAGTCACTGCTACCGGGAAAAGTCTCCTCTCCCTCTCTGAGCTCCAGGGAGCTGCAGGATCCCACCATGCAGAGGGGCAGGGCGGGGGGTGGGACACCTGTCTAGTCTTCAAGTCCCCTGCTGGGGGAGAGCTGCCACGGTGCAGGCTACAAAAGCTACTAGAGCTGGGGGACTGGCTCCTCCACTCCCACGCAGGGCTCCATAGAACACCCCACCAGCCACCCTCCAGGTCCCCACTCTCTGGTGCGACGCAGTGATCAGCCGCACCGCCCGGTCTCTTCAGATGACAGTGAAGTACAGACCCATAAGCCTCGCTGGAGGGCCAGAAGCCCCTCTGCCCCCTGCAGAGCATCCTGACATCCAGCATTCAAGACATGGTTCCCCCAGGGCCGGTCTGGGACCGTGCCCCTGTATGCTGGGCACCGCGCAGGCGAGTTAGTGATGGAGAAGCTGTAAAGGAGCAAATGTCAATCAAATCCTCCAGACTCGAGCGCCAGGGAATCTTTATACACTCGTGGCAACAAAGGACTCGTATCGCTGGCTAGAGGCGGGGAATACTGTGAGTGCCTCGTGGTACTGACCCCCAGCTCCCCAGCTATTCCTGTCCTGACACCCCGACTCCTGCTCTGCTGATGCTCCTAAATCCAGGTTTGCAGAACCCCTGCTGTTCCAGTCTTGGGTTCCCACCAACAGCTTTGCTGGTGCCCCTCAATCCCAACTCAAAGCCTGCCCCCTGCAATCTTAGCCCTAAGCTCCACATACACAGAGCTCTGCCTGTTCCCCTCAATCCTGAGCCCTGACCCCCTCGCTATGCCTGTCCTGGGCTCTCCATCCTGACCTCTGCCCAGGCACCTGATTCACAGCAACACCCCCTGCTGGGAGGGGAAAGGAGATAACCACAGGTTCCCCGGCACGCTCTGCCGTGCAGTGAACTCAGCTCCAGGACATAGCATCTAACATTCATTCCATGCTTTTCATACCTAGGAGAGTCCAGCTGAGGCGGCTGGTGAAGCTTGGCTCAGGGCCTTGTTAATAAATATTGACTTTGCCTATGAAGATAATGGGGCTGTTTGTGCTTCCCCCTGCACATTACTTATCATCCTCCGTTAGTCCTTGGGAGGCCTCTGCCACTGGGCTTTCACAGCATTGATTACATGCAACCAATTCCATTGCAAAAAAAAAAAACCACACTGTGGCCGCTACTGGCCCAGCCTAAATAACACCTGGTAACATTTCTAAAGCAGCTCCAGTCCTGACAAAGCCAGCAGAACTTTGTCCATTAGACACACACACACCGAGAGTTGGTTTAGACGCACTGGGTATCCGCTAGAACAATTTGCCCAGCAGTGACATGCGGCCACCTTTGGGGAGTGCCGCGGAAGCTGCAGAACAGCGCACAGCAACGCTGCCTGAAAGCTGGAGATCTGGCAGCACAAAGGTGACGGGCAACTTCTCCAATTGAAATGGGTATGGTGGGGCAGGAAAGAAGAGTCTGAGGAGGAAAACCATCTGCAAAGCCCTGCGGCAATGAGATCTTTTAGGGGGTGGCCCTGTGAGGCGCTGGGACTTGCAATTCCCACAGAGGTCAGCACCCCTTAGTGTCAGGGTCTGTGTCCCCGTGTAGCCATGGCCCCTCCAGCAGTGAGGCAGCCCAGAGCACTGTGCTGGGTCCTGCTCCTGGCTCGGACACTCACTGGCTCTTGGCCTCGGGCATGTATGTCAGGGCCAGAGTCAGGTCTCATGTGCTACCACCCACTACCACTCTGTGCCTCAGTTTCCCCACTGGTAAAATATTCAACCCTGTGCTAAATGCAGTAGAATTTGCTACCGCTAGGGTGCACACACACACACACACACACACATACACTGACATACAACACACACAATCACAGACACCATACATACCACACAAAACCAAAACACACACATATGAGCAAAACATACACAATCAAAAATATACAGGCACATACAAAGATAGACAAAATGCACCCGCAATAAACACACACACAGCACTCAGGCATGCACATACTCAAACAATAGCACAAACACACACAACATATGTATATATACACACACAAAACATACACACACCCACAAACATACCCAAACACGCACACCCTTACTTGTGAGCATGAATTTTTGAGCACAAACATGCTGTCACTATTTTCACAGGCTTCCATGGGGAAAAGGTTGAGCATCCCAAAATCTCATAAAATAAAGAACTTCAATCAATTTGGGTCTCATGAAATGTGCTGGTGACTGATCTCACACCCATCCCCATGACTCATGCCCCACAGCCCAGCTCTAGCCCCATGATGGGGCTTTCCCTAGGTATGTCTGAGGTTTGCTGTGTTGTATCAATATTATTCAACCCCATGTGTCTTTTTTGGAGGTTGGCGGCTGGGAAGCAGCGTCTGCCAGAGACGCAGCTGGCGATTTTACCCACGGTGGGCTCTGAACCAATGACAGGAGAGATGATAAGATCTTACAGTACATTCAAGTAGCAAAACCCTTCTCTGTACTGTACACAGAGGCAGGGCAGGACCCAGCCCCATGGGAGGGGGATAAGACAGCTGCCAATGCACCAGGGAAATTGACAATTTGGGCACAGAGAAAGACATAAGCCCTTGAGTAAGGACCCTCTTTATACGTCCTTGGGGGGATTAGAACCAGGACCTTTAGCTGTAATGGGGAGGGGGGAATTTCAAAAGCACACAGCACTGGCTTCATGCTGCTCTCTCAGCAATAAGGGGGAGTTTTACTATTAATTTAATGGAGCAAAGCTGGGCCACCGCTGGGCACTTCTGAAAATGCCACCCCAGCTTCATTGCCCCTTGTCGCTTGAGCGAAAGGAGCAACTCCACCAGCTAGTAGCAGTCATGGGCTAGCTACTGGGGAGATGCAAAGAAACGGCCTGGTGAATTTCACTAGCTCCAGATCAGTGCCCTGGTAATCAGGATGCCTGGGGTCTATTCTTGATTCTGTCATTGACTCCCCTTGTGACGTCTTCCCCTCTCTGGTCTTTTAGTTCCACCACCCCTCCTGGGATGATGTAGCAGCCCATGATTTGAGAGTGACAGGCAGGGAGCACCCAGGGTTAGGACTGTGAAGCATGTGCTGGGATTATTAATAATAAGGCTGAGCAGCAGACAGAAGTGGGGTTGTTGATGGCCTACTGGAAACAGCCTTTAGTAGCGTGCCTGGGATTAGTCAGTTTATCTAGCTAGGAGAGAAGGCAGAATGAGTCAACCCGAGTAGGGGGACTCTGAGCTACAAATCCAAGCCCCAATCCTGAGGGGTCCCCCTCAGACCTGACTGCCAGAGCATAGCCTGCTGCTAGCCTACAAAGCCATCGCGCCCTTTGACCTCAGGGAGCTGGGGGATTTTTTCTGCCCAGTACAGGCTCAGTTGGCTTAGCAGGAGCAAAGTCTCCTGGGTAATTAAAGGAAAATGGCAGAGCTGCCCACTGGGGATTCAAACTGCGACAATTTGTTATGAAGGAAAGTCCAGCACAGAGGGGAGAGCACCCGAGGTGCTCGGCATGCCGGGTGCTGGGGGCTCCTTGTGGGAGCTGAGCCTTGGAAAGCCTGACCCCATGGGGCTACCCCACAGTCTCTCTGTGGATTTCAAGGAGCTTTGGACCAGGACCTACATTTCAGGGAGTCATTATTCCTAATTACCCATAAGGAAGCAGCCATGTGGGCACAGGGAACTGCCTGAAAAATTTCCAAACCACATAATACTTAGGTCTTTACATCTGTTGCCCTCAGGGCACTTAGTAAAGAAGGATGGGCTTGTGGTTAAGGGTACACTTCCTAGCTCTGATAGGGACTCCCTGTGTGACCTTGGGAGAGTCACAGGATGGCTTGGTGCCTCAGTTTCCCATCTGTTAAATGGAGACCCTTCCTTTCACCATGCCTTTGTCTCTTTCAGCTACAAGCCCTTTGGGGGAGGAACCATGTCTCACTCTGTGCAGCGCCTGGCACGATGCAGCTCTGATCTCAGTTGGGGACTCTAGGCATTTCAGTGCTATGAAAAAAGTGCCATTGTCCCCATTTCACAGCTGGGAAAAACTGAGGCAGAGAGCAGTCACTTGCCCAAGAACAGCGGGGAATAGAACCCCCCACCAGTGCCTCCCCACGGCTGCCTCAGTGCTCTATTGTTTGAGAAAAGAATCTGGGGTGCTTTAGGGACTGAAGACATAACTACCTGGGTAGTGACAACAACAGACCTCACTTCACCGTGCTGTGGGAGGCTCCTGCCAGCCTAGGCACTTTAGCAGGGTGGGATCTATGCTCCCAGAGCTGGATCCTCCCATGTGGGCTTGTCATTTCACCCCCTCCGTGGCTGGTAGAATCTGACCACCCTCCAGCCATCTTAACCAGCTCAGGGGACTGCCCGGGGTAAGGGTGGTGCAGAATGGCTATCGGGGCTCCTCTGCCACTCCCCCTCCCTGCTATTGGCATAGCAACAGTAATGGGGCATGACTGGGATGCTCCTGCTATCAGCTGTGTGCAGCCAGCACAGATTAGAGCAGCTCCCAGGCTGCTCCAAATCACTGGAGCGATGGACCAGCTGTGCCAGGACCCGGGGAGGGCAGAGAGGAGCTTTACCCCATCACTGCCCACACCCAACCTGCAGCCTGGGCACTTTCCTCCTCATCTTGGCCCCAGGAGCTCTATGCTGCATCATCAGAGTGGGACCTGTAACAGAATATCCCACAGTTGTATCCTGGGCCTGTGAGGGGCAGAGAGCCCTCACCCCCACTGCCTACCCAGGGAGCATTCAGCAAAGGCCACGCATCTCACCCTCAGGTACACAGCTGGCCCTGTTACCCTAGTATCTGGGCATCTCACAAGCTCTAATGTATTTAGCCTCACTACACCCCCCACCCCCACCAGGACATGGCTATCATCCCCATTGCACAGCTGGGAAACTGAGGCACAGAGACTTACCCAAGGCCACACAGGGAGTCTGTGGCAGAGTGGGGACCTGGACCCAGGACGCCCGCAGGCCGGGCTAGCGCCCTCGCTGGTGGGCCCTCCCTCCCCTAGACAGGCCTGGGGCTCTCAGAAAAGCCCTGCTCAGGCTCCTGCGGGCTGATTCAGCTGCAGCTTCCACCTAGAGGGCTGCTGGCCCCATCCCGAGTGACCCCCTCCCCCGCCCAGTCACCGCCCAGCTGGGAGCGATGCAAAGCCATGGCCCCAGGCTGCCCCCGCCCCAGGGTGATCTGACAGATGTGTCCTTGGGCGCCCGCTGCCTGACTGGGGCTGTGGGGGTGGAGAGGGAGATTTTGCCTGGTGCTTCTGCCAGTCCCACTTCCTAGCCCTGAGCGCCCTCCTGGACCCTCTCCCTGAGCCTCCACGGGGGAGGGGGGGGTAAATTCAGCCTCCCCCCCGCCGTGGCTTCCACAGTTGGGCTCCGGATCAGAGCGTCCCCAGATCGCGGGGGCGAGCAGTGCTGACCCTCCCTCGCCCCGTCACTTACCAGCACGGTGGGAACAAAACGCCACCGGGTCCGAGTGCACACACCCCCACCCCAGGTGTAAACGGCAGCGACCGGATCCGGAGTCCGGGTGAGCCCACCCGCTGGGTGACCCTTGAAGTCAGGGCGAGTCGGGACCGGGGGAAAGGAGCGGGCAGCGCGTTTGAGAAATGACCCAGCTCCCCGGACCAGGGCCCGGTGCAAACATCCCCCCTCCCGCAGGGCTGGTCACTCCCACCCCCAACTCAGCCCTGCCCCCGCGCCCCGCCAAGTGTGAGCAGCCCCAGGGGCTAGCGGCGGGATCGGGCCCCTCCTCCCCAGCCAATGCCCGCGCCCGCGCCCCCGGCCGGCGGCGCACGGAGCTGTCCGCCTCCCCGGTGCTGATCACTTACCGCGGCCGGGCGCCCGCAGCCCGCCCATGGTCCGCCGCGCGGCCAGCCGGGGAGCGCCCGGGATCCAGCCGCAGCTGAGCCGGAGCCGTGCGTGTGTCTGGCTGTGCGTGTCTGTGTGTCTGTGTCCTCCCCTTCCCAGGCACCCCCGCTTCCCGGCCGTTGCCACGGCAACCGCGCCGGACCTCCCCGAAAGCTCCGCTCCCCGCAGCCCGGCCCGGGATCTCGGGCCCGCTGGGCCCCCCCGCCCCAGCCCCGGATGCCCGCAGCGCCCCGATCCCGAGCCTGGAGCCGCCCCGCCCCGGGCAGAGCCGCGTCCGAGCCCGGGAGAACGTTCCATAGCCACGGAGCCATAGACTGACAGACGGGCTGCCCGTCCCCGTACACCTGCTCCTCCTCCAGCCAGCCGCCCAGCCATATAGCCCTATACACCTTCTCCATCCATCCAACCATCCATCCATCCCCAGACACCTCCATCCAACCATCCATCCACCTCCTCTATCCATCCATCTGTCCCCATACACCTTCTCCATCCATCCAACCATCCACCTCCTCTATCCATCCACCCATACACCTCCTCTATCCATCCATCTGTCCTCATACACCTTCTCCATCCATCCATCCATCCACCTCCTCTATCCATCCATCTGTCCCCATACACCTTCTCCATCCATCCACCTCCTCAATCCATCCATCTGTCCCCATACACCTTCTCCATCCATACAGCCATCCACCTCCTCTATCCATCCACCCATACACCTCCTCTATCCATCCATCTGTCCTCATATACCTTCTCCATCCATCCATCCATCCATCCCCAGACACCTCCATCCAACCATCCATCCACCTCCTCTATCCATCCATCTGTCCTCATATACCTTCTCCATCCATCCATCCATCCACCTCCTCTATCCATCCATCCATCCACCTCCTCTATCCATCCATCTGTCCTCATATACCTTCTCCATCCATCCATCCATCCATCCCCAGACACCTCCATCCATCCAACCATCCATCCACCTCCTCTATCCATCCATCCATCCATCCCCATACACCTTCTCCATCCATCCATCCACCTCCTCTATCCATCCATCTGTCCCCATACACCTTCTCCATCTATACATCCATCCCCATACACCTCTATCCATCCATCCATACATCCATCCCCATACACCTTCTCCATCCATCCATCCATCCCCATACACCTCTATCCATCCATCCATCCACCTCCTCTATCCATCCATCTGTCCCCATACACCTTCTCCATCCATCCCCATACACCTCCCTCCATCCATCCATCCACCTCCTCTATCCATCCATCCATCCATCCATCCATCCCCATACACCTCCATCCATACATACATACACCTCCTCTATCCATCCATCTGTCCCCATACTCCTTCTCCATTCATCCATAAACCTCCTCTATCCATCCATCTGTCCCCATACACCTCCATCCATCCATCCATACACCTCCTCTATCCATCCATCTGTCCCCATACACCTTCTCCATTCATCCATAAACCTCCTCTATCCATCCATCTGTCCCCATACACCTCCATCCATTCATCCAGATCTCCATCCAACCAGACACCTCCATCCATCCATCCATCCACCTCATCCATCCATCTATACCCATACACCTCCATCCATTCATCCACTCCCCCTGAGGTCCCATCCTCACTCTTCTCGCCGCCACTTCCTCCTCCTCCCCCATGCACCTCCGCCTACCACCCACCGCCAAACAGCTGATCGGGGCCAGCCACAGAACAGCTGATTGGGGGACTGCTGAACAGCTCATGGGCAGGTGGCTGGTGGGTGCTGAGCATCCACTATTTTTTTCCATGGGTGCTCTAGCCCCAGAGCACCCACTGAGTCTGCACCTATGCATCCATCCATCCACATACACCTTCTCTATCCATCCATCCAGTCATCTTCATATACCTTGTCCTCTATCCATCCATCCATGTATCTGTCCCCATACACTGCCTCCAGCCATTCAGCCATCTGTCTGTCCCTATCTATCTATCTATCTATCTATCTATCTATCTATCTATCTATCTATCCCTATACTCCCCATCTCTCTCTCCCTCCCTCAGTCCATTTCTCCCTCTATCAATCTCTCCAGCATCTCTTTCTATCACCTTCCATCTATCCATAATTTCTCTCCTTATATGCCTCCATCCATCACAATTTTCAGTGTCGATCTCTCAAGTTCCTATATGCCTCTTTTTACAAAGTGTAGGGAAGTGTTTCTAAAAAAGATCTTCTGTATCTTCAGTGTGTCTCTCGGTTTCGCTGTGTCTCTGCCTGTCTTTCTACACATGCACACACACACACAAAGACACACACACACACCTCCCCATAGTCCCACTATTTACAAAGCTTTCTCTCCTCTCTATACCCAGTGCATTATCCACACCCTCCTACAGGAGCAGTGACTATTTATAGAACTCTCCCTGTGCTGCTCTCTTCATACAGCATTTGATACACAGCCTCCCACTCCGGCAGCAACTATATATAGAGACAAAGGGAAAATGTTACAGGCTCAGCCTGTTGGGGTCTTTCCAGGGAAGGCTGGGCAGATATTGGCCTTAGCTGGTGGGGTAGAGATTTGCTTCCAGGGTGAGGACAGTGTGATTTGGGGGGTTGGCAAGGGGCAGCCTCTCCCATTGAACTAGCAGTTTGCCAAAGCACATGTGGATTTGCGGGAGCGGGGCAGGGAGCAGAGTTATCTGCCAGCATGGGCTGGGGAAGTCTCTTCCCTTCCACCTGGTGAGAGGAGACGGGTGCACTTCGTGGTCATCCCCAATAGCATCTTCCTTCTGGCCTGGTTTCTATAAATCTCTCCTCCAGGGTGACACTGGGGGCTCCATGAGAGGCAGGCTGGCATGTGCCCAAGTGGAGGGTGTGGGCTGTGCCCGGATCTGAGAGGGAGGGAGGGGTTATCACCCCACACTCGGACATCCTCCAAAACAGAGAGCAAGAGAGCAGTGGGGGTTGATTGGCAGGTGGGGAAGGGCCCTGAGACATCCAAACACCTGAGCCTGGCTTTGCCCCTCCCCCATCTCGCTCTGTTTCTCTACTCCTCTTCCTCTCTCCTTCCTCTGCCCCCATTCTCCTCCCCTCCCCAGGCTCTCTCCACTTGCTCCAAGCTGGACTGGGCTGGGGCGCAGCCCGGCTGAAGCTACCAGGACACTTTTGGGGTCCCCACTCCCCAGATTTCTGGGGATGGGTGAGGCGGTCTCTGGTACCCTGGGGGGGGCGCGGTTTTCATAGCTGAGCCTTTTGGAGCAGATGCCCCGTGCCCGGTGCCATCTCCCTGTCCCTTGTGCATAACAATCCCAGTTATCCCATCACCTGCTGTTTTGTGGTAGGTTGAGTTGAGGGGTCCGTCTTTCCCTGAGCTGCTGGTTCCCTCCCGGGAAGCGGCTGCTGCTCCCCGACCTGTGATCCGAGTGGCAAAGGGGCGCTGCCTGGGTGACAGCCTCTGTCAGGAGAAGGTGAAAAGTCCGGCAGCCATGGCGGACAGGACTGCATGCCTTTGTCCACCTGCTGCTGGGCACTGCTGGATCCTAGATGGATCCGGGCACAGGTTGCCGGGCCTGGCGAATCATCACTGGGGATACGTTAGCAAGACTCAGCCTCCGGCTCTGGAGCCCCATGCAGCACTCAGGGCACTGGCTCTTGTGGAATCTTGGTTAGTTCAAGACAGCTGCCGCTGCTTATGGGGCGAGTCCCACGCTGTGCTCTCAGCTCCTGGGGACTTTACATTGGTTCTTTCTTTGATTTCCCTTCCATTTAAAATAAAAGTAACCCAGCCTGAAGATGCTTGTTTATTGTTTGCCTGGAGCAAGACACACTGCATCTAATGGCACAACACCAGCTCATCCGGAGGTGAAACATTTTAGCTACATCCATGTCATCTCACAGCTTTAACCGGAGCAATAATTCTCTGTATTACTGCAGGGTCATCTGAAACCAGACCCCCATTGTGCCAGGCGCTGCACAGAGTGAGAGATGGTCCCTTCCCCGAAGAGCTCCCGGGCTAAATAAACCAGACAGACCCAGGGTGGGAGAGGAAACAGAGTCCCAAGGTCACCCAGCAGGGAAGTGGTAGAGCTGGGAATCGACCCAGGTATCCTGTGTCCCCACCCAAGGTCCTACCCACTAGAGTGAGCCAATCTGATCAACGTCCCCTTTGTACTGGCAACACAAAGCTCAAGTCAATGGTGAAACTGGCCAAATTTGCCCCTGGTGTCAGGGCAGGAAACTCCAGCCATTTCTATAGGGCTGGGTAGGCTGCAGCCAACTCCATGCTTCTATTTGGCACACAGCGCTTTTCACCCCAACTCTCCGCATGCTTGGCAGGGAAAGGCCAGTATCCTTAGCCAGGGAAAAATGCAGAGGCAGCCAGGGAAGAGCCCAAGGATGATTCAAGCCCTGCCAAGCCTGCCAGCCTGCCTGAGAGCAAGTGATTCAGTCAATGCAGCTGATCGAAAAGAAGGCCGCGGCGTGACTTGCTCATGGGGAGAGGAGATTTCTGGGCGTGGAGGTCTCTTTCACTTAGCAGGCAGAGGCCAAGCAAGGGCCAATGGCTGGCCGCCAGACACACAGACTAGAAATAAGGTGCAGATTTTTACCAGGGAGGGGAATTAACCACTGGAAAAGCTGGCTAAGGACAGTGGTGGATTCCTCATCACCTGGAGTCTCTAACTCAAGGTGGGTGGCTCTTTCCAAGAGATCGGCTGTAGCTCCACTGGATGTGATGGGCTGGGTGCAGGAATCCCTGGGGGAGGTTCTCTGGATGGGGTTATACAGGAGCTCAGTCTAGGGGACCAAAACGGGCCCTTTTGGCCTTACAATCTACAAGTTGTTCCCATTTCATAGATCTCATCTGCTGGGCAGGGATGGTGTCCCTAGCCTCTGTTTGCCAGAAGCTGGGAATGGGCGACAGGGGATGGATCACTTGATGATTGCCTGCTCTGTTCACTCCCTCGGGGGCACCTGGCGCTGGTCGGAAGACAGGATGCTGGGCTAGATGGTCTGACTCAGTATGGCCGTTCTTATGTTCTATGTTCCTTTGGGGAGATTGTGTCAGGGTAACTTGCCCAAGGTCACACAGAGCTTGGAAGAGAACCCAGGTGTCCGGGCTCCCCACCCACTGGGCCACCCTGCTTCCAGCACGTACGAATCTGAATTGAGACATTCCCCTTTGCCCGTCCTTTGCCCAGCGGAGGCAGCTGCCTTCTGTCAGCACAATAATCCAGGCGCCCTGGGGAGAGCAAGAGAGAAAAGAAAGCTCTGCGCACTGCCCAGGGGGCAGCGGGGTGAGCGGCAGAGCCAGCCTCCGGCAGCGGGAGCCGCCCCCCGCCCCGCTGCTCTAATGAGAAGGAGCTTGCTAGCACAGAGCATCACAGGAGACAGGCAGGGAGAGCAGGGGATGAATCCAGCTGCTAAAATAGGCCTGGCCTGGTTAAGGCTGGGTCTATAAATAATCCTTCCCCACTGCCTCGGCACTGGCCCCCGGGGGATGCATTTGGCACAGGCTCCTGCTGGTTTTAGCAGCTTGATTTTCTTGTTGCTGCCTGGCGGGAGGTGCCAGGCGTTGCATAAAGCTGCCGTGTTAAATACAGGAGAGTTCAGAATCCATGTGCCACAAAGGACCTTTCCTGCGGGGGACGGAGGGATGGGATCTGAGGTGTTGGCAGCTCACTCAGAAAAGAAAATGGCTCCAATTAATTGTGCAGCCTCTCGCAGAGGTTGGGTGTGGGGGAAAGTGCCGCCGAGCAAGGGAGGAGTAGGAGCCAGGACTCCTGGGTTCTATTCCCAATGCCTGGAGGTAGTTGGGGTTGGTGGGCTAGAGAAGGGGGGAGTAGGAGTCAGGCCTCCTGGGTCCTGTTCCAGACTCCGGGAAAGGAGTGGAGGCCACTGGTGAGAGTGGTGATGGTGAGGCTGGGAGCCAGGACTCCTGGAGCCTGATTCTCCTCACCTGCTCCTTACAGGTATTACCCATTGGCTTCCCTGGACGTTGTGCCCTGTGAGATGAGAATCATGCCCTTGCATGCTGGCCTCAGCTCTGCCACTGCCTGGCTGTGTGACCTTGGGAGAGTCCCTTCCCTTTTCTCGGGGCTGATTAGACCTGCTCTTTCCACAGCCGTTAAGAATAACCCCCACAGGTCACAGCCTACCTTGCCCAGCCCTCTGCAGGCAGCTCCCTAAAGCCTTTAGCAGTGCTGAGCGGGCACAGGTGACACTGCCCCCCCCCATCCATTGCCATGGGCAATGCAAATCTAAATCAGAGCATGATGCAGGACAGCTTTCAGCTAGGGAATGCAAAGCAATCAGCTGGAAAATGATGGCTGCACAGATGCACCTACCAGGGATGGCGCATGGTCTGGGACATGCAGAACTGCTCTAGGGTCGGGGATTCTGTTCCCTGTTCTGCCACAGCCCTGCTGAATGAAACTGGGGCAAGCGGCTTTTCCGCTTCACCTCCCTCCCTCTGTCTGATAACATGAGAAACTCTCTGGGGCATGGACTGTCTCTCACTACGTGCCATGCCAGGGGGACTTGGGTTCTGCCCCATAACCAGCTCCCAGGTACTATTGCAATACAAATAATAATAGACACACGTACAGCTCCCAGCACAATGGACCGTGATCTTGGATGGGGCCCTTAGCTGACCAAGCATTGTGCAGCCTCGGTGCTCAGCTTGGTGGTGTTTGTGACATGTGAAAGTCATGTCTGATCAATCCCAAAATCTCAGGAAACATTCTAGGCATCCATGGGCGGGACCCTATTGATATTGGGGGAAGTCGGAAAAGCGGAAAAGCTCACATCTACCCCTACTGCCCCCAAACCACCCCCACCCCTTGCCCCACATCCCCTGACCCCCACTGCCCCACTCCCTTCTAAACCCTTCCTCCACACCTGCCCCCACTGCTCAACCTCTCCCCCTCAAACATACCCCCATTTCCCCACCCCCACTCTGACCCCCACCCCCAATGTCGCCAACTACTACCCTCACTGTCCCACACCCATCCCAATCCCCCACACACCAACTCCACTGCCCCATGCATTCCATTCCCACCATCCCATCTCCTCTGCTCTCACAGGACCATTCCCACCAACCCCCCCACACCCAACTCTCTCCTGCCAAGGCTTTCACCCCACCCCTCTCCCATCCCCCACACCCCTCACCAGGACAAACCAGAGCTCGAGGCCCCTGGATCTCCCAGTGGGTTCATCCCCTTACCTGGAGAGCCCCCTATTGTACATGCAGCACAACCGGCTAAGGAGACCTGCTATGGACCCTGTTAAAGCTGCAATTTGTCAGAGGTAAAGATGAATCACCAGGTGCCCTGGATGGCTGCCAATCACTGCTGGGGGGAGAGGAAGTGGCAAAGCCTCAGACTCAGGCAGTGACAGTCCCCCCCTTCATCCCCCCATCTCATTATGCCAGCAGAGCCATGGGCATGTCCGACCCCTGAGGAAGGACACCTGCTTCTCGGCACAGTGCCTGGACCAGTATTTCCAAGACATCCCTGCTGCACTGTTAACCCAGCCCTGGGATTCTCTGCAGCAAGGGGAGCTGGGGGTGGGGCTCATACAGGCAATGCCAGAATGAGTTACATCCCCTCCCGGTGCCCCCTACTGCCCCATGCACCCCACCCTGAGGGCTGCTTCACCCTGCACACCCAGCCGGCTCGAGGCACGGCCACCAGAGCTAGTGGCTAGCTCAGTCTGTGCCCGTTCTGCCATGCTGGCGGGTCCGTACTGGCCATGCTGCTGGAATGGTGCATTCTGGGAAAATCCCTGTGCAGCTCTCCCCTAATGTCTCAGTGGGGGATGGAACATCCAGGGAGATGCCCATGGAGCGACCCCACCGGCACATAGGGCTCTGCATTCGGGGAATTAGAGGATTGGGCCAAAAGAAATCTGATGAGGTTCAACAAGGACAAGTGCAGAGTCCTGCACTTAGGACAGAAGAATCCCATGCACTGCTACAGACTAGAGACCGAGTGGCTAGGGAGCAGTTCTGCAGAAAAGGACCTAGGGGTTACAGTGGCCGAGAAGCTGGATATGAGTCAGCAGTGTGCCCTTGTTGCCAAGAAGGCTAATGGCATTTGGGCTGTATAAGTAGGGGCATTGCCAGCAGATCGAGGGACGTGATCATTCCCCTCTATTTGACATTGGTGAGGCCTCATCTGGAGTACTGTGTCCAGTTTTGGGCCCCACACTACAAGAAGGATGTGGATAAATTGGAGAGAGTCCAGCGGAGGGCAACAAAAATGATGAGGGGGCTGGAGCACATGACTTATGAGGAGAGGCTGAGGGAACTGGGATTGTTTAGTCTGCAGAAGAGAAGAATGAGGGGGGATTTGATAGCTGCTTTCAACTACCTGAAAGGGGGTTCCAAAGAGGAGGGGTCTAGACTGTTCTAGAAGGGAGAATTGCATCAGGAACCAGCAGGGCCGCCCAGAGGGGGGGCAAGTGGGGCAATTGGCCCCGGGCCCCGCAGGGATCCCCACGAGAGTTTTCGGGGCCCCTGGAGCAGGGTCCTTCACTCGCTCCAGGGGCCCCAGAAAACTCTCACGGGTCCCGGGGTCCCAGAGCTTCTTCCACTCCGGGTCGGCGGCGGCAATTCGGTGGGGGGGGGTCCTGCTCCGGGGCGGAAGGACCCCCTGCCACCAAATTACTGCCGAAGACCCGGCACTTCAGCGGCGGGTCCTGCTTCGGCAGTAATTCGGCGGTGGGGGGCCCCCACCACGGGTCTTCGGGGCACTTCGGCGGCAGGTCCTGGAGCGGAAGTACCCCTCGCCACTGAATTACTGCCGAAGCAGGGGCCCCCCGCCGCTGAAGACCCCAAGCCCCCTGAATCCTCTGGGCAGCCCTGGAAACCAGGATTCACTGGACTGCTCCCAGGGTGCAGCAGCCCCTCTCTGGCAATAAGGAAGGAAGGAAATAAGGGTTAGCCAGATAGAATAAGAAACAAATAAAGACAAAATCGAAGCAGCAAAGCAAAAGGCTGAGAATGAAAAAGCAAGAGAGAAGAAAAAACGTGAAAGAAAACAAATGACAAAATAGGACAAAAGAATCCAAAATGAGAGACAAGAAGGAGCGTGAAAAAGGGAGCTAGAATAAGAAAGAAAAAAGAAATAGAAAGAACGAGAGAGAGGAAAAAAGATAAAGACACAAAGAGAAGAAAGAAGGAAAGAAAGCGAGATAGCGAGTAAGAAAGCAGGCAGCCTGATTTAATCTGTCGGGCGCTGAGCTCCCACGGCTCTGAAAGGGACGTTTGTTTCTTGCCATTAAAGCCCCTTTGATTTGGTTTCGAGAAACAGACCCAGCAAATTTCAGTTGGGGAGAAGTCACGATAAAGCCAGCGCTGCGTGAGAGCAAAGGGGCTTTCCACGAGGGGCCCGATCCTGCAGCCCGATCCTGCCCTGCTGAAGCCAACGGTGGGAGGGCTGCAGGGGGACATAGACACAGAGAGAGGCGGAGTGAGATCCACACCTGGCAGAAAGAAGCCGGGCGCAAGCAGAACCGGGACGCCTGCCTGCAGCAGAGGGATGTGTCAGGCCGAGGTCCCACCCTGTGCAGTCACTGCCCGGGAGGTGCCACCAGGGGTCAGCGCAGCTTCAGAGAAAGAAACGGTGTTGAGATCTAGCAAAACTCACTGCACTGCCCAGCCCTCGAATGGGAAGGTCTCAGCGCCTGCTCCTCCTCACAACGGGCGCTGGGCAGGTGTGAAATCCAGGGCACGTTCCGGCCGCCATAACCCTGTTTGCTCTGAGATATGGAGCACAGGAGTCATTGTGCAAACCAGGGCAGGCTTTGCTGGGGCCATAGGCATGCAGAGCCCAGAGGGAGATGCCTTTTATTACACTACACTTCAGGACCAACATACCATGACAGGCCCTGATACAATAGCCAGATAAATCCTCCCACACAAACGCCTCCTGCCCAGCAATGGGCTCCTAAATCAGGCAGTTGCTGTGTCCAGAAGCCTCCCCTCCCCAACACTGATGCCAGGAGTGTCTGGGAGGTTTCCCTCCCCTCTGAACCTAGGATACTGCCCCTCACTCCCAGCTGCAGCAAAAGTGACAGCAGGGTCCCCACCAAAGAACAAGGGGGGCCTGATCTGACAGGTGGCAGGTGTGGGGCCAGGTGGCTTCCTCCCTGGCTGTAGCAGCTGCTGCTCATCCCACTGGTGGAAGCAGCCTGCGGAGTCAGACAGTGTTGCTGCATCATTTACACGCAGGAAAGTCCTTGCTTCCTAGAACAATGGGCTCAGGCTCTCTGCAGACTCAGGCAGCGTCGCAGCGTCGGTTACACTCAGGGCAGCTCCCCGCTCCCGGAGTCATGGGCTCAGGCGGTGTTGCTGCTGCTGTTACACCTGGGCTCTGTTTGGGGGCTTTCCTCCGCAGCCATGAGAGCTGGAAATTCGCTGAGCATCTGACCCCTTGGGAGCTGGGCAGCCCCCGGAGTAGGCTGTGGGGGGGAGGCCACACCTGGGATCACCATGGAGATGGCGCAGCTCATGGAGGAGGTTGGGAGCGGGGTCACCAGTCTGGAGCCTCATACCCCTATAGCATTCCCAGTGCAGCCGCACCCATGAACCACTCCCTAGTGAGCCCCTGGGCAGCGCCAGCCCCATGTCCGATCCTGGCCCGGGGGCAAGTGCCAGCTGGGAAATCCTTCCCCTGAGGGCTGTAGGGTTTGATCCACAGACATCGAAGTGCTGAGCCTTGAAAGGAGAGAGCGGAATCGACCCTCGGTCCCCAGGGGCCGGGCAGGGGGGTGATGGGGCTGGGGGAGGGAGGGAAAGGGATGGCTTTTCTGGCCAGCTCCAAGGGGCGCCAACGAGATGACGGGCTGACGGCCTCCCGCCAGGCATGGGCCCCGGCCAGCTCGGCACACAGAAAGACGGTTTATGTTTCTGGCTTCACATGCTGCAGCAGGAGGGCGATTTCCTCCTTTTCAACCCTCCGGATCAAACTCAAAGCCGCCTCGGGTGAGACCCTCCTGAGTGGGACAAAAAGCATCAAGGCCCAGCCGAGGCCCTTTCTCAAACGCTCAGGCCCTGGGATCAATCCAAGCACTAGGAACAACAGTGGTGTTGTGTCCACCCCGCTAAATTACTGAGAGCTGCTTGTCCGGCTGCGCTCTGGCTCTCCCGCCCATAGGCACTTCGAGTCGGTACCACGTGGCGTTTTCATGAAAAACCCAGACCAGTATCAGATGAACATGGCCCATGTTCAGTGGGTTAAAAGCTGGCTGGCGGCCAGGTCTCAAGATGTAAGTGTAAACGCAGACTCATCATGGAGCAGGTGTGTTTCCAGTGGGGGCCCGCAAGGATCAGTGCTTGGCCCCACGCTAGTGAACGTTTTTATGAATGACCTGGAATAAAACATAAATCCGTCACTGATAAAGTTTGCAGGTGACACAAAGATGGTGGGAGTGGTAGATAATGAAGAGGACAGGTCAGTGACACAGACACAGGTGCCGACTTTCCAAAGTGCCGGGGGGGGGGGGCAGCTCGACCCCTGGCTCTGCCCCGGGCCCCACCCCCACTCCATCCCCCCCCCCAAGGCCCCACCCCTGCCCTGCCTCTTTCCGGCCCCGCTCCATCCCCGCCCCATCTCTTCCCACCCAGTTCCATCCCCTCCCCTGAGCACGCCGCAGCCTCGCTCCTCCCTCCTCCCTCCCAGAGCCTCCTGAACACTGCGAAACAGCTGATTGCGACAGGGGGGAGGCGTGTGGCGGGGGGAGGGTGCTGATCGCTGGGGCCCACTGGCGGCCGGGAGGCGCTCGGGGTGGGTGAGCTGATAGGGGGCTGCCGGTGAGTGCTCAGCACCCATCATTTTTTCCCCTTGGGTGCTCCAGCCCCGGAGCACCAGTGCAGTCAGTGCCTATGGACACAGAGCAATCTGGCTGGCTTGGTAAACTGGGCTCGAGCAAACAATATGCGTTTTAACATGGCTCCATGTAAAGGTACACAGCTAGGAACGAGGAACGGAGGCATAAGGATGGGGACCCTATCCTGGGAAGCAATGACTGAAAAAGATTTGGGGCGTGTGGTGGATAATCCATTGAGCATGAGGGCGACGCTGTGGCCAAAAGATCTAATGTGATCCTGGGAGGCAGAAACAGGGGAATGGGGAGTAGGAGCAGAGAGGTTATTTCGCCTCTGTCTTTGGCACCGGTGTGACCGCGGCCGGAATCCCGTGTCCAGTTCTGGTGCCCACAGTTCCAGGAGGAAGGTGTTAGGTTGGAGAGGGGTCAGGGAAGAGCCACGCGAATGATGGAAGGATGAGAAAACCTGCCTGAGAGCGATGGACACTTGGAGCTCAATCTATTTAGCTTAACAAAGAGAAGGTTGAGGGGTGGCTGGAAGTACCTACATAGGGAACAAACACTGGCTGACGGTGACGGGCTCTTCAGTCTAGCAGGCAAGGGTGGGACAAGATCAAAGCGCTGGAAGCTGAACCGAGACAGATTCAGGCTGGAAATCAGGCGTGTAGTTTTCAGGGCCGGCTCCAGGCACCAGCTAAGGAAGCAGGTGCTTGGGGCGGCCATCACAAAGGAGAGGCACTCCGGCTGCTATTGGGGCGGCACGTCTGGGTCTTCGGCGGGAATTCGGCGGCGGGTGCCTCAGTACCTCTCTTCCTCTTTGAGCTGCTGCCGAAGTGCCGCCGCCGAAGAGGAAGAGAGGGAGCGAAGGACCCGCCGCCAAACTGCCACCGAACAATGGAGCAGCGCGATTGAGCTGCCGCCGAAGAGCCGCCGATCGGCTTTTTTTCCCCCCTACTGCTTGGGGCAGCAGAAAACCTGGAGCCGGCCCTGGTAGTTTAACAGTGAGGGGAATGCCCCCACTGGAACAATGTCCCAAGGGCGGTGGGGGATTCTCCACCACTGGCCATTTGTCAATCAAGATGGGCTGTTTCTCTAACAGATCTACTCCAGTTCAACCCAGAATTAATTCAGGGAAGTCCTAAGTCTGCTCGGGATCCAGACCCGAACCGGACCCAAGCTCACTCGACCCGAACCCAAGATCTCGATCCAAACCTACAAGATCTCTATCAAGCGTTCTTAAAACTACAATGCCCACCTGGGGAAATGAGGAAACAGATTGACAGAGCGAGACGGGTACCCAGAAATCACCTACTACAGGACAGGCCCAACAAGGAAAATAACAGAACACCACTGGCCATCACATACAGCCCCCAGCTAAAACTTCTCCAACACATCATCAACGATCTACAACCAATCCTGGAAAACGATCCCCCACTCTCACAGACCTTGGGAGGCAGGCCAGTCCTCACTTACAGACAGCCCCCCAACCTGAAGCAAATATTCACCAGCAACCACACACCACACCACAGAAACACCAACCCAGGAACCAATCCCTGTAGCAAACCTCGTTGCCTACTCTGTCCCCATATCTACTCTAGCGACACCATCAGAGGACCCAACCACATCAGCCACACCATCCAGGGCTCGTTCACCTGCACATCTACCAATGTGATATATGCCATCATGTGCCAGCAATGCCCCTCTGCCGTGTACTCTGGCCATACCGGACAGTCCCTATGTAAAAGAATAAATGGACGCAAATCGGACATCAGGAATGGTAACATACAAAAGCCAGTAGGTGAACACTTCAACCTCCCTGGACTTTCTATAACAGATTTAAAAGTCACTATTCTTGAACAAAGAAACCCTTCAGAAACAGACTTCAAAGGGAAACAGCAGAACAAAAATTCATTTGCAAATTTAACACCATTAATTTGGGCTTGAATAGGGACTGGGAGTGGCTGGCTCATTACAGAAGCAGCTTTGCCTCTCCTGGAACTGACACCTCCTCATCTATTATTGGGAGTGAATTACATCCACCCTGACTGTATCGGCCCTGTCAACACTGGTTCTCCTCTTGGGAGGTAACTCCCTTCCCATCATGTGTCATTATATAATGCAGGGGTTCTCAAACTGGGGGTTGGGACCCCGCAGGGGGTCACGAGGTTATTACATGGGGACTCGTGAGCTGGCATCCTCCACCCAAACCCCGCTTTGCTTCCAGCATTTATAATGGTGTTAAATACGTAAAAAAGTGTTTTGAATTTCTAAGGGGGGGGGTCGCACACACGGCCTTGCGATGTGAAAGGGGTCACCAGTACAAACCACTGATATAATGCCTGCATCTGTAACTTTCACTCCATGTGGCTGAAGAAGTGGAGTTTTTACCCACCAAAGCTTATTGCCAAATAAACGTGTTAGTCTTTAAGGTGCCACCGGACTCCTTGCTGATTTTCTGACCTGACTCTTCCTTCCATAGCTGAGTTAGTGCCACCTCCTCCTGCCATGGGTGGAGATGGGGGTGGGGTGTCATAGGGCAGATTCCCCCTCCCGCCCCCAAAACTGGATACATCACAGAGGCAACGCTTGGTGGGATACCCAGATTTCTCCCTTCTATTTGGCCCTGCTTCCTTCGTGTGGAGGAACATTGGGGGGGGGCGAGCGGTGACGTCAGGCGCTCCGTGCGTCCGGGTCAGTTAGATCTATCCCTGTTATTAATGGTATTATGCCCCTTGCACACACACACACACACACACACACACACACACACACACACACACACACACACACACACACACCCACCAAATAGAGATGCCTCCTGCCAGTGGTGTCGTCTCTTCTCCTCCTGCCCGTGGCATGGCAGAAGCTGCATGCACTGGTGGCTGTGTACCCTGGCTGCACTGTGTGCAGGGGAGGCGCAGAGACAACTCAGCACGCCCAGTGCAGCGCGGGAGGGGCAGCTGGCAGGAGCAGGGCATGGGGCCCCAGGGGCAGGAGCCAACCCCAGCCTGAGAAGATCCGGCTGACCCAGAGTCGGCATTTATTGTCTGGTCTCGTCAGGTTCGGGCCGGGTTGCAGGGCTCTGCTCTGGCCTGTGTTAGCCAGGAGATGAGATGAGATGATCCCAGTGGTCCCCTCTGGTACTAGAATCAAGGAATATTTTCTCGCACATGGCTGTCCGTCCGTCAGCTGGAATAATAACAGTGCCCGTCTCTCTGGGGCCATGAGGCCCAATGATTGGGGCACTGGACCGGGGTCTATTCCCATCACAGGGAGAGTTACTTCCCTGTCCCCTGCCTATGTTCAGCCTGTGGGCTCCCTGACACTCACTATGTCTTTGCACAGTGGGGCCCAGAACTGGACAGTGACGACAATCAGGATCTACCACCTTCTGCTCAAAGTGCCTCACCGACATCACTGAGTTAACCCTCGCGGCTCCACTGGGGAGTTGGTCGCAGCACCTGTGTTTGTAATGATGAGGACACTGAGGCACGGGGCGGAAGGGACAAATCGGCGGCAGATCCGTGTGTGTGGCAGCTGTACCCGGCTGTTCTTTGTGTCTCACAGGCCTGGCCAGAGAGATGCAGCCACAGAGGAAGAGGCACAAACCGTTGTGGGTTTGTTATTTCTCTGGGCGGTAGAGGAGGCACCTGCCTGACAGCTGTGGCAATTGGCAGGCGCTCGCTGTTTATATGGGTGTGGGGGGACATGAGGATTCAGTCAAGCCTTGGCCTCTTTCCCCAGATTTCCCCAAGCAGCCCATTAGCAAACACGGACTCCATTCAATGAACAAACCCCATTTGTGCCATTCATCTCCGTCCCAGCGTGTGGCGCTGCCCCCGCCTCGGCCGGCACAGCCTGACTGGTGCATCAGAGCTGAGGCGCTGTCGGGATTTGTGCCTAGTGGAGACAACCGGTCAGTTTCTATCTAACTACTCACCTGGCCTCCTCCCTGGGGTACCCAAGCACCTCACCATCTTTAAGGTGCCCCTCGACAGCCCCCACCCCGTGGGACAGAGCAATCCCCCCATGGAACACAGGGGCAAAGTGACTGGACCAAGGCCACACAGAGAGCTTGCAGGAGAGGAGGGAATTGACCCTACGTCTCTAGGAACCCTGGCTACAGCCTCAACCACCACATGTAGATTTCACAGCTCAGATTCTGCTCTTCTCAGCACAACCCCATTGACCTCAGTCCCGCAGGCGGTCAGGATTTAGCTCATGCTCCTGCCTCGGTGAGAGGACTCCCAGGACCATGGGCGTGGGGCAGGGCCTGCACTGTACCCTGCACTGGAGATTGCTCTGGCTCCATCCCTCTTGAGCCAGCCGTCACTGCACCTGCCCCAGGCTATGCCTGCCGCGAGGCATTGAAAAATTAGGGGTAAATGAAAACTCCCTTAAGCACTTCATGCAAGCAGCGGGGGATGGGAATAGAACCAGCCACCTGACATAGTACGAATGAGCATCACTCTTGACAGCTGCATAACACTACACGAGCATCACTCTGCCAGCAAGGAAATGCAGCTGCCTCTGGGGTGGAACAGCCAGGGCCAGTGCAACCATTTAGGTGACCTAAGCGGTCGCCTAAGGCTCTAGGATTTGTGGGGTGGCATTTTCTTCGGCAGCGACCGCGGCGGCCGGATCTTCAGCCGACCCTGTCACCGCCAGCATTTAGGCGGAGGGAGCTGGGGCAGGGGAGCACAGGGAGGGCCGCCTGCAGCAAGTAAGGGGGGGCAGCGGCACGCAGGGGAACTCCCCGCCCCAGATCACCCCTGCCCTGCCTCCTCCCTGAGCACGCCGTGGCTGCTTCACTTCTCCCGCCTCCCAGGCTTGCGGTGCCTAAGCTGGGAGGTGGGAGAAGTGAAGTAGCCACGGCGTGCTCGGGGAGGAGGTGGAGCAGGGGTGAGCTGGGGTGTGGGGGGGTGCCTCAGGGCGGAAGGTGGGGGGTGGGAAGCTGTCACAAGCGGGGGCGCCTCAGGGCGGAGGGGGGGAGCTGCCGGGGCGGGGAGGACGCAAGGTGGAAGTTTCGCCTAGTGCCGAAACATCCTTGCACCGGCCCTGGGAACAGGCCAGCTGCTTAAAAGCTACACAGCAACATTGCACAATAGTTGGGGGAAAGAGAGGATCCTGTATCCCAGAGAACTGGCGGGAAGGTGCCCAGGAAAGGGTGCCATCTGAGCAGACAAAGCTAAGGTGTGAGACATTTGTCCTCTTTTCCTTCGGTGAAAAATGGCCCCTTCTTTCTGTTGTACCGTCGCTTTTCTGACAGGGACTCCTGCTTTTTAGGCCATCTCCTCCCGTCTCTTTCACTGAAAAGGACTCGGGTTTCAGGGTTGGCTCATCCAAAGGGTCCCAGACGGACGCGTCTCTGAAAGCACCTCCTGCAATCCCACTGGGCCCACGGGCAAATGGATGGAGAAGCTGCGTCCAGCCCAAAGTCACTCGATACGCCGGGTCGTCTAGCTCTTATCTGCACTCGGAGCTGTGCTATAACGGTCACTTGTTTAAAGCAAGCGTGGCTGGCGGCTGCGGTAGTGTGGCCTAGTGGTTAGAACGGCCGGCTGCTCGTGCCGGAGCTTGTAGTGGCTTGATTCTGTTCCCACATCCACCACTGACCTGCTGCAGCGTGTGACTGTGGGCAAGCGCTGAGCGGTGATTGTTGCCCCAGGACTAAGGCAATCCCAGGAACTGCTCCTTCTGAGACACGCTGCAAGTCTCATAGACGATTAGGGGAGGTGGCTAAAGTGAGGCTCCTCCCGCCATGCTTAGACACCCCGATTGTCAGCATCTGCAGGTCCCATGGCCCGAGCTGCGGGAGCTCGACTCCGTTGAAAAGGATCATTATTACAGGCGGTACGGCAGCACCCCCGTCGAAGCCCTGTTCTGCTGGGTGTTGCACAGCTGCCCGGAGAGAAACAGTCGCAGTCGACACGGAAGTGACAGCTGAAGGGTTACTGGGCCCTCTGTACAAAGGGGGGAGCTGCGGGGCGAAATGACTTGCCCAAGGAGAGCTAGACATGGAAGCCAGAGCTCTAGATCCCCAGTTGAGCCCTTAACCATGAGGCTACCACCTGCCGGACGTGTGGTCACTTTTATGTGTCTACCTGTAGGCAGCCAGGGTTGACCCTGTTGGCCTGGCTGCCTTGCCCCAGCGCTGACCCGCGGGGGAGGCTAGCCCTGATCCCTAAGCCCTTTCCATTTCTGTCCTAGCGACTCCAGCTGGTTAAAAGCCCCGTGTCCGGCTCTTCTGTGCAGGCAATAAATTCTCAGGTCACTGGAATCCTGCGGGAACCAGTTCCCGGGCACAGAGAAGCCCTTATCTAGCACGTTGAGCAGGGCAGCTGTTGCCTAAAGGCGAATGCGTCCGCACGCCCCACCCCCCGTTACAAATGGCACAGGGGGGAGCCGCGGGTGGCAGGCGGGCGTGGGAACCTCCCTTTAGCAGGAAGGCTGGGCGTGGGGCCCGCAACTCGGCAGAGGTGGGCTCAGTTCCGCCCCCGCATGACCTTGGTAAGTCACCTAGTCCGGCTGCACCCAGGTCGCTGTTTAACACGCCCTGTCTATCCCAGGGCCGCCCAGAGGATTCAGGGGGCCTGGGGTCTTCGGCGGCCGGGGGCCCCTGCCGCCAAATTGCCGCTGAAGACCCAGCACTTAGGCGGCGGGTTCCAGGACGGAAGGACCCCCCTCCCCGCCGAGGGGTCTTCGGGGCACTTCAGCGGCGGGTCCCGGAGCGGAAAGACCCCCCCCCGCCGCCGCCAAATTGCTGCTGAAGACCCAGAGCGGAGGAAGCTCTGGGGGCCCAGGCCTCACGAGAGTTTTCCGGGGCCCCCAAAGCGAGTGAAGGACCCTTCTCCAGGGGCCCCAAAAAACTCTCGTGGGGGCCTGGGGCAAATTGCCCCACTTGCCCCCCCCGGGCAGCCCTGGTCTATCCCTCCTGCTTTGTCTGTCTTGTCCAGGTCGATGGGTAGCTCTGGGCGGCTGCACTGCCTCTCCCTGTGGCCCCAGCCTCAGCTGAGGCGGCTAGGAGCTACTGTAATAAAACCAGGTGAGGTGGATGCCTCCTGGGGATGCTGCTTTCTGCAGTGTGTAAGCTTGGAACCCTCCCCTTTAAGGAGCCGGGATGTGGGGTGATAAAAGGCACAGGGATAGGCTCCCAGGACAACTCCTTTAAGATCCCTGCACTGGCAAGCGTGGGGCCTGTGCAACAAGCAGGTGGGACATGAACCATGTGCTACTGGGCCTGGGACATGAGCCCTCAGCTCCTGCCTTGCCACGGTGCTCTGCTCTCGTGCAGAGCCCGGGTAGCGACGAGATTCCCCTTCTCTTTCGTGTCCGGTGCCGGGTCCCTGACCCCCAGCGGAGCCCTCACTCCTGTGGCTGAAAAGGAAACTGGTTTGGAAAACGTCTTCGCTTCTCTTTCCAGCCCTTTCCAGCCACCCTCGCTCTCACCCCTGCGACCCTGTCTGGGAGCTGGCACTTGTTCCTCACACCCAGGGGCAAATGATTCTCCACCAACAGGGCCTGGGCCTCGTCCTCGCATGGAGATGACTCAGTGCCCCAGCATGCTACTAGGGGGCGCTGCTGGGGATACTTTTCAGCTGAGTTATAAATCGAGGGCTCAGGCATTTTCCGTCTCTGAAGATCCCAGTGTATTTTCCTCCAAAGAAACAAGAGTGTTACCCTGTAACAAACCCTGACAGGCCCAAGAGGACACAGAATTCTTCGCCTCCTGTCCTGAACTGCTGTGTGGTGCTGCTGCACACTTTTAAACAGCTGCTGCCTGTCACCTTTGAGGTGGCAGCATTTCAGTGGTGGATGAAGTGATCCCTTGAGATATAGTGAACAACTGAGAGCAAAACATTTGTAGCCATCCAAATGAAAGACTATAGTTATTGCTGCCTGGCTGCAACCATGCTAAGTTCCTTTCCTGAGCAAGGGATGCTTGACCAGTGCGGACAAGGCTAGAAACCAGGTGGTAACAGGTGCCTTGAACTTATATTTCATTAACCCATTTTGCTCCTTTCAGGGTTAGGTGAAAACTGAGTGGTCCGGCTGGAAGTGACTGGGCTAAGGTCGCTCAGCTAGAATCATAGAATCTCAGGGTTGGAAGGGACCTCAGGAGGTCATCTAGTCCAACTCCCTGCTCAAAGCAGGACCAAACCCAACTAAATCATCCCAGCCAGGGCTTTGTCAAGCCTGACCTTAAAAACCTCTAAGGAAGGAGACTCCACCACCTCCCTAGGTAACCCATTCCAGTTCACCACAACCCTACTAGTGAAAAAGTTTTTCCTAATATCCAACCTAAACCTCCCCCTCTGCAACTTGAGACCATTACTCCTTGTTCTGTCATCTTCTACCACTGAGAACAGTCTAGATCCATCCTCTTTGGAACCCCCTTTCAGGTAGTTGAAAGTAGCTATCAAATCCCCCCTCATTCTTCTCTTCTGCAGGCTAAACAATCCCAGTTCCCTCAGCCTCTCCTCATAAGTCATGTGCTCCAGCCCCCTAATCATTTTTGTTGCCCTCCGCTGGACTCTCTCCAATTTATCCACATCCTTCTTGTAGTGTGGGGCCCAAAACTGGACACAGTACTCCAAATGAGGCCTCACCAGTGCTGAATAGAGGGGAATGATCACGTCCCTCGATCTGCTGGAAATGCCCCTACTTATACAACCCAAAATGCCATTAGCCTTCTTGGCAACAAGGGCACACTGTTGACTCATATTCAGCTTTTCGTCCACCATAACCCCTAGGTCCTTTTCTGCAGAACTGCTGCCCAGCCATTCGGTCCTTAGTCTGTAGCAGTGCATGGGATTCTTCCGTCCTAAGTGCAGGACTCTGCACTTGTCCTTGTTGAACCTCATCAGGTTTCTTTTGGCCCAGTCCTCTAATTTGTCTGTATCCTATCCCTACCCTCCAGCGTATCTACCACTCCTCCCAGTTTAGTGTCATCTGCAAACTTGCTAAGGGTGCAGTCCACACCATCCTCCAGATCATTAATGAAGATATTGAACAAAACCGGCCCCAGCACCGACCCTTGGGGCACTCCACTTGATACCGGCTGCCAACTAGACATGGAACCATTGATCACTACCCGTTGAGCCCGACCATCTAGCCAGTTTTCTATCCACCTTACCGTCCATTCATCCAGCCCATACTTCTTTAACTTGCTGGCAAGAATACTGTGGGAGACTGTATCAAAAGCTTTGCTAAAGTCCAGAAATAGCACATCCACTGCTTTCCCCTCATCCACAGAGCCGGTTATCTCATCATAGAAGGCAATTAGGTTAGTCAGGCATGACTTGCCCTTGGTGAATCCATGCTGACTGTTCCTGATCACTTTCCCCTCCTTTAAGTGATTCAGAATTGATTCCTTGAGGACCTGTTCCATGATTTTTCCAGGGACTGAGGTGAGACTGACTGGCCTGTAGTTCCCTGGATCTTCCTTCTTCCCATTTTTAAAGATGGGCACTACATTAGCTTTTTTCCAGTCATCAGGGACCTCCCTCGATCGCCATGATTTTTCAAAGATAATGGCCAATGGCTCTGCAATCTCATCGGCCAACTCCTTTAGCACCCTCGGATGCAGTGCATCCGGCCCCATGGACTTGTGCTCATCCAGCTTTTCTAAATAGTCCCGAACTACTTCTTTCTCCACAGAGAGCTGGTCACCGCCTCCCCATACCGTGCTGCAGAGTGCAGCTGTCTGGGAGCTGACCTTGTCTGTGAAGACAGAGGCAAAAAAAGCATTTAGTACACTAGCTTTCTCCACATCCTCTGTCACTAGGTTCCCTCCCTCATTCAGCAAGGGGCCTACACTTTCCTTGACTTTCTTCTTGTTGCTAACATACCTAAAGAAACCCTTCTTGTTACTCCTAACATCTCCGGCTAGCTGCAACTCCAAGTGTGATTTGGCCTTCCTAATTTCACTCCTGCATGCCTGAGCAATACTTTTATACTCCTCCCTGGTTATTTGTCCAATCTTCCACTTCTTGTAAGCTGTTTTTTTGTGTTTAAGACAAGCAAGGATTTCACTGTTAAGCCAAGCTGGTCGCCTGCCATATTTACTTTTCTTCCTACACATCGGGATGGTTTGTTTCTGCAACCTCAATAAGGATTCTTTAAAATACAGCCAGCTTTCCTCGACTCCTTTCCCCGTCATGTTATTCTCCCAGGGGACCTTGCCCATCAGTTCCCTGAGGTAGTCTGTAGCAGAGCCAGGATGGGAAAGCTGATTTCCCGCATCCCGGCTGAGGGTGAGAGCCACAGAACCAGCCTCCTCTTACCACAGGATTTGGGAGACCTAGTGTAGACAAGACGCTGGTGGCTGCCTGCATCTTTCCTATCATGTGGCCACATGCTGTTAAAGTGGCACAACCCCCGGGTGTGGGTGCAGTGATACCGGTGCAAATGTCTTTATGCTGCCATGGCTATTCCTGAGCTTGAAGGAGAATAAGCTTATCCCAGTACAAGGCACCTTTATACCAGTAGAACGGCAGCCATGCTAGGGGCTGCACTGGCATAACTATCTTGGTAAAAAGTCACACCCAGCCTGTCTATCCCAGGGCAAACAGTGTCTGTAGGGCCGGGCTAGGGGCCAGACCCAGGAAAGTGCCCCCTTCTTGCAATCTGGCTCCTCAATTTTTCCTCTGCTCGGCTGAGTTATCTGAGTGTCCTCACTCCCATGGAGTCACACCGTACCCTGCGCCCCGCCCACGGGCCTGGAGACAAAGGGAGGTTAGAGAAGGGAAGGAGAAGGAGGAAGGAGACACAAACAGCAGGTGGAGGGAGCCAAGGGCCCTGTTCCTGTTTCAAGGCCAATTGTGTTCTTCGGTTCCCGTCCAGAGGGGCCGGGGCAGCACCCACAGTTCAGGAATGAGGAAAACCACAAACCACACAGCCCAGCTCTGCCGGAGGGGCTGGCATCCCAGCTGCAGCTCCAGGGGCCTCGCAGGGTTAATTAATACAGCATAAGATTAAAACCCAGGGCCTGCTCCACTGCTTATACCAGCAATACCTGGGGACAATTGGCACCGTAGGGTCCTGTCTTTACCTGGGAAACTGCATTGCACTGGGCTAATAGAGTCTGCCCTGGGTGGGTGGTAGGGGATTCGGCTAGGTATTGTGGCTGGGGGTGGGGGGCAGTGATAGGGGAAGAGACCACACAGAAACTGAGAACAGACTGAAGGAAGGAGCAGCTGCAAATGTGGGGCTGGCCCTTAGGGTGACCAGATGAGAGGAAGAAAATATCGGGACATATGGGGGGAGGGGAGGGATATTTCTATGAAATATCGGGAAATTGCATCCTGACCAAAGATCGGTCGGGATGCGGGACAAACGCCTAAATATCGGGATGGTCCCGATTTTATTGGGACGTCTGGTCACTCTACCGGCCCTGGAAGAAACCTCCAGAGAGGTTTTTCGGGCGGGGTGCAGGCTGATAAGGGCATTCTTGGTGCTGGGAGCAAACGACGCTGGTTCCTGCTATTTGATTCCCTCTGTGTTCAGAGGCACAGGGCTCACTACGTTCTTTGCAAATACACAAAACGGCATTAGGGGGCTTGTCTACCCTCATGTGACCACATGTCCCATTTTTAAAGGGACAGTCCCATGTTTGCAGACTTTTTCTTACATAGGCGCCTATTACTCCCCACCCCTGCCCCATTTTTTCCCCAGTTGCTATCTGGTAACCCTACCCCTAAAATGCAGCAGCAGTGCTGCTGTCAGTGACGACGCTTGTCTACGTTGACGGGAGGGTTTCTCCTGTCGCCACAGGAATTCCGCCTCCCCGAGAGGCGGTAGCTAGGTGGACGGGAGAATTCTCCAGTTGACGTAGCGCTGTCTGCCCTGGGTGTAGGGCAGTTTAACTGTGTCACTCAGGGGGGTGTAGACCAGGCCAGAAACATACCTGACTGCCCCAATTTCTGCTCCCAGCTGGACCGTCCCCCAAACCGTGACTAGCCACTCAGGGCAAAAAGGGGTAGCAGTAAAAATATTTAGTCAGTGGAGCAGGGACTCATAGACTCATAGACTCAAGGTCAGAAAGGACCATTATGATCATCTACTCTGACCTCCTGCACAATGCAGGCCACAGAATCTCACCCACCCACTCCTGTAACAAACCCCTAACCTGTGTCTGAGTTACTGAAGTCCTCAAATCGTGGTTTAAAGACCTCAAGGTGCAGAGAATCCTCCAGCAAGTGACCTGTGCCCCATGCTGCAGAGGAAGGTGAAAAACCTCCAGGGCCTCTGCCAATCAGACCTGGAGAAAAATTCCCCCCAACCCCAAATATGGCGATCAGTCAGTTACTGATGCAGCATGGGCAAGACTCACAGCCAGCACCCAGGGAAAGAATTCTCTTAGTAAACTTCCCAACCCAGCTAACATCCCATCACAGACCACTGGGCATGTTATTTACTAATCATAAATCATCAAAAAATTGCCAAAATTAATTATTAGCCATCACCATCATACCATCCTCCTTAAACTTATTCTTTTTGCCAGATATGTCTTTTTTGCCCCCCCCCCCCTCCTTGGAAGGGGCAGGACCACTTCACTCCTCTGATGGTTAGAAACCTTCGTCTAATTTCAAGTCTAAACTTCCTAGTGTCCGGTTTATATCCATTTGTTCTTGTGTCCGCATTGGTACTAAGTCTCCTACCCGAGCACTGTAACCACTAGGCTGCAGAATCGTTCTCTCGGCCGCTTGCTGGACAAATGACTGTTTAATGGTTACAGGCAGTGGAATAGCTTCACCAGGAGAGCCCGAGAGAGATCCCCTAGGTCAGAGCCCTCAGCTGTACTGCAGGAGAGCGGAGCTCAGATACCGACTCCACACCAGCTAGCGCGAGGCCATGCCAGGCCAGTCTTCCCCAGCCCAAACGAGTGCTAACGGCTGGGGCACGTGGCGTAGCCAGGCAGAGGCATCTTGTCATCCTCCAGCCATTCGATGAATGGTGCTTCGGTCCTTTAAAAAAAACACCCAACTTTTTCTGGCTGAACCTTTGGCAAATGGGCGTTGTGGTGAATTTACTGTTTGCCCAGCTCTGGTGGGCATAGGTGGCAGGTTATATACCTTTGTGGTGCTGAGGCACCAGGAATATTTAGGGATAGGGGCCCTGCTCCACTAATATTTGGAGCTGCGTCTCTCCCCCGGCCCTGCCTGGATTGGCCCCCCCGCCGCATCCCTGCCTGAAAGAAAGTGGCATGTGTCTCTCCCATGCCTGCTTGTGCTGCCGGTGTAACTGCTGTCTGCTGCCCCAGGGTCCTAGCACCCCCCTTTCACTAATGGCAAGGCAAGCTGCCCTTACCCTGCCCTTCCGCTCTAGCCCTGAGCCTCTCCAACGCCCCAAACCCCTCAGCCCCAGCCAGATCCCTCAGCCAGCCAGAACCCTCATCCCCCCGCACCCTAATCCTCTGCCCGAGCCCTGAGCTCCCTCCTGCATCATGAACCCCTCATCCTCAGCCCCACAGCCCTCACCCCTGCACTCCCTCCTATCCTCAAACTCCCTCCCAGAGTGTGCACCCCTCCCCCTTCCCACACCCCCACACCCAAACTCCTTCCCAGAGCCTGCACCCCCTCCCTCTGCACCCCTTCCCACCCCCAAACTCCCTCCCAGAGCCTGCACCCCTCACACCTCCTACACCCCCAGCCCCAGCCCAGAGTCTTCACCCAAACTCCATCCCAAAGCCTGCACCCCTCACCCCCTCCTGCAAACCCACCCTCTGCCCCAGCCCAGAGCCTGCACCCAGCACCCAAACTCCATTCCAAAGCCTGCACCCTGCACCCCTCATGCACCCTAATCCTCAGCCCAGGACCTGCACCCCAGACCTCCTCCCCCCAATCCAAACCCTCTCCCAGAGCCTTAGGCAGGTAGGGGCGGAGTTTGGGGGGCGGGTTCTGGGCACCACCAAAATTTCTACAAACTTGCCACCCATGCTGGTGGGGACAGAAGGTGCAGGGCAATAGCAAATCGGGCCCATAGGGGGGGTGCATTACCCCCACTGAATGTGAGCGGGGGCAGAATCCTGCTATTAAAGGATCTATCCCTACGAGGGGTGCCAGTCCCTCAGCAGAGCGGAGCTGCATGAATTGCGGTTTTCCTCATTCCTGCAGCTGTTGCTCTCTGTTTTCCTTAATTGTCATTGTACCAGGAACCTAAGTACTTAATTATTCTTGAAACAGGAACGGGCCCCTTGGCTGCCTGCTCTCTTCTCCTTCCTTCTCTGGGTTTCATTACTCTTTCTCCAGCTCTTTTCTATCCTCCCTTTGCCCCCGCAGCCCATCCTGAGCGTCTTTCTCAATTCCACCTCATGTCACTTTCCCATGGGTTTGCAGGCTGCCTCGCACCCATGGCCTTGAGCACCATTTCCACCTCCAGCGCCGGCTTTCACTGAGCGAGAGGGCAGTCAGTCATCAGACCAAGTAGTAGAGGTACAAAATCCTCTTCAGAGCCAGGCTCATCCTGTGCCTAAGGAATGGTGCTGGGACTCAAAAGACTGGGTTCTGATCCCAGCTCTGCTACTGCCCTGCTGTGTGTGCTCATGTGCCTCAGTCTTCCCATCTGTAAAATGGGGGCAGCATATGCTACTTGCTTGGAGCTCCCTGGCTACAAAGGGTTATGTAGGAGCTGGGCAGTGCTGTGCGGGCCCACAGTGGATGTAGATGTCCCTGGCCTGGTCTGAGCTAAATAAACAAGACGTTGAAGGAAGGTGTTTTATCCCAGCACTACAGCAGAGGCCCAAAGAGATGCCAGATGTACCTAGACACAGTTTATTTGTGCCGATTTAATTTTGTCTCCAGCTGTACACACTAAAACGATCCAGGTGCCTTTACACCAGTCTAACTACGTCCTCACAGGATGGTGGTGATCTAACTACACCGGTTGCTAAACTGACAGGTTTGCCTCAGGTCACACAGCGAGTCGGTAGCAAAGCAGGGAGTCCAGCCCAGCTCCCCCCTAACTGCCAGCCCATGTGCTACAGCCAGACACCCTGCCCCCCCTCTCCGAACCTGAGCTGAAATATGGCCACAGACGTGATCAGGGCAACAGCCCGATAACATCATTGAAATAAACGTCTGACGCGAGTCTCCCTGCAGAAGCGTTAAGCTCATGCTCCTGTAAAGCTGGCCAGGAATATGGTGCAAAGATCCAATAAGGAGGCAGCGTGGCCCGGTGGGTAAGCATTAGGCTGGTGCTCCAGATACCTGGCTTCTATTCCCAGAGCTGCTGTCCAACCTCCAGCTAGATGCGTTCCCGTCCCACCCGCTGTGCGTCGGGTTTATTTAGACTGGAAGCTCTTTGGGGCAGGGAGTGTTCCTCAGTATGTTTGTGCAGCGTGACAGGCCCTCAGTTGTAGGATCCAATGTACCAGAAATAACAGCAATCCCGTGTCTGGGCCTTTGCATCTTTCTTCCTACAAGGAAACACGCTGCTGCTACAGCCCAGCCTTTTTGTAACTGCTCAGAAGCCAGAGCGAGATGGTGCGCTCAGCTACTGTGACCCGAGCTGGCCTCTTGGTAGCTCTTCCCCTCCCCGCTCCCTTTGAATTTGCTCCAGTGTTTTGCAACAGGTCACCTGGACTCCCCGCACCAGACAGCCAAGAGAAACGCCAGAGAAATTTCCTGAATCATTATTTCCAATTAATCGTCATTTAATTAGCCCACGATGGGATCCCATTCAGCAAAGATCAATTTGTTCACAGGCTTCCAATTCATTAACAATTACTTTGGAGCTGACTGACTCGCCCAAGAGAGCAGTGTGACTACAGGCGTGTCTACACGACAGCCGCTACAGCACACAGCTACGGCGCTGCAGCTGTACAGAGCCGTAGCATAGAAACTTACTACAGCAACAGAAGGGGGTTTCCCATTGATGCAGGTAATCCATCTCCCTGATTCTTCCACTGACCTAGGTGGGTCTAACTATGGCACTCAGAGGTGGGAATTTTTCCCATCCCTGAGCGATGTAGCTAGGTCAATCCAAATGTTAACTGTAGACCAGACCTGAGAGTCAGGACTCCTGGGTTCTTTTCCTGGCTCTGCCACTGACTCGTCAGGTGACTTTAGGCAAGTCACTGCCCGCTCTGTGCCTCAGTTTCCCTATCTGTACAATGAGAGTAATAATACCTGCCTCACAGGAGGGCTTGCAGGGGTTAATGAGTGAGTGCTTGTCATGTGCGTTGAGCTCCTCAGATGTAAGGGGCTAAGTCAGTACATGTAGACAAGAGCATGGGTTTTTCTGGCTACTGTTGTGGTGTATTGAAAACTGTGTTAAAATTATGATCGGTCACTTTAAATCCTGAGGGAAGGAGCTCCGGAGGGAATCAAGCATGTGATTGGAGTCGGTCAGCATCCAGACAGCATAGAGGAAGGGGGCAGCATGGGTGGGGGGTACCATAGGAGGCCAAGCCTCCCCTAACCCAGGCAATGGTCCTACCCATATTCTGCTGGGAGACCTGCCCTCACTCCCCCTCTTTCCTGAAGCCAGTGGGGACTCAGCTCCAGCCGATGGCCAGGACTGCTCAGGCCAGCCTGGGGATCTGACTGGCACTGGGGCTGGCCAGCGGCCCAGTGCTCTGGGGGTCGGGCCGGCTGGCTGCTCAGGGGTCTTCCAGCCACCGGCAGGCCAGGGCTCTGGTGGTGAAGGGGGCCCTCAGGTGGAAGCTACAGGGCCAGCAGGCCAACCCCCCCAAAAGGGGGCTTCACCCGCCGCCCATGGGGAGCAGCCTGTTTGTGATCGGTCTGAATTCTAAGCAATAAAGTTGTGTTACGTTGCCAACTTCCTGCAAGCTACGCCGTGAAACGTAACACCTGCTTCCCACGGCTGGCTGGGAACCCCAGCTGGGTTTTAAGCCCCAGCTCTGACCTGTTATTCAATCGTCTGAGAAGGGCTAGCAGACCTTGGGAGGTAGAAAGCAGGGGGCAAAGCAGTTCTACTGCACCCATAGATAGGTGCCATTCATACCATCTTCTCTGCGTGGTACCGGACACGCTCACACAACCAAACGGGTTATGGGCCAAAGTCACCTTTCCCCCAAGCTTTGCCTTTACAGTGTTACCAAGCACGACACCCGCTGCGGCAGGCCGACACCGTCTCCTGATGTTGCCAGAAGCTCCAGCTGGAGGCAGCGCCTCCTCTGTATTGCACTTTGCCGAGGGAAAGAAGCACTCGGCTGTAAGCCCAGCAGCCCCGAGGTTTAATCCACACCCTGGGCCAGTCGCAGCCCACGTTCCTGTCTTGGGGATAACTCCCCAGGTCTCAGACAGAGCAGTGGCTCTTCTTCCGCTGCCTTTTGGTAGAAATGCGCCAAACTGTTTGCCAGAAGCTGGGAATGGGCGATGGGGGGTGGATCACTGGCTGATTCCCTGTTCTGTTCATTCCCTCTGAAGCACCTGCCTTGGCCATTGTCGGGAGACAGGACACTGGGCTGGATGGACCTTCGGTCCAACCCAGTCTGGCCGTTCTTATGTTCTTAAACCGGGTGCTGCTGCAGCTCACTCCCTAGCAGCTAGAGGTTTGTGACTCTGCTTCAGCTGCTACACTAAGAGATTTGGTACTTTGCGTCCAGTAGCAGCAGCTCCTGCTTGGCCAGGCAGCAGTCCCAGGTTCAGGGGGCCACTGGGCGGTGGCGCTGTCTGGCCCGTAATCTGCACCCGGAGCCAGGAAGCAAAACCAAGAATCTCCACACTTGCTGCCCAACAAACGCTTGTGTAATGAGCTGGCAGAGTGAGAGCTTTGCCTCCCTGTCTGGGCTGGTCCACATTCACGCTAACCGCACGCTTCCCCTGGTGCCGATTACTCCCACGGGGGATGAGTGCTGTGCTGTGGATTGGGTGGTTCTGGGTTCAGACCGGGTGATGGCAAGAAACGGTGCTTGTATGGTTAACTGTTGGTGTCAGATCCCTGGAATCATTGTGGGAATGGCCCTTCTAATCTCTGTATGCCGGTGAATGGGAACTGTCTCTTTAAGAACAGGATGGGGCATGTGACTGGTTTGGAGGTTTTCCCTGGGTGAGAGTGGGGCTCCCTGCCCATGGCGGGGGGGCAGCCCAGGAAAGAGCAGGACTTGATTTAACCAGGGAATCTTTAACCAAGTTCCTCCCACCCCCACCCCAAGCACAAATTCAGAGCAGGGCCCCCTCGCTATCCAAGTGCTGATCAGAACTCCCAGCCCCCTGACTGATTCGGAGTGAGAGTCTTTGGCCTGGGTAATCCAGGGGTCAGACTCGCGGGTCCCAATGGCTTAGGCGCCAGCTCCGTGGGTGCTCCAGGGCTCAAGTACCCATGGGAAAAAGGGCTGGTGCTCAGCACCCACCAGCCACAGCTGTCCTGCGAGGCCACCGATCAGCTGTTTGGCGGCTGGGGGAGGCACTTGGGAGAGGGCGGAGAGCAGGCAGGGGGCCTCGGGGAAGGGGTTGGAGCAGGGCAGGAAGAGGCAGAGGGAGGGCGGGGCCTCAGGAGAGGAGGCGGGGCAGGGGCGGGGCCTCAGGGCGGAGCAGAGGTGAAGCACTCCAGGGAAAAATAAAACTCAGCGCCTATGCAGAATGGACCCTGCTGACCTTAAACCCCCATGGACCTCGCTCCCCTCCCCGGGGGCCGTCATTTACCCCAGTGCCAGGTGAGTGCGAGATGGTACCAGGTCAGAACGGCAGGGCCTGATCCTTAGTTCCACTAACGCCGCTCTGGCAGCGTAAAGGGGGCCTCCGTTGCCATCCCACAATCTTTCCAGATTCCACGACTTTATCACACGTCTTGCAATACTGGATGTTTTACGTAAAGCCCCAGCTCCTGGAGTCAAGGCATGATGGGAGAATCTCAGCTGTGTCTGGTTTTTTTTTCTTTTTCTTTTTTTAAAGTAAGTCTCTAGCCCTGCTGGCTGCAGAAAAGAGCCGGAGACCATGACCCTGGAGGCTCAGAAACCAGAGACCCAATGGATCGAACCCAACGTATTCTTTTTTAAAAAATGAATAAATACAAATCTCAAGCCAATCTCATGATTCTGGCGTGTTTGGGGCTGTCACGGTGGATCGTACTCACCTTAAGGCCCCTCTGTGCTTCCAGAGCGATGCCAAGGTGTACATAAGATGCAGGCGGGTGGCGTTTTGGATCACCGCGCCCTGGTATAAACAGCTGTGCAAGGTGCCAGGGCAGGGGAGAGCCAGGCCCTGTGAATGATTCCCAGCCCGTCCTGCCCACCTTCCCTCCACGCCCGCCGTCCGGAACCTGCCTCCAGTCTGGGGATGCTCACCCAGGTGGCTGCCTGGGTGTAACTGACCTGGTGCTAAGCCCCAAGGTGACACCCCGCATTATGCCGGTGCAGCACCGCTCTGCAGGGCCTTGCTACTGCGTTAACTGACACCGGTGCGAACAGACGGGGCCTGGCCCTGGGACTTGCTACGCCTGGCTTCCTGCGCCCTTTAAATCCACAAAGATCTCTGGGGACTGGTGAAATCCTGCACTGTTCTCCATCCCCCCCTCTCCCTGGGAGCGGTAATGTGACCCTATCTGAGTGAGGGATTGATTTCCACCTCATTAACTTTCCTCTCAAACTTTCACTCTCCATCCTCCCTCTCCCGCCCCTTGCCTCCCACCTTTCACTGCCAGTTCTTTTTCTTTCTTTCTTTCTTTCCCTTTTTCTTTCACACTCCCCAGCTCCTCCCACCCCCCGGGCCCCTCCAATCGGTGTCAGCCCCATCCTTCCGCGATAGGGCCCTCGGGGCTGTCAATCAACTCCCTTAGCCGCCCCCTCCTTTTAAAAAATAATCCTTTCATTCAATTGAACTTGGACAAAGTTTTGTAAGAGGGGAAGAAAAAAAAAAGGAGGCATGAAATAGATGGGAGACCAGGGCTTTTCAGAGCCTCTTATCTGATTGTGGAAACAGCACTTAAGAGCCCTTGCCCCCGCGCCACTGCAGCTGAACCTTGGCACTTCAGGGCACCAACTTTACCCGGCTCGGCTCGCAGCGTGAGAAAGTTTTGCACACCACCGCTCCGATCGGGCGAAGGGGGATCGGGTTGTTTTCATCTCAGGTTCCACCACCCGTCCAGCCAACGTGGACCCAGCCTGCGAACTGTCCCTCTTCCTCGGGGCTCAAGGTAAGGGCAGGATCTGTTCCTAACTGGGGTGAAGACGGAGCAGGGGATGGTTCTGCGTTGCGCTCTGATTTGATGGCCGGGACTCTTCATGGGTGCTGCTGCTCAGCTGGTGTTACCCTGCCTCTCGCCCTAACCCTGCACAGAAATCTCCTAAACGGACTTGGATGCCAGTCAGATGCCAAGATGATGGTAGGCAGAGAGAGAGAAAGAGACGGGCTGATTCTGATTGTGCTTGTGCTGGTTTTACACTGAGGTGCATTTCCGTGGGATCTATCCTGCTTTATACTGGGGTAAATGAGAGCAGGATCAGGGCCAGAGAGAGAGGGAGGCGTAAAGGGATGTAAGAGAGAATATAGCAAAACCTGTAGAGAGAATCAAACTTTTCTCTGACGTGCAGGCAAAGAGTGGAAAGTCCCTCATTCACGACAAAAATCTCCTGCAAATCAATATCTCTTTGGGATCCCACCAGACAGCCCTCCCTGACTGCCCTCTGCCAGCCTGGCACTCCGTGCCGCTGGAACGGGATCCGTCCCCGGCCCGTATGGCCGACCCCAGCGTGGCCTCCTTGTCGGGCTGGGATTCCTTTCGCAGCAGGGAGCGGGCGCTGATTGATAAGTAGGTGCCACCGCAGCCGGTGGGGGGTGGAATCCGGTCCTGCCGCTCGGAATTCGCAGAACCCGCCACCTGGAGCCTGCTCGGCATCTGCCCACATGGGAGCCCCAAAGCAGGCACCCTGGGCTCCCCCCATCACCTCCTCCACTCGCAGCCCCTTCCCCTCTCTTTGCACCTGACGCGGGCCCAGCAGCTGGAGACAGGCAGCTAGAAAACCGCTGCCCTCATTACCCAGCCCTGCCTGCGTCGCGATGGCTACCGCCTGCCCTCGCCCCTCCGTGTGATGGAGTAACAAGCGCAGGGTTGGATCCGTGGGTCGTTAATGATGCCGTTAAATTTCCTCCAGGCTGCCAACAATTGGCTCGATCCAGTTGGGTAACGGCACAATTATTAGGGGACCCCAGCCAAGAGCAGGGGCTCCCTCGGGCGCTGCAGAGTCACCTCATGAGAGAGGGACCCCAACACGCTCACAACCCACTGGCAGAGGAGAGATTATTTTCCCCCCTTGACAGCTGATGGGGAGAGATTAAGGAAAGGGCCCAAGGCTGTCCTGGGAACCTGTGGCAAAGCCGGGAACTGAACCCAGCTCTCTAGACTCCCTGCTCGGCCCTTATGCTACACAAGCATCCATCGTCTCCTTGTTCAGGGAGAAGCCCACCCCCCTGTAAAGGCCCCACCTCCCCGAGGCATGATACGCTGTTATGTGCCCAGGCGATCCGAATTGCTCAGAAACAGGTGCCCAGCTGCTGACTGCCCATCCTGCCTGGGCTGCAAAGGTGGAGAGGGGGCAGAAAAGGGCCGTGCAAACCATTTGGAAACGCCTTCTTGTGAGAGCCGTACAGAGCGCCGGTTGTTAGCTGATCAAAGAGAAGGTGGAGAGGTGACGTGATGACACTGTAGGACTGCTTCCCGGGGAGAGAATAATGGGTGCTAATGGGCTCTTTGATTGAGGAGAGAAAGGCCGACTCAGAGCCAGTGGCTGACGGACAAATACCTGTTAGAAATTAGGCCCAAATTTCTAACCGGGAGGGTGGTTCGGCCTTGGGACGAACTCCAACAGAAGTGGGGATGCTGCGTCTCTTGATATCTTCAAACCAAGCCTGGCTGCCTTTCTGGAGGAGATGCTTTAGCCAGACACAAGTTACTGGGCAAAATGCAGGAGGAATTGGGTGAAAGTTCCTGGCCTGTGATATGCTGGGGGCCAGACTAGATGATCTAATGGTCCCTTCCGGCTTTAAATTCTACGTATCTACCACCCCATCATGCTGGGAGGCGTTATACAGACATGCCAGCCCCACCATGCTCATTTCTGCTGCAGCGCGAATGGTTTCTCTTGAGATAACCACCCAGGTGAAAGGTGGTTTATAAGCTCACATTGGGCCTTTATTGTGGACCCCTGCAGGGTCTGCTTCCTGGCTCCAAAGCCCTGGATGGGGTGAGGCAGTTCCAGCGCCTTGATTGTTGTATTAGCACTGGGTGAGAAGTGCAGCACCAGGTCTGGGAATGCCCCTCCAGGGTCCTAGCTACTCTTTGCGTCCTCTGGTTCCTATGTGCTAGTCATTCATGCCAGTGGGATTTTGTTTGAACCCAGGGCTGGGGACTGGGTACCCTAGTCACAGATGCCTGTATTCCCCTGTGAAACAGGGGTAGGTGTGAGCAAATCAGAGAATCCCCTGATCATTATTCTGCCAGGAGTCTTCAGTCCCAGAAGGAGGAAGGATGGTCAGTGGTTCAGGCACTAAGTGATAACTCAGGTTTCCTCTGGATCCCTCCGTGAGCCTGGGCCAGTTAATTCTCAACAACTGGGGCCAGATTTTTAGATGCAGCACGGTGGGTGCTAAACGCATGCAAGGAGCTGTTGCTGACTCTGGTGATTTTATCCCAAGTCTCACGTTTACTCGCTGCTTTTCTTCAAGCCCCAGCTCCTGGAGTCAGGTGATGACACGAGCCTCTCAGCTGTTATTCAGTATTAAAGTTTCTAGCTCTCACGGTTGGGGAGAAGAGCTGAACATTGCAGCCCCGAAAGGCTTACAACCCAGAAGGCAAAGAAACAGAAACCCCCAATGTATTATTATTATTATTTTATTCTCACAATTTTTAAGCCAATCTAGTGATTGGGGCAGGAGGCAGCTCATGATTTTTAAAGGCTTAGTGTTGACAAGATTGTAGTTGGGAGGGTGCTGCTGAGCTCTTGAGAATCTGCTCCTCCATCCCTGTGTAAAAGGGGAATGACAATAACTAATTACCAATAATTAGTCATTAATAACCATTCCCCTACCTCATGGGCAGCTTGTGAGGAATAATCCTTAAACACTTGCCAGATGCCAAGACAGGGTGAAATTATCTGGTGAAGCCCTCATCATGGCCTTGGGCCCCATGGTGCTAGGTGCTGTACAAACCCAAAACAAAAAGACAGTCCCTGCCCCAAGGAGCTCCCAACCTAACTATAAGACAAGAGACAAGAAATGGGTAGAGAAAGTGAGAGACTGGAGGCTATAGACTCCTAGCCACATCCAATCAGGTAGCACAAGCAACATCATGTACTCAATGCACATCTAGTCAATAATTGGAGGGAAATTTACCCCCATATGCCCATAGACTGACCTTTCTTTGCATAAGCCGGGCAACGAGCACTTGTGAATCAAAGCATAAAAAAATCTGCATCTGTTTGGGGTTCATTTGCAGGCAGGAAAAAAACAAGAGGGAAACTCTGGGGTAAACGATTGACAACACATAGGCAAACCTGCTGGGAGAGTCCTTCTGCCTGTCGTAGGACGCGTTAGCAGAGCGCGGGGCATAAACCCAGCTCTGCCCACGCTGCCCCCTGCCCCGAAGAGCTGAAAATCTCAGGGGCTGATCCCATGACGTCTTACACGCTGGAGTAACGAGTCACACTCAGGACCAGAAATAACAGGGTGTCAAGCAGACAAGAAAGAGACACACAGACTGGCTTCCAGACTTTTCCATGGCAGGACTCCTCCAGTACTCCCCTCCCCCCCGCTGCACTCAGCTGGGATCTAGCAGCGACACCCCTCCCGTTTAGCAATTTGTGATGGGGAGGCTGGTCATGACCTCTGACACCTGCTCCCTTCCCCCAGGCCGTGACACCCGCTTGAGAAGTCCTGCAGTGGTGGAGATTGTTAGTGGGGAGAAGGCAAGAGGGTGGGCCGCACAGCGTTAAATAAAAGAAAATGGGCAGGATGTGGTGGTGCAGGGGGAGATGCAAAGACAAGCGAGAAAGGGCGTTTGTGATACAGGTGAGTGATGGGAGGGAGCGTCGGAGCCTGCTCCGACTGAGAGAGAATGCAGAGGAGAGGGCTCTTGCACCGACACAGTTCATACCCCATAACCATACAGGAGCAGCTCTCAATCGTATCTATCTATCCCCATACACCCCCTCTATCTATCTATCCATCTATCTGTTGCACTTGAGCACCTCACAGATACTTAAAAAATCTTCTTTCTTTCCAAGGCTGTACAAAAGCTTGTGTTATATTGGGTGCTGTGTGAGTGGGTGGGTGTTCTGTGGTGGAGGGGTTTGTTGCTTGAGTGTGTGTAAAACATATCAAGGGAAAGTGCAGTTGAAGAAACCGGTTTGCCTGTAGTCCTGAGCAGAGTAAGGCCTGCGGCCTCTTCTTTCCAGTGGCCATGAGTTCCACAGTCTCACTCTAGCCCCTATGACCATTCTGCTTCCTGCACTTATGAGCCCTCTCCTCCCCCTCCCCCTCCCCCTCCCCTCCCTGCCCCCCTGTTGCTTCCTGACTCCATTGTACCATAGCTGTCATGGCAGGTCCTGGTTGTGAGCTGGGGTGTATTCTCACTGGTCCCACAAAGGGCTGTGAAGAGCAGGACAGATTCAGCTGGACCCTGGGAGCTGGTGCAGAGAGGGCAGACCTGGCAGGACATGGTGCTGAGCAGAGGTGCTGAACCAGGGCATGTGGCCTCCTGGCCACCTCTAATAGCTGGTGGCCCGGCTCTGTGCTGGCTCCGAGCGGATCGTTGCTCTGGGCATCCTGTGTCTCTGTGTCCTTTGGGTTTTCACTGCCTTCCTCGTGCCACTGGGCTGAGCTTTTCTTGCTTCCCATGTCTGACAGCATCCCCACCCCCAGCACCTCTTAGCCCTTGCAGCCCTTTGTCTGCAAAACCATCCCCAATAAGTGTGGCAGCAAGGATGCAGGTGGAAGCAGCACACAGAGAACGGACGGGGAGTGCAGGGCAGCTCTTATGGGTGTGAGCTGGCTCCGAACAGACAGAAAGGAGCTCACTTTCTGTGCCTCAGTTTGCCCATCTGTATAGTGGGGATAATGGCCCTGTGTTGACTCCCAGGGGGGCTGTGAGGGGGAATACAGGAACGATTATGAGGTGCCCAGACACTAGGGTGATGTGGGCCAGATAAGTATCATAGCCAGCCAGACAAATTACTTGCATAGCTGCATATATGGACTTGGCAGAGGCAAACACAGCCACTGCCTTGAAGAGTGTAGAGTGTAGACCGGGCAGGACGGGTGTGTGGGAAGGGCATGGGGTTATGGATGGGGAAGAAGTGGTTATTATGGTCATTAGATTTGGCCCTTAGAATCCCTAGCCCTCCGAGTGCTTCATGATACACATGGGGAAACTGAGGCCCAAAGCAGGGTGGGCCTTGCTCACATTCTCACAAGAAGGGAGTGGAACAACTCCCCAGTTTCCCCAGTCCTGGCCCTGTGCCCCTACCCCCCAGAGCACACTGGCAAGCTGGGCGGGGGTTCGGGGGGGGCGGGGGCTGACAGACAGTGCCAAGCCAAGAATGGAAGACAGGAGGGGAGAGGATTAGGAGGCGCATCAATATCTCGGGGCAGGGTGGGCAGAGGAAGTGAGACCAGAGATGTTGATGGTGGTGAGATCACACAGGGCCCGATGGGTGAGGATGAGGTGCTTGAGCCAGCTGGGATTTAAGGCAAACAGCCAACGTAGAAGGGAACGGGACAGAGACACCAGCAAGGAGCAATCAGTGACCAAGGGGCAGGCAGAGCCTTCAGCAGCCGCCAGCTGGGATGGGGAGCAAAGGGCCACTCTCCTGAGGAAGAAGCCGGATGGCGCGGCAGGGTGTGGGCTATAGGATGAACGGGCAGGCTGAGGGATTAGGAGGCCCGGTAATTCAGTAAAGGCCTCATCTGTTTGCCCCTCCCTCCCCACCACGTGTGGCACAGCCCCCCGCCTGCAGGGCCCACTTTGGCACATCTCTCGTGAACCAACCGCACGATTGCCAAGGAGGCCAAGGGGTGTGGGTAGCCCTGACTGGGAAGCCCAGCTTGAGGGGGCCTCAGGCCCGACCCTCCCTTGCCCTGCCCCTCAGCACGACAGCCGGCATCCTCTCCCAGGGCAGCAGCAAACACGGGATTGCAGGACGCACCACTGCAATTTCCTAAAAGGCCAGACCCACTCAGCACCGGCAGCTCCCCTGGCGATCCCTGAGGGGTTTATCTGACAGCCGACCCACCGGAACTTAGCAGAATGCAACCCACCAACCAGAGACCTGTACCTAGCTCAAAAGACAGTCCTTGAAACCTGTGTAGACTCTCCTAGTGATGAAACCTACAGAAATTACCCAGGGCCTGGTGTAATGCAGTGTTGTCGTAGCTGTGTCGGTCCCGGGATATTAGAGACACCAGGTGGGTGAGAAAATGTCTTTTATTGGACCGGCTTCTGTTGGGTGAGGGAGACAAGCTACTCAAAGCTCTTCTTCAGTGCTCGATAGAAATTACTCTTCAGATCACACTCACACCATTATAAAGTGGATGTCTGAGAGTGTCTGAGCCCATTTTGCGCTATCTCGGCAGGGGTGTGAAAGGCTGGCCGCAGGGCAGGGCGATGGAGAACCTGGCCTTGGAGATTTCAAGGCAGACGTGTCTAAAACAGCCTCTAGCACTGAATGGAGCATTTTTTTCTCCCTGCTGTAGAATTTCTCAAGTCAGTTTGAGAATTCTGCAGAAATTACAGGGACCTTCCCTAGGACTGTTCCTGGAGGGAAGCGCGTGGTTTAGAAAAGTGTCTGTTCAGTCGGACTTTTTGTATTTGCTCAGGATCTCGGCGCTACATTTGTAAAGTATATGAACTCAAGGAAGACCTTTAGCAGAAAGGAAAGCTGCCATTGTAGTTAAGGCACTAGTCTGGGACTCAGGGAATCCATGTTTAATTCTCAGCCCCCGCCTGAGCTAAGTCACATGGTCACCCCGTGCCTCAGTTTCCCTTCTGTGAAATGGGTGTAATACCCCTTCCTGGCTTGTCTATTTCGATCATGAACTCAGAGTGGCTCTTAGCATTTTCCATCCCTTTGCATGGGTACAAATCGGGGCAGGACTGTTAGCTCCATGGGAGAAGGGTTGAGTTCTGCCAATGTCCCAAAACCAAGCGTTTCTGATAAAGAGCCAAACTTTCATGCGTTTATCTGGGAAAAAATCCCTAGTTGTTTTGAGGTCGGCTCTTTCTGAGATTGCCTCCAAGGCTCCCACGTTGCAGTGTGGAATGAGTCCTAGTTGTGTTTCACACCCCCTCCATGTGGGTGTAGATGGGGACATCAGCTGCAGGGCAACAGAGAGTGAACAAGGGACAGTGACTCTTCCCTGCCTCGCTGGACAGCACCCGTACCTGAATGTTTCCAAAGGCTTCCACAGCATTGGCAACAGGGGCTGGTCACAGCTGATAAGACCCATTCTGATCATCTCGTCCGACTTCCTGCAGAGCACGGGCCAGAGAACCTCCCTCAGGGATTCCTACAGCCCGACGCTAACAACTGATGCAGAAATTGCTGGGTGAGGTTCTATGGCCAGAGAGAGAGAGGTGGGTGTGTACAGGGATAGAGAGAGAGGGGTGGATGGGGCTGGGTAGATAGACAGATGGGGTTGGATAGCTAGAGAGACAGATGGGTGTGTATGGGGATAGATAGATAGATAGATAGATAGATAGATAGATAGATAGATAGATAGATAGATAGATAGATAGATAGATAGATAGGGTTGTATGGTGATAGACAGGTAGATCCCACTCTTCAGAAGATTTCCATGACAGTTCAGCCTAAATTTCTCTTTGCTGACTTTCCTCCCAATGCTTCTGGCTGTAATTGCTGGGACCGCACCTACCACTTCCTCCCCTCCATGGTGTTTCCCCCTTGCGGCCCCACTTTACTCCCCAAACAGATCCCCAGTGTGGCGTAGGGTCACCTCCAGCGGGGCGCCCTCTTTGCATTGCCAGGGCAGCGGTGTGTGTGTTAGGACATGGGGTTTGAGACGGCGCTGTCTCTAATATGCAGCTCACCTGCCCAAGGATTAGGAGTGGATTAGGGTCAGATCATGTTCTCTGGTCTGAGAGGAGTCGAAACCAAACCAAGAGCATAAATCAGCAGCCCCTGCTTCCAGCGACGGAGCGTGACAGCCTCTGAAAATAAACCAGCCAGGGGAAACGGATGCCTGTGTAACCCAGTGGGGAGAATGTGTGACAGCCAGGTCCCCCTCCGGGCCGATCTACAGAGCATATAAATTGTTACAGCCGCAAGCTGCAGCAGATTGGCTCTTTGGTTCAAGTTATAGCAACTCCTGCTTTTAGTCCTTGGCTCCCCACTTCAGTCCCTGGGGGGCCAGCCGAGTTGGCAGCTGGCGCATGCACTTAGGCTGCATTTTCACGGGCTCAGCGCCTGTTCAAGAATCAGAGGTTTAAAAGTGCCTGATCCCCACCAACTCCCGCTGTGAGGCTGAGGCCATCAAACGAATTGCACGCCGGCCGCGTGGGGGGATGTGGCCTGAACATTTGACCCCATTTGTGTTCTCCTTGCTTTGCAACGCCTTGGGTGTCCCGTTTGTGAGTGCACAGGCCAGAAACCCGGGCTCTTGAGGTCGGTCCCTGGTTCTCTCAGGGTGTGTCCTGGGAAAAGTTACTTCCCCTTCTCTGTGCCTTAGTTTTCCTCTTTGTAAAATAAGAAGCGCCTGGGTCATGGGAGGAGGCAGCTACGAATCGTAATAAACAAGCGTCTGTGGTTTGACATCCGCAGGCAGGTGGTGACATAGAAGAGAGTAAAAGTATTACTGGGATTGATTAGGCGCCCGTATTGTGCTAGAAATCAGTGCCTCTTACCGTCTCAAACGCCTGAAAACAATCCAAGCAAAGGGCTGGAATTAGGTTAGCCGATTCTGTCACGTAAATGGAGCTGATTGGCGATTCGTGGCCCAACTACACCGTCTCCAAGCAAACAGATGAATAAGCAAAGAGCAGGAAGCTAAAATACCGATTTACGTAAATATATTTTAGCCTATTATATCAAGGAGCATGCTAGTCGCTATGGGGATTTTCCATGTACAAAGAGCAATCGGGATGGATGACTGCCATTCTGGCTGACATACCAAAGATTGAACTGGGAATCTCTGGAGCTCAAAGCAAGAAATACCACACCTCCTGGAGTCATGTGATTAGGTGGCAATCTCAGTTTTCATTTAAACCCCCCCAGTATGTTTCCAGTTCTCCTGATTGGGGCTAAAAGCTGGAAACTGTGTTTCCCTCCCCCCGAGAAGAAGTGTATTCTGCTTAGTTTGTGTGTGTGTTTACAGTAGAAATTCAGGTCTTGTTTACCTGGTCAGTGTTACACAGGAGGTCAGACAAGATGATCACATTCAGGGGCGGCTCCAGGCCCCAGCACGCCAAGCGCGTGCTTGGGGCGGCATGCCACGGGAGGCGCTCTGCCGGTCGCCGCGAGGGCGGCAGGCAGGCTGCCTTCGGCGGCATGCCTGCGGAGGGTCCTCTGGTCCCGCAGCTTCAGTGGACCTCCCGCAGGCATGCCTGCGGAGGGTCCGCTGGTCCCACGGCTCCACCGATGTCTAGAGCCGCCCCGGATCACATTGGTCCCCATCTGAACTTAGAAGCTACAAATCAGTGACAACGAAGCGACCTCTGAAAGACCTCGTGGAGAGCTGAGGAATCATTAGGCTCCTCTGAGAGGCCGGGCAATGAAACCCACCCCACAGTGTGGGAGAGTTGTTTGGAGTGTTGTCCTAGCGCTATTTGTTCATTAAGAAACAATTAGGAGTGGGGGTTGCTTACGGACTTACTCAGCTCTGCAGATAGATAGAGCCCCACCAGCTGCCTCTCTGAGACCTCCAGCAAAACCAGGGATGATTGGGCTTCCCATTGCGCTAGGCGCCGTACGAACACACAATAAAAGACAGACAAAGCTCCAGTCACAGGTTGGGCTTGCAGCTTGGGTAGACAAACTCACATTAGCTGTAATCTATTAGCTCGGGTGCAGGAGCAGTGAAACCATGGCAGCGACCTAGGATTCCCGGAGGGCTTATACAGCCACGTTGGGGCCCATGCTGCCGCAGCGTTCCTGCTCTGGATCCCTCGCTCGCTCCATTTAAGCTAGCTCGGGTGTGTCCACATGAGCTGCAGCCGCACCCCGTGACTGCAGGGTAGACATACCCCTCCTGGCAAGGAGAATCTGAACCCTGATGCGTTATCATCCCCGTTTTCAGAAAGGTCGGGTGACTCCGGTACAGCCAGGCTGGGGCAGTTGCAGGGGGTCCCTGCAATAGAGGGGGCTGTGAGGGTGACACCCAGGGAGCTATGGGGTGGATGAAGGGATGCAAGGAGCCCCTGGCCTGTGCAGTGAAGGAATCCCCAACATGTGCCCCCTGCTAGTTAGTCAACAGCCACTAAAGAGTGTTTGTCTACACTGGAGACATCGCTCAGGCCAGGTCTACACTAAAAAGTCACGTTGTCCCAGCAACATCGCTCAGGGGTGTGAAAAATCCCCCCCGCCCCCGAGTGACATAGTTAAGCCAGCCTAACCCCCAGTGTAGACAGCACCAGGCGGATGGAAGAATTCTTCCATCAACCTAATGACTGCCCCTTGGGGAGGCAGATTAACCACAGTGATGGGAGAACCCCTCTCTCTCACCAACAGAGGTGGGTCCAGTAAAAGCTATTACCTCCCCCACCCCGTCTCCCTAACATCCGGGAACCGACTCGGCTGCAACTACGCTGCATCCATCAGCTGGGTCATTTGAAACCGGCCTGGGGAAGGAATGATTCCACGCTGGCCTGGATGACTGCACAGGTCTGTCTTGTCTCTGGTTCTGTGGGTCCCTCAGCCTCAGAAAGGATGTTCCAGTCCCAGGCTTCCTCCCCGGGGGTTTCTGGAGATGCCACGTGTCTATGGGCATCTTGAAAGAGGGTTTCAATTCCTCGATTATCCCCATTCTGCCTTAAGGCGTTTCAGGCCTCAGTGACTCCTCATCCAGGGTCGTTTACTCTGGCTCTGCTGGGTTGGGGAGCCAGGCTTTTTTGTTGCACAAAACGAGTTTCACCCGATCTCCATTCTCCCCAGCTGAGCTCTGTGACAGGGTGGGAGTAGCCTCACTCCCTAAATTTCCCTGCAGGGGCCTGACAGGGGAGATACTGATTAAGGACGGGATGATTGACCAGTTAACAGAGGGATTCAGCTCATCAGCTGGGGGAAGCGCAGGCAGGGCAAAGACACCCAGGATCTCAAAGCAGTGGGATTTCTCCCCCACCTCTTGCCCTGCACCTAGTGGGTAGATAGAAGCTTGGGGAAAGCCTTCTCGGGGGACACACACCCCTTATAAGACACTGTGAATAAAGCACAGGGTGTTGAACCTCCCAAGGAGCGTGTGAGGACTGTTTGTGGTCATTAGTGCTCCGCTTTCTGGTCTCTGGGGGTTCGGCACACAGCGGGGGAGGGGGGGCACACAATGGTCTGGTCCTGATTTTAATGCTACTAAGCAGTGTGGTGAGGAACTGATGGAGCCCACCCTGAGGCAGCATTGAGGTCTGTGCTGGGTGCCACAGACGCAAGGTCAGGCTTGACAAAGCCCTGGCAGGGAAGATTTAGTTGAGGACTGGTCCTGCTTTGGGCAGGGGGTTGGACTAGATGACCTCCTGGAGTCCCTTCCAACCCTGATATTCTATGATTCTATGAATGTGAACTTTCAAGCAGGACATTGACATGATTTAGTTGGTGTTGGTCCTGCTTTGGGCAGGGGGTTGGACTAGATACCTCCCGAGGTCCATTCCAACCCGGATATTCTATGAAATGGCAGAGAGTTAAGAGAAGACCCACAGGAATGATACCAGAGTTGGAAAACCTGCCTCATAATAGAGGCTCCAGGAGCTCAATCTATTTAGTTCAACGAAGAGAAGGTTAAGGGGGGAATTGATCATGGTCTGTATGTACCTTGGAGCAGAAATTTGATTATGGGCTCTTCAGTCCAGCAGACAAAGGGGAACAAGATCTAATGGCTGGAAGATGAAGACAGGCAAATTCAGGCTGAAAATAAGGTGTGAGTTTTTAGCAGTGTGGGTCATTCACCATTGGAACAATGTACCAAAGGCTGTGGGGGATTCTCCATCCTTGGCAATTTTTCAGTCAATATGGGATGTTTTTCTAAAAGATCTTCTCCAGTTCAACCTGGAATTAATTCAGGAACATCCTATGGCCTGTGACATGCAGGAGGTCAGACTGGGTGATCACCTTCTGGCCTTAGAAGCCATGAATCCATAAACCCTGTTCCAGACTCAGTCTTGCCAATCTTGCACCTCATAGACTCAGACTTCATGGCCAGAAGAGACCATTGTGATCATCTAGTCTGATCCCCCGCACATCTGAGGCTGCAGAACCTCACCCACTCCTGAAATAGACCCCTAACCTCCGGCTGTGTGACTGAAGACTTCAAATCATGATTGAAAGACTCCAAGTTACAGAGAATCCATTTGCTCTAGTTTAAACCACCAAATAGCCCATGCCCCATGCTGCAGAGGAAGGCAACCCCCCCCCCCGCCCCGAGTCTCTGCCAATCTGAGCAGGAGAAATATTCCTTCCTGACCCCAAATATGGCAATCAGTTAGACCCTGAGCATGTGGGCAAGACCCACCGCAAAGACACCTGGGAAAGAATTCTCTGTAGTAACTCAGAGCCCTCCCCATCTAGTGTCCCTTCACCGGCCGTTGGAGATATTTGCTGCTCGCAGTCGCAGATCGGCTACATGTCACCGTAGGCAGCATCATCACACCATCCCCTCCATAACTGTATCAAGCTCAGCCTTGAAGCCAGGTAGATTTTTTTGTTCCCATTACTCCCCTTGGGAGGCTGTTCCAGAACCTCACTCCTCTGACAGTTAGAAACCTTCACCTAATTTCAAGTCAAAACATGATGGTGGCCAGCTTATATCCATTTGTTCTTGTGTCCACATTGGTGCTTAACCTAAATACTGTAACTCCTCTTCCTCCCAGGTGTTTAGCCCTCTGATGTATTTATAGAGAGCAATCATTTCTCCCCTTGGCCTTTGTTTGGTTAGGCTAAACAAGCCAAGCTCTGAGAGTCTCCCCTCATAAGGTAGGTTTTCCATTCCTCAGATCATCCTAGTAGCCCTTCTCTGCCCCGTTCCAGTTTGAATTAATCTTTCTTAAACATGGGAGACCAAAATTGCGCACAGTATTCCAAATAAGATCTCACCAGCGCCTTGTATAATGGTACTAACGCTTCCCTGTCTCTACTGGAAATACCTCACCTGATGCATCCTAGATCTGCATTAGCCTTTTTTCACAGCTGCATCACATTAGCAGCTCATAGTCATCCTGTGATCAACCAATACACCCAGGTCTTTCTCCTCTTCTGTCACTTCCAACTGATAAGTCCCCAGCTTATAGCAAAAATTCTTGTTGTTAGTCCCTATGTGCATGACCTCACACTTGGTACTATTAAATTTCATCCCATTTCTATTACTCCAGTTTTCAAAGTCATCCAGATCTTCTTGTACGACATGATAGAGGTATATAAAATCATGAGTGATGTTGAGAAAGTGGATAAGGAAAAGTTATTTACTTATTCCCATAATACAAGAACTAGGGGTCACCAAATGAAATTAATAGGCAGCAGGTTTAAAACAAATAAAAGGAAGTTCTTCTTCACGCAGCGCACAGTCAACTTGTGGAACTCCTTACCTGAGGAGGTTGTGAAGGCTAGGACTATAACAATGTTTAAAAGGGGACTGGATAAATTCATGGTGGCTAAGTCCATAAATGGCTATTAGCCAGGATGGGTAAGAATGGTGTCCCTAGCCTCTATTCGTCAGAGGATGGAGATGGATGGCAGGAGAGAGATCACTTGATCATTGCCTGTTAGGTTCACTCCCTCAGGGGCACCTGGCATTGGCCACTGTCAGTAGACAGATACTGGGCTAGATGGACCTTTGGTCTGACCCGGTACGGCCTTTCTTATGTTCTTATGTTCTTATTCCGGTCCTCCTCCGTATTGGCAATGCCTCCCAACTTTGTGTGTCATCCACAACTTTTACTAGCGCACTCCCACTTTTCATGAAAACGCCATTAATACAAATGTTAAATAGGATTGATCCCAAGACCGATCCCTGAGGAAGTCCACTAGTAACCCCCCTCCAGCCTGACAGTTCACCTTTTAGTATGGCACATTATTATCTCCCTTTTGGCCAGTTCCTTATCCACCTTTCAATTCTCATATTAATTCCCATCTTCCCAAATAATTTCCCTGTGGAACTATATCCAATGCCTTACTGAAATCCAGGGAGATCAGATCTACTGCATTTCCTTTGTCTAAAAAAACCAGTGCTCTTCTCAAAGAGAGAGATCAGGCTGGTCTGGGATGATCTACCTTCTGTACACCCTGAAGGCAGTGTCACTCAGGAGAAAATTCCACATCAGGAGGGAATAAGGAAACACTTGGTGGCAGTTTGGGTGTCGATTGTTTGAAGCTACTCTGGGTGTTGAGTTGATTTGAGGTAGCCCAGGCAGAGACAGGTCACGTGGGCAGAAGCTGGTGAGGAAGTCAATGGCCCGTGGTCAGTACAATTTGTCTCATGGTTTCTCTGGTCCTTCCAGGGAAGTACCACACATGTAGCATGGAAGAGCTCAGCTCAGGGTCATGGAGCAAGTCAGTGGCAGAGACAGGCAAAGACCCAGGTGTCCTTTCCCCATTCACCAGTGCTCACGTCATCAGCCCATGCACACCCCGAGGAGATACCTTTGCAGAGAAAATACTAGCTGCAACGCGGGAGAAGAAGGGGATTTTTCTGCTGCGGGCGTCCTTGAAAACACAAGTGGCCATTTAAAATCCCAGTGCAAAACTCAGCCCCGTTTGCTGTGGGCCAGGCCAGGCCAGGCAGGGGGGCTCTGCCATCTTTCTCTTTTCGCAACGAAAGCGCGTTTGCTTTCTGACAGCTTTGTGCTCCGTGGAGCTGGCGAACAAAAGAGAAACTGAAAAGTAGCCTGGCCTCGCCTGCTGTCATCCATTTCCCCTCGTTCGTTCTCCCCAATTCCTTCCCTCGCTCACCTCTGCGTGACACAGGGCGGCAGAGAGCAATGGAGGGGGAGACAGAGTGATGCGAGAGGAGGCAGCTAACTTGTCCCTGTGCATACTAATGAAGTCCCCATTGTCAAAGCTCCTTTGTGTGGCTGGAAGCTCATTCAGCCCCTCTCCTACAGGGCACACAATGGAGCCACTGTCTGGCCTGTTCCCCCCACAAACAGTCAGATGCTTTCACAACCTCCCTCCACCTCCCTCCCCGGAGCCCGGACCAGTCCCTGCCTGCAGCTTCCTGATTTATTAGCCCTGAGATCTCCAAAGCCCACAGAGGCTTTGGGGTCTGATTGTCCTTGCCCCACTGGACAGCTCGTGGGAGAGCTGGGGGGCAGGTTTGGGGGCCCAGCATGGTGCTCGGAGGGGCCTTGGAGCCAGAGCTGCGGGGAAGCTGGCGTGGAGTTAGGAGTCACAGCGCCCAGCTGGCAAAGGGCTCTCCCTGCTGGGGCTGGCACGCCAGGAGATGGAAACTAGCAGCCGGGAATCGGTCCCAAGCTGGGCACTAGCAGCAGGACCCTGGGGGGGCGGGTGCTGGGAAGGACCCGGGGTAGCAGTGGCAGAAGCGAGTGCTGGTGGAGGTGCTGGGGATGGGCAATCTGGCCTTACCAGCTGGCGGACTCCTGCCCCCTGTGCCCCGCTCTGCTGCCCGCCCGCTTCCCGCCAGGCCCTTGTGTGCTTGCGGATTCCGTGCACGTCACGTTCTGTCACCTCAGCCCGGGAGGAGCCCCTGCTGCCCGCTGAGCTGCCGCTCCCAGCCCAGCCACACAGGAGCCCAGCCAGGCTGGGGCCAGGACTGGGAGCACAACGCAACAGGAGTGCTTAAAACGTGCATCGCTCACCTGCCCCCCGGCCCCCACAGCTTCCCCCCTATGGCTCCTACCCCCCCACACATACACACACACCCTCCCACCACACACACACACACCCCTCCCACCACACACACACAGCTCCCACTACACACACACACCCTCCCACCCCTCCCACCACACACACATACACACACCCTCCCACCACACACACACACACACACACACACACACACACACCCCTCCCACCACACACACACACACACACCTCCCATCATACACACACACCCCTCCCACCACACACACACATACACACACACACATCCCTCCCACCACACACACTGTAGCCCAGTGGGCTAGCTTGCCTTTCTTATATTCAGCTTTGCATTATATTCAGCAGTAATGCAAGGAACGTACCGGCCTGTATCCTGGTAAACATTAGCTTTAGCAAGTTGGCACAAGCAGGGCCAGCTCCAGACCGCAGCGCGCCAAGCGCGCGCTTGGGGTGGCATGACACCGGGAGGGCGGCAGGCGGCTCCGGTGGACCTCCCGCAGGCATGCGGAGGGTCTGCTGGTCCGCGGCTCTGGTGGACCTCCCGCAGACGTGCCTGCGGAGGGTCCGCTGGTCCCGCAGCTCCGGTAGACGTCCCGCAGGCATGCCTGCGGCTGCTCCACCAGAGCCGTGGGACCAGCGGACCCTCCGCAGGCATGTCTGCGGGAGGTCCACTGGAGCCGCGGGACCAGCGACCGCCAGAGCGCCCCCCGCGGCGTGCCGCCCTGCTTGGGGCAGCGAAATTACTAGAGCCGCCCCTGGGCACAAGGCTTGAGATTTATCAACTTTGCACAGATAAACGGCCCAACGGGAAACCCCGCGTACTGGGAAGCTGGAAATAAAATGTTTAAGGGGAAGTTTTAACCACAGGGACATTATTCAGCCACAAAAGTGTTATGGCAAGAAACTGACGTACATCACACGTACATCAGATACCTCCCCAGATACCTAACCACAGAAGGGCCATAGTAACAAATATATATATAATAATAAGTTAAAATCATTGAGAACCTAGAAAAGAAAGACAGCCCAAAATTAGTAAGGTCAGAATATACAAATAAGGAAAAGGGGGAAATCCCCTACTAAATATGCATCAAACACGGTAATGTCAGCATAACATATTATAAACGTTGCATCCCAGCCTGGGGCGGGAGGAAAAGGAAACGGGGTCTTTGGGAGAAGCCAAAATGATGCCCACTGGTAATGCTGGGGAAGGCGATGGTGAGGAGGAAGGTGCTGGCTAACATTTCAGGTTTTCCTACAAGGGATGGGGTGAGTAGATGGCCGTGCAGCTGTGCGTTCTGTCATCTCTCTTTTCAGAGTAGCAGCCCTGTTAGTCTGTATCAGCAAAAACAACGAGGAGTCCTTGTGGCACCTTAGAGACTAACAAATGTATTTGGGCATAAGCTTTCATGGGCTAGAACCCACTTCATCTGATGCATGCAGTGGAAAATACAGTAGGAGATACACATACACAGCACATGAAAAGATGGGAGTTGCCTTACCAAGTCGGGGGTCAGTGCTAACGAGCCAATTCAATTAACAGTAGAATACCAAGGGAGGAAAAATCACTTTTGTAGTGTCAGCAAAAACAACGAGGAGTCCTTGTGGCACCTTTGAGACTACCAAATTTATTTGGGCATAAGTGATTTTTCCTTTGTTAGTCTCTAAGTTAGTGCCACGAGGACTCCTTGTTGTTTCTGTCGTCTCTCTATCTACCTTATTGAGCTGGGGTGTTTGTGACTGTGCTAAAACTATATTTGTAAATATAAAACTATATCTGTAAATATAAAAGAGTTCCCCTACTATGAGTGTGGCCAATGTGCACATGGGGGTTCCCAGCTATACCATAATTTAAATAATACTGGGCCTGATCTTGGAACAAGAACCTGCCAACCCTCAAAGTAATAACTGGGAATGCTTAAGTAATGGATATAACTAGTACATAATCTAAAGGTCGGGCAACAACACACACACACACACACACACACACACACACAGAGGTCCCACCATATACACCACACAACTCCCACCACATACCGAGCTCCCACCACACACACACACAACACTCCGCTCTCACCATACACACACACACAGCTCCAACCACGCAACAGAGCTCCCATCACACACACCATCCAGCTCTCACCACACAAACCACTACATGCACCCCAGTAGCTACACACACCACACACTGCTCTCACCACACACACACCCCTACTCAGACCACACACCCCCCAGTGGCTACACACACCACACACTGCTCTCACCACACACACCCCTACTCAGACCACACACACCCCAGTGGCTACACACCTCACACTGCTCATGCTCTGCACACACCACGCTGTTCACGCCTTGCACACAATGCTGGGTTGAGGATTTTGGGTGTATGGTGGGAGCAGTCACTCCCCACACACAAAATCCTCACACCCAGCATTCTACACACATACAAAACCCTGACACCACATGCCCCGCACACCCCATGACCTTTACACAATCCTCATATATACACCTAACAGCTCCATGCACTACACGCCTCTCCCACATTCATCCCTCTTTCCCCCCACCAATCTCCCGCTCCATCACACAAAGCTGGCCCACCACCCTCTCCACCGCACTCCACCAAGGGCTCTCCTGCCATACACCCCAGGTCCATCCCCCAGAGGCTGCCTCGCTCCCTTTGGATGCTCCAGTATCTGCTCCCCTGCTGCAGCCTGGCTGGCTGGCTCTCAGGTACAGTACGTCTCGACTCCTCCATGGGCACCCGCTGTGCCCTTCGTGCCCTGACTCCGGCCCCTGATGGCCGAACACAGGTTTTGACAAGCTGGTTCTTGTTGCCGATACCAGAATGTTGCCCTGGAGGCAGAAACATGTTTTCGACCTGGTCGTTTTAATCATCGCTCGGGTTACAGTTTAACCATGCTCCCCCGCAGGCTAGGAAGACTGTGTGTCACCGGCACAAACATTCAGCCAGAGCTCGCTGCTTACACACCAGAGTAGCACTTACCCCGCCGGTACCTCTCCACGGGGGCCAAGAGCTCACGAGGATCACTTCACAGGCCAGGGCTTAAATTCTCATAGAGTATTTCCCAGAGGCCCCTGCCTCCCAACGCACTGTGAAAACTCCTGGGGGCGGATTTTGAAAATCTGGTTGAATTTAAGCCCTGGCCCGCGAGACAGTCCCTGGCCCAAAGAGCTCCTGATCTGAACAAAGACTGGGAGGAGAAGCAGAGAGGAAAAGTGGTTTTGCCCAAGGTCACACGGCAGATTTGTAGCAGAGCTGGGAATAGAACCCAGGAGTCCCGAGTCTCATCCCAGCACGCTAAAACCCCGAGGTGCTGGAAAGCACCCCCACCCCCACATGTGAGAGAAAAACCTTATAAGATATGTATACACTGCACATCAAGTCCGAGCTCTGAGTTGGGTTTGAGCCCAACCCCCTCACCCTTCACACCCAAATCAGTGACTTGGGTCAACAGGCACTCAGGATCCAGGCCCTTGTAGGCAGGTGGGTCAGAGTCCAAATCCAGCCGTGACTCAGGTCATTTTGCAGTGTGGACGCAGCTCAAGCCACAGACCTGAGTCAGAAGGCCTCTGAAGTGCCATATGGATGCATTAGCACAGTGGTCAGATGCAGGTACATCAACTGTAGGCCCAGGTTTACAATGCAATGTGCATGCACAAGGGTGGTCTTAGAAACTGCGTGTCCACAAGCTCGGGTCCCACTGGATTTACAATGCGGTGTAGACGGACCCATAGTGGGCCACTGTTCCTTAATACAAATCACCTCCTTTGCTTGTAGAGCTGCTTGCAAAGCTGTACGAGGCAGTGTACTGGGACTATGATGTAGCCGGGCCAATGCTGACAATGTTCAAGGAGTTACAGGGATACCAGAGATCGGTTCTTACAGCTGATCTGCAAAGGAGAGAAAAAAAATTGGAGGTTTGTGCCTTTATTTGCTTCTCCATGATGACTAATGAGGGTGAGAAGAGGTTGGGACAGGTTTTTTTTCCTGCTTGTTCTTACATCATAAATCTCTGCAATATCCAGGCTTATCTCCACTGCAAAACTTGTTAGCGGTCTCAGAGATGTGGCTTGTGAGCTTCCTCCCACCTTTAAGTGAAGGGGTTGAATCTTTAACAGAGTCATCTGCTCGCCCATGTGTTTACTCGGCAGTGGAGTTAAATAGTTGCTAACAAAAACAAAGGATTTTAAAACACTGATGGAAAATTGCTTCCCCTCTGGACTGGTCAGGAGGGTGAGTGAGGTCATAATTTCACTGGGTCTTTAGTCACCCGTTGGGCCAGAGTATGTACAAAGATTGGATTTCTAATGCGAAAAAACAGTAGGAAAAAAATCTCTCTGTGACATTCACCAGGGTACAATCTGGACAGCTGAATAGCTGGGTCCTCTCAACCCTCCAACCTTTTCCTTTTACACTGCTTTGCTGTGAGAACAACCACTATTCACCTGGTCACACACATGCAAAATCACTCCCACCTGAAAGATACAAGTGCTTTAGTCAGTCACTCCTGAGTTCTGCTGCAGGGCGGCACCAGCGAATTCACAAACATGCTAGCCTCCCCAGCCCGGGAGCTCCAGGAGGGCGGATGGTGGGTGGCCACAGCCCCAGCCGTGGCCAGCACTGGGGGACTGGATCCGCATACAGAGCGGGAAGCAAGAGCAGGGGGCTGGTGGTAGAGCGTGGAGGGGCCCACGCATGGCTGTTTGGGGACGCACAGATTCCCCCAGCCTATGGTACCCACCGCCCATGCCTGGATCACTCCATTCAGGTCTGTTCAGAACAGGGGTCTGGAACGAACCTCACCCAGCATCTTTGGGAGAAAGGGGGGGATTGTCTGTCACACCAGCGAGCCAAGGGGTTACATTTTCCGTGCCACCCCTGTAAGGGTTCGGTAAGAGGCACAGTCCCATATGGGGAAGGCATCCTCCGGTGCGGGCGATCAGGCCAATACCAATTTCTTTCTCCAGGCCGCCTGGCAGCGCTGCGCCTTCACACGTCAGGGCTGTGGCAGCTCTCTAGGTGTTGCAGCCGGACGTAGGCACTCGCTATGCCAGCAGCGTGAGTCTCCCATGCCCCAAATCTCTGTTGTCGATTTACAGTTGGGTATAATGGGTGTAAAAACACGACCAAAGCCACGGTACTCTGCTGTCACCGGCATTTGGCAGGCTGCCTACACCGACAGGGCCAGTCTATGCGGGATTCGGGCTTTTGTTACAGCTGAGTGGAGAGGAGGGGTTACCCAACGGCTCGGACGCTAACCCGGGATTTGGGAGACTCTTTGTATGACCTTGGGCAAGTCCCTTAGTCTCTCTGTACCTTGGCGCCCCATCTGGATAACAGCCCTGTGGCAGCACCTAGAGGCCACCAGTCGAGGCCCTGTTGTGCCAGGTGCTGCACACACGTATAAGGAGACTTCCAAGCAGCTGAGACTTCAGATGCGGAGCACCGAAGAACAGTGAGGCAGCTGGAGTTGTCTCATAATCAGGGGTGACAGCACAGCCATTGTCGGTCAGCCCAGATGATCCTCCTGGCCTTGCAGGTAGAGCGGAGCTGGGGTGATGCCTGGATCCCCTGTATGAAATGGAAGGTGCCGTGGGGCTAGAGCAGGAAGGGTGAAAGGAGAAGGGACTTGGGCTCCCGCTCCAAAGCTGCCGTGTTGCAAAAGAAAGCAAGCTCGGGTCACTGGGCTGGTGGTGAATCTCCTGCCACTGGGAGCAGAGCCGATCAAACGTCAGGCAGAACAGATCCACTGAATGACCTATTGCTGCTAGTGAGGGGACGATTTATCCGGCAAATAGTTCTTCCACCAGCAGCTGATCAAATCCCTCCCGAAGGGGCGGCTTCTCCACCTTTCCACGTCTTCACGTCCAGGCTCGCTGTCCTTTTGGAAGATGCATTTGTCAAACATTCAGGGGGCAGCATTTTGTGCGCTTCCCACGGGGCACGCGGGAGCTCCCGGTTCCACTCCCATCGCGCCGCCGAAGAAGGACCCTCCGCCGAAATGCCGCAGGCAACAGCGGCAGTCATTGAACTGCTCAATTGCCTACCGCTGTTTTCCGCGGCACGTCGGCAGAAGGTCCTTCTTCGGCGGCGTGACGGGAGCGGAACCGGAAGCTCCCGTGCCCCCAGTGGGGAGCGCACAAAATGCCGCCCCCCGAATCCTGGCAGCCTAGGCGACTGCCTAGGGTCGCCTAATGGAAGCGCCAGCCCTACTAATATCTAACCTAGATCTCCCTTGCTACAGATGAAGCCCATTACTTCTCGTCCTGCTTTCAATGGACCTGGAGAACAATTGATCCCCGTCCTCTCTTTATAACAACCCTTAACATCTCTGAAGACTGTTCTCAGGTCTCCCCTCAGTCGTCTTCTCTCCATACTAAACATACCCAGCTTTTTTATCCTTTCCTGAGAGGTCAGGTTTTCTAAACCGTTTATCATCTTTGCTGCTCTCCTCTGGATTCTCTCCAATTTTGCCAGACTTTCCTAAAGTGCGGTGCCGAGAATAGGACACAGTATCCAGATGAGATCTCACCAGGGCTGAGTGGAGCAGGACAGTTACCTCCCGTTTCTTACATACGACGCTCCTGTTATTACACCCCAGAGTGACGTTAGCCTTGTTCGCGGCTGCATCCCGTTGTTGACTCTTTTCAGTTTGTGATCCACTCCAGCCCCTGGATGTTTTCCTGCCACCTCGCCAGTGATTCCCCAGTTTCGCAGCTGTGCACTGGGTTTTTTTCCTTCCTCAGTGCAGTACTTTGCACCTGTCGTTGTTGAATTTCACCCTGGTTGATTTCAGAGCAATTCTTTAATTTGTCACGGTCATTTTGAATCCTAGTCCTGTCCTCCAAACTCCTAGCAACCCCTCCCAGCTTGGTGTCCTCTGCAAATTTGATTAGCTTCACTCGATCGTGCAGACAATAATCTGCCTTCCTATCCAGGTGGGTCTGCCCCATCCCTGACCATTATACACATGACAGTAACGATGTTTTTACTGGAGAGGAACCGACACCGGGGCATGATCCCCTCCCAGGTGGGTTGAGAGAAATGGGGAGTCCCAGGATATCACCTTCACAGGGGCCTCGCCCCCTCCCATTTCACCCCAGTTACAAACATTTTGGTGGCCCTGAACCAAACTGCGGGAGACTGACCGAGCTCAGTCACTTCAGAGGCCTCCGTGCCACGGCTAATGACCCAGTTTACTGGGCTGGCTTTACATCTGGACTGTGCCACCCCTTGTGAACCCTACTCAGAGGGGGCAGTGCAGCCGCTCTGCCACTCCTTAGCAGGGTGCAGGGGGCACCATCCTCTGACTCCAGCTGGCTCCTTGCCCACTCCCCCTCTTCCGCCCCTGACTACAGGTCAGGCCCAGAGGCTATCGCTCCCACCTGCCTCCCATTAGTAACAATTTGCACTTCCACAGACTTGCACAATTTGCACTTCCTAGGGCCAGGGTCACCCAGAAGGGGGGGGACAAGAGGGTCAATTTGCCCCAGGCCCCGGGCCCTGCAGGGGCCCCCATGAGAGTTTTTCAGGGCCCCTGGAGCGGGCTCCTTCACTTGCTCTGGGGGGCCTGGAAATCTCTTGCGGGGCCGGGCCCCGGAGCTTCTTCCACTCCCGGTCTTCACCGGCGGGGGGTCCTTCCGCTCTGGGGTGGAAGGACACCCCGCCGGCGAATTACCGCCGAAGCGGGACCCGCCACTGAAGTGCTGCCTGATCTTCGGCGGTAATTTGGCGGCAGGGGGCGGCTCTTCCATTCCGGGACCCGCTGCTGAAGTGCCCCGAAGACCCAATTACTGCTGAAGACCGGACTGCACTTCGGCAGCAGGTCCCGCTTCGGTGGTAATTCGCTGGCGGGGAGGCCCCCGCCGCGGGTCTTCAGGGCACTTCGGCGGCGGGTCCCGGAACGGAAGGGCCCCCCGCCGCCAAAGACCCCAGGCCCCCAGAATCCTCTGGGCGGCCCTGACTAGGGCAGGACCTCATGGCATTTTGTAGAGGTTAATAACAGGGGATGTAGATTTGTACCACAAGGCACATCAGCTTCATCGTGTTCACGTGGGAATCAGTTCATGTGGGAAACCAAGGCGCAGAGAGGGGAAGTCACTTCCCTAAGGGACCTGACCACTAGCCCACACCGCTTCCCAAAGCCAGCACTCTGGATCCTGACTGGCCTCCCTCCTGCTCTAACCACCAGGGCTTCCCAGAGGTGTGACTAGAGTCCTGGAGTGCCTTACACTACGCACTACAGCATACTCCCTTCCCAGAACCAGGAATAGAACCCAGAGTCCTGATTCCCAGCCCCCCGCTTTACCCCACTCCCCTGCCTGATCCTTTCCAAGCTAGGCACAGAGACAGCTCCCTTCAAACAAGGCCCCGGTGATCTCATTTCAGACCCCAATTTCCCTCTGCCCCACACCAGCCTGCTTCTCTCCCTGCTTGTGCCGCTCTGTAAATTATTGACACCACTAATGCAAATTGCTGGCATGAGGTTAGAGCAAATATTCTAAGCACAGCTGTTGTGTGCTGGATCCCCTGTAGTCTGCCTGGGGACTGAATAGGACTGGGGCTACCCCTAAGGGTCTCCATGACCTATGGGAAGTGACTCGGTGGGTCTCAGTCCAGCTCCATCACCCCCCTATTATTATAGTAGCATGTAGAGGCTCTAATGGAGATCAAGGCTGGCCACTGCTCAAACACAAAGTGAGAGGCAGTCTCTGCCCCAGCTCACATCTGGCCCCTGTTGTGCTGGGCGCTGCACAGACACAGACAGTCCCTGCCCAATGAGCTCACAGGCTAACCAGACAAAAGGCAGGAGGGGAAATGGGCATAGGGAAGCAAAGGGATTTGCCCAAGGTCACCCAGGACTCAGTGGCAGAGTGGAGAATACAGTTTGGCCAGCCCTGAGCCCTTGCAAATCATGGTCCGTGCCCAAAAGATCGAGAGTTTTTTTAAATTATAAATGCTGTTTCTTTGTCTCCTGGTTTCTGACCCCTCAGGGGGCACCTGGGTCCCATTCTCAAGCTTTTCCCTGCAAGCAAGATAGCTAGAACCAGCCTTCTGTTTTTAAATGGAAGCTGAGACTCTCACATCTTCCCATGACTCCGGGAGCTGGGGATTTAAGAAATAAAATGATCCCTGGAGGGGGCAGCTCCAGGCACAGAACCCACTGCTCTCTAGAGCCCTCCCCACTGGGCCCTCCAAGGGCAGATGCTTGTCTCACACCTTGTCGAGCAGCTGGGAGTGCTGGAAGCTTTGGGAATGTGTGCATGCTGCCATCACCCTTACTGACCTGGCTGGGCAGCCTGAGCTGGGAGGCCGAGGACTGACCCAACTCCCTTCTCACCCCCTGCCCATTGGCGGTGGGGAGCGCATGAGAAAAGGGGAGCTCTCGCTACCCGTGACTGTGCTGGCTGTGGGACTGAGGCCTTCCCCTTGCAAAGGTGGAGGGGGCTGCGGCTCAGACACTAGGTTCAGTGAGGTGCATTAAATGTCAGCTGGCAGCAGAGTCTGTATCTACGCCTCGCGCCCCCACCCCCAATGGCCATCCTTGCCTTGAGGCTCTACTGGCCATAGGGTTGCCACCCATCTGGGTATTACCCAGACAGTGCGGGTTTTGGCTTCTGTGTCTGGGTGCTATTTAGGGTTGCCAGGTGCCCAGTTTTCAACCAAACCAAAAGTCCGGTTACTGCGAGGCAGGGGAAGGCACCAGGTCACTAACCCATGCCAGCCCCTGCTCAGCCGAGGCTGCCTTCTACCTGCAGGCAGGCTCCTTGAGATGACCCAGTGAGTGATAGGGGGTGGGGAGGAGAGGAGAAAGCAACAGGGGCGGGGCCTCAGGGGAGGAGGTGGAGCAGGGTGTGGCCTTGGGGGAAAGAGGTGGGTCGGGGGCGGGGCTTTGGGGGTCCGGATACCAGCAATTAGAAAGGTGGCCACCCTAACTGTCCATCACCTTCCACCAACAGTCCTCTGCCCATGAAGCTCTCCATTGCTCAGCCCCTTTGGGCATTCAGGAACAGGGCTACCTTTGGTCCCTTCATGTCCCCCAGCCACCTGTCTAGCAGCAATCCAAGTCCCTTCCCCAAGCCCATTTTCCCTCCCCCTGCCCAACTCTCCCGCTTTAGGACTCTGGGAAAAGAGAAAATAACCTTTGGCCTCATCTACAATCTCATACAGTCTGGCCCTTTTTCCTTGGTACAAGCATTCCCATCATGCTGGCCAGTCCCGCCCACTGGGCCGCATGCCAGTGCATTCTGGGATAATCCGTGTGACTATCCCACTCTGCAGAGGATTGTGGATGCTTTCCACATGTCACAATGCATTCTGGGATGTCTTCCTGCAAAAAGAACTGGGAGATTGGAGGACTGACTTCCCGTCCTTCTTCCTAGCTTGGTGTGCAGCAGGGTATCCCAGAACACACAGCCCTCCATCCTGCTGGTGCTGCTCCGCCATCCCCGAGGCACTATGGGAGAGCGGTGAGGATTTTTCCCATGATGCACCGCTCAGGCAGCATGATCAGTGTGGGCATGCAAAGACAGGCGAGACGGCGTTGTCTCATGCCAAAACATGCCCTGCACAGCCAACACAATAGTGTCTTGAAGTTGGAGGCGAGTATCATCAAATGAAACATGAGGACGAAAGAAGGGAGGCCTTTCCACCGATTGTACATGGATGTAAAATGTGTGTGTCGCACCCCCATCTGGTGGCTTGTCCACGCAGAGGATAACAACCTACTACTTCAGCATCCAGCATCCTCTTTGGGCAGGGACTGTCTTTTTGTTCCATGTTCGTACAGCACCCAACATAACAGGGTCCTGAGCCATAACGGAGGCTCTTTGATCCTATGATCATGCAAATAATAAACATCAATGATGTTGCAGCTGCCAGTTAAGGAGGTCGCCCCTTTAGCTCTGTGTTTACCGCTGAAGGGCCCAGATTAAACCCTGCCCCTAGCAGCAAGTCATAACCCTAGCAACGGTATTTCAAGTTCTCCTTTCAGGCAGGTACCGGTACACAGGTCAACCATGGCACGAACCGGGCATGGTGCCAGCCCTTTTGCAAACCCCATCAGCACCTGTAGGCCCCAGCGTCCAATCTACAGTCACCCAGAGCTCCTGGAGCGGAAGACACAGACTTGCTGCTTGGCTGCTCGTTGCATAATAGCTCCTGTGCTTATTTCCAGGCAGTTACGGGGGCCTGGTGTTGTCCACTGCCCACGCTGGTGCATCTCGAAGGCGGTCAGCTGCAATTAGCACCTTGTTAGGCAGGCTGCGTGCCTGGCTCCCGAAGCCACAGTCAGGGCTGTTTTCCCCAGGAGCAGCTCCAGGTAGAATTCCCAGCATAGCAACAGTGTATTTCAATAGCAGCCCTGCGTGCCAATCCCTGGCTGGCTGCTCACCTTCCCATCACAGCCTCCAGCATAGACACTGCCCCAGTGTCCGCTGCCCCATTGCCCCAGTGGCTGCAGGAGGGGAGGGGACCCAGATCTGCCTATGGGTCTTACGCAGCCCCAAGCATAGCCTCTGAGCGCCTCACAAGCTTCAGTCCTGCCTCCCGCCCCCATGATAGAGGGCAGTGCTATTCTCTTCACTGGACAGAGTCCATCTGCACCGGCGGTGTAATTTCCAGCGAGGGCGGGCATCCCTGCGCTAGGTCCGGGCAAGCTGGTGTGCTAAGAACAGAAGTGTAGCCACGGCATGACGGGCGGGTGGGATGGGCTTAAAAAAAAAAAAACATTTTCAAAAAAGTCAACATGTCCCATCTTGATTTTTCATTTTGAAATGGTGTTTTGCTTTCAGATCTGGCTATTTAAATACACACGCTGAAAAATACCCCAAAACAGCTGAATGAAACAAAAAGAAAAACTCAAAAAAAGTTTGGTTTCGAGTCAACCCAAAATGTTTTGATCGATTCAAAAATGTTTTTTTTCGATTTGATGCAAATTTTTGAAAAAAACTGGTTTGGCTTCAAATTGAATTGGATTTTTTTTCCCCCAGAACTTTTGCTTTGGCCCCGGAACTCAAAAATTCATTATTCACTCAGCTGTAGTCAAGTCTCATTAACTCCGTTCAAAAGCAGGAGAAACTGAGGCACGGACTGAGTGCCGCAAAGCAGCAAGGGAGGTGGTGGCAGCGCTAGGTTCAGCGCTTTAAGGGCTGGTTCTGAATGAGGATCATTTAAATTCCCTTTGCAGGGGTGATTGCATGAGGGGCAGGGCGATGGCACTCGAGGCCCTAGCCTGGGGGCTACACCCCCAGCCCACCCCTCCACCTGCTAAAAATGACAAGGGAGAGCTCTTGGCCGCCGGCTTACAGAATTATTAAAGTGCTACCGTGGCAGTGCAGCTGTGCCGATGCAGTGTTTTAAGTGTAGACATACCCTTCATCTGGCTCCTGTTCATATCTCCGGGCTTGTCTACGCTCAGGCCCAGTCTGCACTACGGAGTTCGGTTAACACAAGGCAGCTTACTATGGAAGTGTGTCCATGCTACAATTTTGCTCCTGCCCCAGCCTACGCTGACTTAACGCCACGGCCCCGAGCGGCGTAGAGTCCTGGTTGATGTAGTTAGGTCGGTGCAAATGCTGCATTGCCTGCGTCTACTGTTACTGGCTTCCAGATGCCATCCCACAATGCCCCACACTGGCAGTACAACTGCTCCTGGTGAGGACGCACACTGCTGGCACAAGGCGCTGGAATTGCTGTGGTAATTCCCAATTAAGTTAGGTCAACTTAGAATCTCACGGTTGGAAGGGACCTCAGGAGGGCATCTAGCCCAGCCCCCTGCTTAAAGCAGGACCAATCCCCAGACAGATTTTTGCCCCAGATCCCTAGGTGGCCCCCTCAAGGATTGAACTCACAACCCTGGGCTTAGCAGGCCAATGCTCAAACCAATTTTGCAGTGTAGACGTGACCTAAGTGACTTGCCCAGGTTATGCAAGGAAGCTGTAGTAAAGCAGGGACTTGACCTGGGTGACACGGTCCTCTACTTCCAAAGGCTAGGCTGGCGGACAGTCATCTCCAGAGGGAAGGGGGCCGGGAGCACCCTGGCTTGAGACTTTTAAAACTGCACCTGGTACATGCTCTGCTCACAGACTTTTCGTCCCAGGATCGCTACGCAGGGTTATTTTTTAACTTTACAGTTATACCAGTTCACCCCCTAGTGTGTTATCCTGGTACACACTGGTGTGTTATACTGATAAGTATGTTATACTGGTACACACTGGTGTGTTATATTGGTACATAAAGGTACCTTGTACCAGTACAGTTTATTCCCCATTGCACTCTGAAGTCGCTATAGCAGGATAAGCACCTTTCTACTGATACGACAGTGCCCCTCTTACGCTATGTCTGCACTTTAAAATGCCACAGCACTATAATGTAGGCATGACCTATGCTGACCAGAGGGGTTCTCCCCTGGGTGTCACCACCTCCCCGAGAGGCAGTGGCTAGGTCATAGAATATCAGGGACCTCAGGAGATCACCTAGTCCAACCCCCAGCTCAAAGCAGGACCCATCCCCAGACAGATTTTTGCCCAGATCCCTAAATGGCCCCCTCAAGGATTGAGCTCACAAGCCTGGGTTTAGCAGGCCAATGCTCAAACCACTGAGCTATCCCTCCCGCCAAATTCTTCCAGCGATCTAGCGCTGTCTATGCCGGGGACTTAGGTTGGCTTAACTATATTGCTCAGGGATGTGGCTTTTTCACCCCCCCAAGTGACACAGCTGAGTCCGTCTAATTTTATGGCATCAACCAGCCCTTAGACCAGCACAGTTAAATCAGTACAACTTGTGTGTGTAGACAAGGCCTTAAGGAATGATTCTGCCCTGCCCAGGGAAGGGATGGGGTTGGGGAGGAGGGCTGGGAGTCCACCAGGCCTTTTTCCAGCTCTCGTTTCCATGAACCTGGCTTTTTGTTAGGATTTCGTGACACTTTTTATTAAGCCAAAGTTACAATAAAACTTGAACGTCCTACACCCTAGGTTACTTATTCAGGATCAAGTTAATATTCAAAGAACCTGGCTAGATTCTGGTTTGCTGGCTAGGGAGCCCTTCTCCTCCAACAACGCTCGACAGGGTGACCAAATTTCTAAATACCTATCGTCTCTTTGGAGCTTCTCTTGTGCCTGTACTTGGGGTGAAAGCTTTTCCGTTACAAAGGCTGTCCATGTTTTACTGTGCCCCAGTTCCATAGGAGTGTCACATCTTTCCAACCCAGAGTCTAGCTGCTAACAATAAAAAACAAGAAATTAATGTGTTGTTCTGTTTACAATGCAGATCCTTCCCTGGATCATTAAATAAGCAGGTCAGGAGATGGCGAGGAAGTCGGTATTTTGTCATAAGATCAATCTCTCCTCTCGAAACCATCTAATGCCTCTGTTCCCCTTTCCTCACAACCTCCCCCCCACCCCCGCAACCAAACACCTTCCTAGTAGCAAAACTAACTGAAGTCAAATGCCATGTAGATGGTAATAAATAAAAATGTTCTTCATGAGCATGTGTTTAAGAGGCAGCTCTGTGTGCAGCTCAGTAACAATCAAAGAAACAGGCCTGCAATTTAGTGGAACAATGGACCATTAAGATAGTGGGGGATTTCTTTGAATGCTGACATTTTCCACACTGCTACACCAAATCAGTGCCTCAAGACTGAACAAACAGCCTGTGATCACGTCACCCCTGTTATGGCCTTTATTAGTCCATGTACTGGAACCACAGGCAACTGAAACAGCCCCGCCGTCCGAGCCCCACAAGCGGGAGTCGCCTGGCACAGGCCAGCCGCAGGTTGCTGTGGAAACACACCCAGAGGGACTCGCCAAGGGACGCTTTGCTGGCGTTGGGCACTGAACCTAGCTCTCCCTAACCCGAAGGGCCGGCGCCCTTCCTCGCGAGCGTCTCTACAATCCTGCTTCCAGCCTCAGTCCTGCAAACATCGTCTTTTTCTCCCCTATGCTTCGGAGGCCATCATGGCCGTTCCCTGGCCCCTCCCAGCCCCCAGAACAATCGGAGAGGGGCCCCTACTGCTCGGCGCCCACACTCACCGTTTGTGACTCGAAAAGCTCCGAGGCCCTTCCAGAAAATTGCTTGGAGAAGGTCCCGGGAGTGAGGTTACATGGAACCAGATCTGCCGGCTATTCACTGCGGAGGCAGATGGTCAGCTCAGATTTTGCACCGTGTATTTTTGGCTGAATGATGGTGGGCAGAGTGGGGCTGCTGCCTGGGGAGGGGAACCCAGTTCCTGCCGTTCCAGCTCCAACCAAGGGCACCTGTGGGGCTGAAGTGTTACCTGAAGTGTGCGGGGGAGAGGGCTCAGCCAAGCCTCTAGCTTGTTCTCTAGAGTCGCCGCATCCACTTAAAGAAAGAACAAGCCACGTGTCTAACTGCTGTGGCAAAGAAGGACCCCTGGAAAATGGGATCTGAGTGTAACTGGTGCACAGGCACCTGCCTGAGCTTGCAGAGAGCCTGAAACAATCCCTCCAAGGTGAGAGCTACCCCAGGAATCTCCATGGACAGTGTTAACTATTTCACTGCACTCCGTGTGAGAAACCATTGGGGAGACCGTTGTGTGTTTGCTGAGCGGGAGGGGCGGGGGAATGTAGCCATGGGAAGGGACTGAAGATGTCTAGGCCTTCAACAGCACATGGCAGGGCACAGGGGGTAACAGCTGGTTTCATTTTCCTGAAGTGGGGGCCAACTTCCAAAGGTCAGAGTAATGCTGCTTTAGGTGAGCAGTTACTGTTGGGAGCGCCCGGCTAATCCAGTCCCCGCCTCTCCCAGCAGGGGGCACTGTGGGAAGCAGGGCAGAAGCGCTGGCTGTGGGGGGAGCGCCCGGCTAATCCAGCTCTAGCGTCTCCCAGCAGGGGGTGCTGTGAGGAGCGGGGCAGGAGCGCTGGCTGCGGGGGAGCGCCCGGCTAATCCAGTCCCCTCCTCTCCCAGCAGGGGGCGCTGTGAGGAGTGGGGCAGGAGCACTGGCTGTGGGGGGAGTGCCTGGCTAATCCAGTCCTGGCGTCTCCCAGCAGGGGGCGCTGTGGGGAGCGGGGCAGGAGCGCTGGCTGCAGGGGAGCACCCGGCTATTCCAGTCCTGGCCTCTCCCAGCAGGGGGCGCTGTGGGGAGCGGGGCAGGAGCGCTGGCTGTGGGTAGCGCCGGGCTAATCCAGTCCCGGCCTCTCCCAGGAGCAGCTCTGTTGGCCAATAGTATAAAGTGCCCAGCTGGTGGCGAGCCCAGGGCCACTCCTGTCATATGATTTGCAGCCGCTATTTTAACAAGGGACTTCTACACAAACAGCCACCCTTGTGCCACAACAAGCCCTGTGTCCCAGAGGTGTGTGGGCAGCAGCGGGTGTGTTTGTGTTGCTTCCTCTCTGGATCCCCCCATCCCCTAGCGCACAACCTCCTAAGTAGGGGGATGTGGCCAGGGGAAAGGGGATGCAGCTAGAACTCCTGGTTCTCTGGCTGGTCTTGGCTGCTGGAATGGCCCCTTGGGGCCGTAGAGGTTAGAGCAGCGCATGCTGCAGCAGGACCGGGGAAAAACTTTAAACTTGCTCTGCAGCCCTGGGGCTCTGTGCTGGGCACAGCTTTGGTGGACCTAAGACTCAGGGCCAGAGGGGAGGGTGAGAGCATAGCACAGGGAGCTGGGTGTAGCGGGGGAAGGATGGTATAGTGGTTAGGGGCATGGGGCTGCCTGCAATGGGGGAACCCTGTGTTCAAGTCCTTCCTGTGGGGGTGACTTTGGATAAGTTTATTTTCTCTGTGCCACGTCCTCCCAGTCTATAAAACCGCGCCGATACTTTGCTAGCTCGTTAGGTGCTGGGCAGATGACTGTGGGATCACATAACTACTGTGACTCGTGTACTGCCCTCGCCAAGCGTTCAAACACCAGGAGCAGGCGCCGTCAGAAATTCTGAGGCTGTGTTAAAATTCAGGGGGTGATAATAATGGGATCTTCAGGGCTCACGTTTTCCAGCTTCTCTGTTCAACCTGGAGACACATAATCCCCTGGCTCCAGGAGCTGGTGCTGGAAAGAAAAACAGCAAATATCGCGGGTCTCGCAATAAGACCACAACGACACTGGAAGAGGGAGCTTGGGAGGAGGCCCGGGGGAGGAAGATTTTTAAAAAATAAAATCGCTCCCTGTGAGCACAATCTGATCCACTTGGAAGGCCAAAAATAAAGGCCGTCTGCTTGTCAGCATCCTTTTTCTTGGTGAGGGGGTGGGCAAGATGTCAGGCAGGATGAAAGGCACCAGTGACTGGGAATGTGCACTGCAGAATATTAACACAGGGCTTCCCCGGAGCATGGCCAGCTGATCAATGCTCCAGCCTCTCTCTTTCTTAGATGGCCACATGCACCGGTAATTTGAGGGGACCCTCAAAGGAAAGCGACGCCGTCCTTTGAGGAGAGTTTAACAAGGGGAAGCACGGCCATTTTGATGACTCAGCCAAAGATGGAGCCAAGTCTGAGAAAAGGGACCCAAAATGCCACCTCGTGTCCCCCACCCTCAGATCCATCTCAGCTCTGCGCCCCGTCTGAATTATAACGAAGGGAGATTTATCCTCACACCACGGCCAGCCCTGGCACTTGGCACCACTCCTCCTGCCCAGGCCTGAGGAGAGGAGCCCGGTGGTGCCAACCGCAGGCATATTATGGGCATGGAAAGTTCTGCCCTCCTTCCAGCAGCCGGAGAGATGGACAGGCGCACAAAGCCTGTGTGGAGCGAGACGGGCAAGCAGGCGAATGGGGTGAATGCACAGAAAGACACTTCCTGGCCCTTCTTCCCCCCAACACCACGCTGTCCCCATCCTTCCCCCAGCCACCGGAAAGGCCAATGAAACGAGAAAGGGCGGCGCAGGGGCCGTGTGACTCCGGGGGGAGAGGGGGACGAGCCGAGCTCTTTGCTTCCAGGACAAGTTTCCAAACATTGACGTGAAGATGAAAAGGGCCTTTCTTGTTCCCTCCCGGCTTGTTTTCTGTTTGCAGGGAAGGAGATCTGGGCTGGGGGAAGCAAAGGCGGGGGGGAGCCTGGCCGTGACTCAGTCAGAAACACACATCGCTTTCTTCCCCGGCGGGTTTTGTCTGTGTCTGGTTCCATTTATCTCCCAGGCCGGGGATTAGCGAGGGGAGAGAAAGCCCAGCTTCTGGGGCCTTATGTAAGATAGCAGGGCCCCCTCACCTCCTTGCGCAGCAGTGCAGCCTTCCTGCCCCCCTCTCCCTTCACACATTTGCATCCCATCCCGCCCCAGTCTCTGGAGTGGAAAGGCTTGATCCTTCGGTGCAGCCCTCCAGCCACACCAAGGCAAGTGGGGGGCAGATGAGAGCATGAGGTTGGAGTCACACTCAAGCAAGTACCCCCATTTCTATGGGGACAATGAGGGGGGAGTGGCTTCTAGTCAAGTAACAGGGGTAGGTCTGTTATATTTAGACTGAGTAGAGCAGGAGATAGACCCAGACCCAGAGGGAGCTGATAAAGACTCAGCTATCTGCTCTGGTGGCAGGTGTACTATTCAGGCAGCAAAACTGCAAAAAACAGGAAAATGGGGCTTTTCACTGGGTTGGGGGAATACGCCAACATTGAAAGGGACAGGACATCACATTCCTCCACCCTACCAAATATACATACATTCTTATGCTTTACATGGCTATCATAAAAAAACTAACAAAAAGTTATGGGTGGACCGAGGGATTATTCTGCCCTGGAATAGCAATATATTAAACAAACAATTTATAAGTGCAGGCATACCCCTGGTTGTTGCGCTGTCTGGGGACAACGTGGTGATGGTGGTCTGGCAGTATCCTGAACAACAGGCACAGTCAGTGGTAAGCAATCAACTGACTTTGGTATGGAATCAACTGAAGCTGGTACCAAAGTTTCTCCCAACAAGTCACCAAAATTAGGAGTTGTAATGGAAGGAGGTTCGATTGGAGGAGCAGAAAGTCCTACTGGAACATCCTCAGACACCAGTACTTACTGAGACTGCAATTGGTCCATATGTCGTTTCCATAAAATACTGTTGGATGGTTTCACCACAAATAAAACTGGACCCATGCATTCTACAAGTTCTCCAGGTATCCACTTCACTCCACTGCCATAGATGCGAGTCAAGACTAAGTCTCCTACCTGAAAAGAATGATGACGCGTCTCACCTCGTTGATCAATTTGCAGAGCTTGGGATTTGGCTACGCATGAGAGGCAACATCAGGGCGAAGCCATTCCCAACAGCTCTGCAAAGATGGCTTCAAGAAAAGGAGTTGCAGGTGACTTCAGGGTAGTAGCATGTGGTGTGTTCCTGCAGCAAACATGAAATTGTCCAATGTCTGCTGAGGATTCAAAATAGACTTGTTAGCTTTTAAGACGTGCTTGAGTGTCTGTACAAAGCGTTCCACTAGTCCTTCTGTAGCAGGGTGGATGGAACAGAGCATACCTCCGAAATTCTTCAGAGCAGAACTGAGGTCCATTGTCCAACTGTAACAACAAACCAAATTGGCTAAACAAGGTTTGAAGATTCCCAGTGGTCTTGGTCGCTGTAGTAGAAGTCATTCTGAAAACTTCTGGCCATTTCCAATGGGCATCGTCTACAACCAAGACCATACAACTTTCTAATGGCCCAGCGAAGTCCATGTGAATATGTGTCCATGGAGCCTGAGGCCACAACCATGGGTGTATCTGAGCTGGGCCAGGATCCTGCTGAATTTGCTGGCACGTAATACAGCATTTTGCCTTCCTCTCAATATCATCATCATTCACTGGTCAACAGACATGACTCCAGACTATTGCCTTCCTCCGTACAATGCCCAAATGACCTTTGTGAAGAGCTTCCATAATCTGAGACTGAAGTGATTTCAAAATGATCACTCACTTTCCTTATAAGATGCCACCATGATTCAAAGATAATCCATGTTGATGTGACACGCAGTGTGTAAACTGAGGATTCTTTTGATCCTTGTGGTACCATTCCCTTCACAAGAGAAAGAACAGCATCCTCAGCGGGTTCTTTAACGATGGGCAACCTATCCATCAAACTGAGATAGAACACTTTGTCCGAGTTTCTTTGCATTGACAGGAGCTTGAGCATGGTAGGTGCGACAGCCAAATTGAATAGTATGGGAATGAACTGAAAGTAGTAATGCCCATCACTGCATACGAGCAGCAACTAATGATGGAATTCCACATTTCAGTCCAAAATTGAAGGTAACAGGTGATGATCCATCAGCAAGGTGAAATGTCCACCATGGAGATAGGCATGGAATTTCCAAATTACAAAGGTAATGCTGAGAGCTTCTTGCTCTATTTGCACATAGTTCTTCTCAGGCCTGGCGAGTGTTTGTGACTCAAAGGCAATTGGTTTCTCCATGCCATTAGGGAAAATGTGCATGGAAAGAATTGCACCCACTTCATTTGATGAAGCTTCACAATCCAGCTGCAATGGTAGCAAAACATGAGAGTGCATAAAAAAATAATAATTGGAGGTATACCTATCTCCTAGAATGGGTCATTGAGTCTAACCCCCTGCTTTCACTAGCAGGACCAAGTACTGATTTTTGTTCCAGATCCTTAAGTGGCCCCCTCAAGGATTGGACTTACAACCCTGGGTTTAGCAGGCCGATGCTCAAACTACTGAGCTATCCCTCCCCCTTGTCAATAGTTTCTTTGCTTCCTTAAATGCATACTTACATTCTTCAGTCCATTTCCATTTTGTCTTTACTTGTAACAGTTCATGTAGAGGCGCCAATACTGTCACCAGACTAAGCAGAAATTTACTGTATTAGTTAAGCAGTCCTAGCAAAGACCCATCACCGTCAACAAGGTTGAAACTCGTTGTCTGTCTGGAATGGGGTCTGTGACAAAGTTCCTCCTCTACCTTGGTGGCTCCTGCGCTTATTGGCAGATTTGCTCACCTCAGTGATCTTCCCCACAGTCTGGATCAACCCCTCCTGTGTCTGATCAGGAGTTGGGAGGGGGAACCCGGGCCCGCCCTCACCTCCGGGTTCCAGCCCAGGGCCCTGTGGATTGCAGCTGTCAAGAGTGCCTCCTGGAACAGCTGCAGGACAGCTACAGCTCCCTGGGCTACTTCCCCATGGCCTCCTCCAAACACCTTCTTTCTCCTCACCACAGGACCTTCCTCCTGGTGTCTGATAACGCTTGTACTCCTCAGTCCTCCAGCAGCACACCCTCACTCTCAGCTCCTTGTGCCTCTTGCTCCCAGCTCCTCACACGCACTTCCTCTCCTCTGGCTCCCCCTTGCCTGACTGGAGTGAGCTCCTTTTTAAACCCAGGTGCCCTGATTAGCCTGCCTTGATTGGCTGCAGGTGATCTAATCAGCCTGTCTGCCTTAATTGGTTCTAGCAGGTTCCTGATTATTCTAGTGCAGCCCCTGCTCTGGTCACTCAGGGAACAGAAAACTACTCATCCAGTGACCAGTATATTTGCACTTTACCAGACTCCTGTACCCCACTGGCCTGGGTCTGTCACAGGTCACAAGTTACAAATTACGCAAAACACTCAAGGAACGCGACTCATGAGCTGCAATTGTCATCAACTTCACCAACGCTGTCCAGAAAAGTTGCCATTTTCTCTCCTCTGCTATTGGACTTCCCAGCTCCTGGATGTCCCTTGCCCCAAAGAAACCGTCTTTTTTTGGCCCTGCAGAATCTGCACTTGACCTGCTTCTTCTGGCTCTGACATCACCGCAGGCTGCAGAATTCTTCCTTCAGCTGTGCTTGGACTCCCTCTGCTAGCTGTAGACCCTCAGTGCAGGCTGAGCTGTTTCGCTTTCTCTGCCTGCTTGCACGAGGGCAACCAAAGGGCTGCTTCCTGACCCCTCACTGTTAGGTTTGCAGGAGCTCCAGGTAGCAGCTGGTTCCGTTGTTCTATTGTTAATTGCCAGTTCCTCCTCACCAGCTGGCTGGTTCTCACTGTCCCAGCGGCAAAAGCAGGACCTTGTGCCTGTAGGTGAAGATTCCCCCTCTTTTCATAGTATTATTAGCGTACGTTTTCCTCCTCTTGTTCAGGCAGAGGCAGCACTGGGCGCTCGTGGGCTAGGAATCTTTCATCGCCAAATGCTATATTTGGACCCAGCCGAGAAGGGCTTAGACACAGGCCCAAAAGGAGCTGGTGGAGAGACCCAGCTGTCTGCTCTGGTGGTAACTTCATTGTTCAGGCAGCAAAACCAAAAACAACATGAAACTGAGGCTTTTCACTGGAGTGGAGGGAAGTATTCAAACATTGACAGGGACAGGCCATGACGAGGTCGATGGCAGTAAAAGGGCCAGTGGCACTGGGGTCCCACGGGATTGTGGGATGCCATCGAAGACGCAGCCGCCCTCAGTTGCTGTGTAGGCTTTCAGCTACACTGCAGAGAGGTGGGGTTAGCAGCTCTGGAGGGAAGCGCTCTCAAGGTCTGTGCAGCAGGGGTGTCCCCAGAAATTTGTCACGTGATACGCACAACTGACCCTCCCTTGTATCCACGGCTTCCCACCACCTCCTCCCCGCTGGTTCCCCCAGGTGGGCAGTCACCATGGCTCCCTGGACTTGTAGCTGGTCTTGAGGCTGGCACTGAGAGCTCCTACTTTAACCACTGCCCTCCCCAAGCAGGGAATAGAACCCAGGAGTCCTGACTCCTAGCCCCCTCCTTTAACCACTAGCTGTGGGATACAGGAGGCAACAGGGGGGCAGAGCTCCTGGGTTCTGTTCCCAGCGCTGGGATTTTACCTGTTGGGTTAAAGCAGGGGAGCTGCAGCCGAGAGGCCTGGGTTCTGTTCTATTCTGGGATGGGAATAGGTTTTGTGTGTGCACTTAAGTGAGTTACTTCGCTTCTCCGTGCCTCAGTTTCCCCTTCTGTAAAACTGTGGGTGCTGATGCTGCCCGTTTTGGCAAAATGCTTTGAGGTCAATAGCTGAGACGTGAACATGTGTCCGGCAGCCTGGTAAGTAGCTGGTGATGGCACCAGGCGAGGGGAATAGGCCTGTAGTTTTGCATTTCACAGCCAGATATTTCCTCTCGCTAATTACGTCTGCCCTCTGCCTTCAATCATTACCCCCAACCCTGAGGATCCCAAAGCACTTTAGAGACACCTGTCAGCCACACAGCAGCCCTGGGAAACTGGTCTCCTGTGGTGCCAATGGGGAAAGCAAGGCCCAGGGTGGTTACAGTAGCAGAGCCAGGAACAGAACCCAAGCATCCTGCCTCCCGGTCCCAGGCTTTAGCTGCAAGATCAGCTGGGAACTCCTCTCCAGTAAATTCTGGAGATGCCTTTGTGCCTGGCCTACTCTTCCATTCCAGTGACTGGAGCTGTCATCCCCGGTTACTCCTCAGCCGTGCGGTGAGACAGGATTTTAGCGTGCGAGGCGTTCTGGGTGACAGGCCGGTGCACCTGCGGGGGATTCGTGCTCCCGCATTCTCATGGCCTGTCTCCTCCACTGAGGAAAAGTGACAGTAATGAAAGAAGAGAGGAAGGGTGGGGAGAGGAGCACTCTTGGGGTGAAGGAGCCTAGGCTGCCTGTCCTGGCGAGAGGAGGCGTGATCTAGTTAGGGCATCTTGCAAGCCGGTGCTTTATGGGTCCTGGTATCGGAGGGTCCCAGAGCATGTGACAAACAAAGGCACCCAAGGCTCCCTGGGGAGGAGGGTAACTAGCGAGTGACTGATGCGGCCCATCAGACACACCCGCCCCCCTGCCGAAAGGGGCACGGAGATGACAGGAGGGATGGAGAGGGCGAGAGAGGGGTGTGTATGGGGATAGTTAGAGGGACAGATAGATAGATGGGGGCGGTGTCTGGGGATGGATCGACAGGTTTTTACAGGCTGCTAATACGGCTGGATTTCGCACCGCGCTGCATGCAGATCCTAGCCACGCCCTTCTCCCAGCGGGGAAAGGAATGGCCAGGCCTGGGCAGTGGGCATATGAGGGAGAGGGAGGCTGCTGGGGCTGGTTGCAGGAGATGCAGAGGAGAAGGAGCGTGTGCCCCCAGCAGAGAGGCTGTAGGGAAGCACTGGGAGCAGGCTGGAGCAGCCAGGAAGAGCAGGAGAGAGATAAGGTCTATGGGTCCACAAGCAAATCGGTGGCAGGGCTGGTTTAAGATCAGGGGGTCTTTATAGCTGTTTCATGGTCCCCGGGGGTGAAACGAGTCTGTCGGGTCTCAGTCTGGTTCCTAGTGGGCGAATGTCTCCCCCACAAAAATCATCTTCCCAAGCGGCAGCCAGGTTTGCTCCCTCAGCAGGGACAGCAAGAGCCGAGCAGGTCAGAGGGACTGAGCTCCCGCTTCAGCCCTGGGGCAGGTCTCTCCAGCTCATGGTCAAGGCTCACTGGTGGAGGGGGGCAGCTGCTGCTGTTGGGGCAGATATTGTCACCACTCTGCTGGCAGGTCAGTGTCCCATAGGAGGACTGAGCAGGGCTGCAGAGACTGAGGACTTTTGAATGTAACTCATTTATTTACACTATATGCACCAGCGTCCCAGATAGCAGGCAGGCAACCCTCTTCTCAGGCGTCTCGGCCCAGGCACCCACGGCCGGTTCCCAGGGTGTAGCTCTGCCCCTAGACCTGACTGTAGTTAGAGAGATTCCACCAAATTGCCCTATTGCTTGCAACAGCCCCCCCCAGAATTCAGCATCACCCCGAACTACCACCACTCCTATGACTGTGAAAGAGCGCCACCTGGTGACCCCTGCCAAAACAACATCAATCTCATTAAAACCAGGGCCTAGATCAGAGCAGTGGAATGGAGCAAATGCTGTACTGGAGTCTGATTCTCCATTACCCTGCACCTGCGCACCTCAGGGTGGTGTTTACACCAGTGCAATGCAGGGGTAAATCAGAATGGCAGCGATCTGCACTGCTTGCACGAGGGCAACCAAAGGGCTGCTTCCTGACCCCTCACTGTTAGGTTTGCAGGCAGGAGCTCCAGCAGCTGGCTGGTTTTTTTTTTGTTGTTAATTGCCAGTTCCTCACCAGCTGGTCTGGGTGGTCACTGCGGCACAGTAATGTCATCATGTAAACGATGACAGTGATGGAGAGAAAGGCCCACTAGCTTTCAGGATGCCCCTAGGAGAGATCCTGGGAACTGCAGGCTGCTGGACCTTCAGTACCGATACATTGGTTGGAACAATAATTAAAGAGACATGACGCAGAATCCAAAATAGTTCACAGGCTGAAAAGCCAATGGGAAATTTTGTGATCACCGCCCCTGATTGGCTCAAAACTGCACACAGCTAATGTGTGCTAGTACATCCTACGTTATCTTTGGTTCTCCACTCTCCTCCCTGCCCCCTGCAAACCTCTCTCCAGCCACTTCCTTGCTATGCCCACCTGTTTTGCCTTGTCTTAGACTGTAAACTTCTTGGAGTGTTACTATGTGTATGTACCAAAATATTCCAGTTTTCATTGAAATTTTTTTTTCAATAAGTTTTCCATGGCTGAAATCTGAAAAAAATTGCAGGGTGGTTTTGTTTTGTTTGTTTTCTGCTTTTCAATGAAAATCTGGAATTTTCATAGGGGAAAAAAAAACTCCTCTGCCAACCAAGCTGTAGTTTCAAAGCTGATTTAGTTTAAGCCCCTTGTGTGGACGCCGTTAAATCAGTCTGAGTGGCTTATCGCGATCCAGAAACTTGGGTTTGAACTGGCAATTTAGGGATGAAAGGTTCAGTGGGCCAAATTAAAGCCCTGGTGTAACCCCCTGAGTTCTACAGAAGGATAGTAGGGATGGAATTGCCTCGTATCACATCACATCCATCCTGTTTTATGGGTCACGTCCACTGATCACCCAGGTCGTGTTGTTCACATGGAACCCAGTGATCATGTCAATTACAAGCCATCACGTGGATTTCCGTGGCTGGCAGAACCTCTGCCTAGTCCACAAAACTGGACACAGGCGAGTTAGAGTTTTGCCAAGCAACTCTCCCGACCAGCAGGAAATGAACATTGATGTGGATTAGCGGGGGTGGGGGTGAGAGAAAAAAGCAAAACATTTTCTTTTCACTGCAAATTTCCGTGCCAGCAAAATGGCATTGAGCCCTGGCTGGGAATCTGTCAGCTCTTCCCCGCCAAACAGCTGCTTTTCCTGCAAAGAAGCCTCCCTGACAAACTTCCACTGGGGTGGGGGAAATTCAGAGCGGGCCGAATTCAGCATGGAAAAAGGCAGGGCCTGGGTTTTGTGCTGGACTCACCGATATGGGGGAAATGATTGTAAAGCTGCAGACTTTTGCTTGAGAATGCTCACCGCGTAGCTTGGTTACCACTTAAACTGCTAGCGCTTAAGTAGCGAATAAGCCCTGTGAGTCCAGGTAACTCTGGGTGCACACTTGCTATCTGGTCACACTAATCCCAACAGAAACGGCTGCCAAATGACCCTCTCCTGATACTCCTGGGGGCTGTTTAATCACCGTGCAAGTCCTTTTGGCTCAGGGCCCGATCCACAGCAAGCTGAAGTCAGTGGAAAGACTCAAATTGACTTGAAAGAGCTTAGGATCAGCTCCGTAGCCTGTTCAGTCATAGCACCCGTTAGGGGGCTCCCTAAGGGTAGGCAGCCTTGTTTGACAACCTGGGAATTGGACTGGGGTCACCTGAAACAGGCAGCCACTCTCAGCCATGTGAAAAAGGTTCCTCCATCAGGGTCAGGGCCGGTGCTTATGCAGCTCCAGGAGTCAGGGTTCCTGGCCATCTGCTGACTGCGGTGTGCACATGTACGAGTTAGAAACTAGCCGCCCCGGTGGGACTCAAACCCTGAGAGGGGTCCGCTGGCTGGGAGGGGCTCGTCTGACCGCATAATGCACTGGGGGTGCTATTGCATCGGTTCCCTGCTGACAGCGGTGCGGTGTGTGATGCGTAACCAGGGTGGGGGAGAGAGCCGAGAAGTGGGACTGCCCTGTGCATTTCTGGTGGCGCCAGCCCCACCCTAAGAGGCAGGATGGGCCAGTGGTTAGAGAGCTGGCCGGTGGCCTGGGCTCAGTTCCCTGCTCTGCCACAGAACTCCTGGATGACCTGGGGCAAGTCACTCCAGGCTTGACCCACAAGGATATTTAGGTGCCTACCTCCCACTGGAGACTCTGGGGATCACAGCACTGCCGTGCCGGCTACATACTAGACGGAGGTAGGATCAGAGACACCCTCCCCTGCTGGCCTGGTCTGCAGCCAGCGTTATCCCACTACAGGTGTTGTGCTGTGACTAAGGTGAGCAGGGGTCAGATCATGGGTCACATGATTCTTTTCTCTCCCCCTTACTGTAAAAGCTGCCCCATCACCCTCCTTCGCATCCTAACTCCCTGAGCTTCCCCTCCCGTTCACCACTGTGTACTGCACGTCCTGCTCTATCTTATCCCTGGGAATTAGCGGCAAAAGGAGAGCTCAGCAGCTGGCGAACATAATCTCGCGGAGACTTGAGATACAGAACCAGGGCAAAGCCTTCCTTAAGCCTGTCTAAGCTGGAGGAGGGATAGCTCAGCGGTTTGAGCATTGGCCTCCTAACCCAGGGTTGTGAATTCAATCCTTGAGGGGGCCATTTAGGGATCTGGGGCTAAATAAATAAATGGAGATTGGTCCTGCCTTGAGCAGGGGGTTGAACTAAATGACCTCCTGAGGTCCCTTCCAAGCCTGATGGCCTATGAAAGGGGGCTCAGACTAAAGTCTCAGGGCAGCTACTGAGATCCCCTGAATAGGGGGCTAGGCTGGGAATCAGGAGACCTAAGATAAATCACCTCCTATCCCGCACCTTGTCTGAAATGCTTTGGGGCAGGGACTGTCTCTGTGTCTGTACAACACCACCAACACATCAGCTAAAGTGGGGTAGGAAATCCATGTCCAGCAAGAGCTTTTGCAGCCACTGCTGTGTGGGTTAATCACTATCATGCCAAAGATCTATTTATCCCTGGTGGTTATTGATCTTTCTACACTGCCTAGTTAACCAATCAGAACAAATCCATGTACAGTATCAAGCCCCCTGTGCTCTGGCCAGGGGTGGGGTTAGAGTGACACTTTCTTGTGAAAGTGGGGAAAGGAGGTTTGGAGTATCTATTATTATTGAAGGGACGGGGACATTAGAATGACCTGGTTTTTCCCCAGCCCTTTGTGAATTCACAGCATTTAAGGTACCATTAGATCATCCCCTGTGATTGCCTGTATACCACAGTCCTTACGTTTCACCCGTTACCCCTGAGCTGAGCCCAGGAATTGGTGTTTGGCTCAGGAACAGCTTCCAGAAAGGCAGCCAGGCTTGACCTGAAGACCAAGAGATGGAGACCCCAGCACTGCTCTTGTTCCAGAGCTTTGTTACCCACAGTTAAAAACCATGTGCCTTATTTCTAATTTGAATTTGTCTGGTGTCAGTTTATTGGCTTTTCATATGCCCTGCTAGGGAAAGAGCCTTTAAGCCTTTAAGTACCTGAGATTTTTCTCCCTGTGAATATCAGGGTTGGAAGGGACCCCAGGAGGCTGAAGCAGGCCCAATCCCCAGACAGATTTTTATCCCAGTTCCCTAAATGGCCCCCTCAAGAATTAAACTCACAATCCTGGGTTTATTAGGCCAACGCTCAAACCACTGAGCTATCCCCTCCCCCCAGATATGCAGTAATCAAGTGGCCTCTCAGGCTTCTTTTTGACAAGCTAAACAGGCGGCACTCTAAGTCCCTGCTCAGAAAGAGGCCAAAGTAACTTACCATCAAAGCATCTGGTGACCTCATGCCTCCCTTGTTGCTAGCATGCTGGAGCAGAACTGATAGGAGTGACAAATGAAACATGTAGCGGGGAAGACTAGGAATTAAATGGTAGAGGAAGGCTGGTCCTGGGGTCTGTCACAGGGTCCACTCACCACAGCGGCACCTCCTGCTGGCTGTCACGGGGATTAGCTCTGCCACCCCATGTCCCCTCTCCTGGTGTTGCCTCTTCCGTTGTCATCTCCGCCTGCAGACCCGCCTCAATCCAAGTGCTACAGCGTCCTCTTCATGACTCGGCCCTCCAGTCATGCCACCATCAGTATCTCCCCCTTTCCTGTGTGTGCAGGGGGGGAATTAGTATTGTTGTCCAAATCCTGTCACTTCCCCAGGGGTAGGGAAGGGGTACCCAGGCCCACCCGTTACTCTGGGTCCCAGCCCAGGGACCCTGTGCATAGCAGCCTGCTTCTGAGCCTCTTTAACTTCTGTCTGTGCTGCTTCAATACCCTGGGCCACTTCCACCAGTCCCCAACATCTTCTTCACCCTCTTCTCGGGGCATTCAGCCCACTAGTCCCAGTAGCCAGCCAGGAGCTCCCTCATGCTCCCCCGGTCTCTGCTAGCAGCTGCTCTGTCCAAGGTACTGCTAATCCTCTCATGGATCCCTTGCTCATTCCCTGAGTGCCCAGCAGCCACTGACCGTCTCTGGCCCTGCAGCTCCTTTTATGTGAGCCCTCCTGGGCCCTGATTGGCTGTTCCATGCGGCCTCCCTCCAATTGGCTGCTTCTTGCGCAGCCTCCCTAGGCTGCTTGGAGGACTCACCTCCACTGCTCCTTTCTGGGACAGGGTGTGGCAGGCCCATGAGGCCTCCATTAACCCCTTCCACTCTGGTGTGGGTGAATACCCCATCACAGGATCAAAGCCCTGACCTAAACTAGCCCTTGGACGACAGCGGTTCTGTTTCCTTCTCTACCATACAGTCTCCGTGTGGCCTTGGGCAACTTATTTAGGCCCAGAGTCTCAAAGATACTTATGGCACCTACCTCAATGCGAGTTAGACTTCTGTATTTCTTTGGGGATCTGACCCTTAATCTCTCTGCCTCAGTTCCTTGTCTGTAAAAGAGGGAGTGGGGGAAAGTAAAGTTTCCTTTTCCCCTACCCATCATCTGTTTAGACTCTGAGCTCTGTGGGAACCAGGCCTCTCACACACTACGTGTTTGTGCAGCACCTGGCCCCATGGGACCCCGATCTCAGCTGGAGCCTCTCAGGGCCACTGTTGTACAAATAAATAAGAATAGGCCTAGCGTCAAAAAGGCCAATCTCTAAGGTTTGAAAGGATCTGATGCATTGGCTTTGGGGTCCTTTTCCAGGTCTCTAGAGAGTCTTCAGGCTGAAAAAAATACAATCTGAGGACTTTTGAGGACCAGTTTAGCAGCCTGGGGAAGTTCCTTGGGGTAAGATTAGAATCATAACTGTAACATCCTCTCCTAGTAATGACACCTGCCCTGATCCCAGGACACACCCTCAGCCTGTGAGCGCTCAAGGATCTAGGGAGTCGGTCACATATGGGTCATTTCCAAATAAGATCAGGCCCCTTGCTTAATTCCAACTCAGGCTAGAGCCCAGTGGTCTCAGGGATTCACATGCTACTGTACAGAACTGCCTGGATGTGTGTCATAGGCCCTCTACTGCTAACGACTAATGGAGATGCCCATTAGCTCAGGTTGCACGGGCATGTACTGGTAGAGAAGGAGATTCACATCTGGCTTCCTTCCCATTTTGAAAGGGATGATCAGCCACTTCCATCCCTCCCCAGCTGCAACCCCTACATCCTTTCCCGGACTAGGAAGCCATGTGTCAGGCAGGAGTAGGCTGTGTGTGGCTGGGGGCGGCGGGGAGGTAGGAGAATGGGGAAAGTCCACTGCACATAGGCCCACCCCCCTCCTGCACCAGACTGTGGAAAAATTAACTCCACCTGAGGATACTTTGCAGCTCCACACCCTTAACCTGTGGAACCCGCTCAACACACACACCTTGAGGATGGTCCTATTGGCAAAACAGGGGAAGGCTTCAGTGATAGATAGATAGATAGATAGATAGATAGATAGATAGATAGATAGATAGATAGATAGATAGATAGATAGATAGATAAGGTGTTTGGGGATAGATAGAGATCAAAAGAGATGGGTGTATGAAGAGAGAGAGGTATAAATGACAATCGTTCAGTAACTAGATAGATTCGTATGACAAGAGACAGACAGTGTCTGCGGGTTCGTCTACACTGCAATAAAAGCCCCACAGCGTCACATCTCAGAGCAGGGTCAAATGACTTGGGTTTGTGGGGCTATAAATAGACGCTGGGGCTGGAGCCTGGGTTCTGGGACCCTCCTGCCCCCAGCCAGGTTTCAGATCCCAGGCTCCTGCCCCAGCCCAAACATCTCCGCTGTTGTTTTTAGCCCGACAAGCCTGAGTCAATTGACCCAGGCTCCGAGACTCGGTGTGGCGGGTGTTTCTTTGCAGTGTAGACGGACCCTTTGGGTGAAATGCTGGCCCCAGTGAAGTCAGCAGGAGTTTTACCATTGACTTCAACGGACCAGGATTTCCCCTCTTTGTCAGGTAGGTAGCTGGATTGTTTGGTCGGCAGATTAGATCCAATGCGCCTGAAAGAGACGCTGACTTTCTGCTTCGCCCACCGGCCTTGTAGAATTACAGTCATGGCCCATCTGCTTCCAATTACAGCATTTAACAGCTGACAATGCATTTGAGGAGATCACATCCATGCCTGGGTATTTAATCCCTGGGTCACTCCCCATTTGAAAAGCTGGCACATTTGGTTTCATGACACGACCCAGTGGGAACGAAAGGGGTCTGCGCATTGAGTTTATCAGGGTAAGTCACTTCAGTTCTAGCAAATCTACAAAGAACTGGTAGGGTTGTTTAAGAAAAAGAAGGAGGCTTGGATTCTCGTTGCGCTAGGAGCTGTACAGACTGTCCCTGCCCAGAAGCGGTGTAGAATCTAAAAGATAATGTATCACTAAGTAATTTTGTTATTAAAACTAATAGAATCCTGCCCCCTCATGGTTAATTTGCAATTTTCTCTTGCAGGCTTCTCCAGTATTTGGAGTGTGCGGGGGAGAAAGGCTGATAAGTGAGCCCAGGAATCAGAAGGGCTAATAAACACTCCGGTGTCCCTGGTGGAGATAGAGGCAGGATCTCAATCACAAAAATCCCACGGTGATCATTGAATGAAACATTTAACATTCCTAGAGGTAACAGCGAATAGAAACCCCCCCTCGTCTCCCTCCCGTCCAGTTGACTAAAGTGGCAAACATTCATTAGCTTTAATAATAAATTACTTAGTAATACATTATCCAACCCAGCAATCCGTGTACAGGCTGACTGTCTGTCTGTCTGTCTGTCTCATCCAGCTGCTGTCCACGCTCAGTCCCAACGGCCCTCGTTTGAGTCTGATCTCAGCCCATCCTGAGGTGGCTCCTAACCATGTCCCATCCCTTGTGCCCTCTCTTCCAGATGACTTCTGCCACTAAGGTGTATTACAGCCAGACCACCCAGACCGACAGCCGCCCCCTCATCGGCTCCGGCCTGCGCAAGCGGCGCGTGATGACCAAGGACGGCCGGAGCAACGTGCGGATGGAGCACATCGCTGACAAGCGGTTCCTCTATCTCAAGGACCTGTGGACCACCTTCATTGACATGCAGTGGCGCTACAAGCTGCTGCTCTTCTCCGCCACCTTTGCCGGCACCTGGTTCATCTTCGGGGTGATCTGGTACCTGGTGGCCTTGTTGCATGGGGACCTACTGGAGTTCGACCCCCCGGCCAACCACACCCCGTGTGTCATGCAGGTACACACGCTGACTGGAGCGTTCCTCTTTTCCCTGGAGTCCCAGACCACCATTGGCTATGGCTTCCGCTACATCAGCGAGGAATGCCCCTTGGCCATTGTGCTGCTCATCAGCCAGCTGGTTCTCACCACCATCATGGAGATCTTCATCACCGGCACTTTCCTGGCCAAGATCGCCCGTCCCAAGAAGAGGGCTGAGACCATCAAGTTCAGCCAGAACGCGGTGGTGGCCCAACACAACGGCAAGACCTGCCTGATGGTCCGAGTGGCCAACATGCGCAAGAGCCTGTTAATTGGCTGCCAGGTGACCGGCAAGCTGCTCAACACCTACCTCACCAAGGAAGGGGACTGCGTCCGGCTCAACCAGGTCAATGTGGATTTCCAGGTGGACACGTCTTCCGACAGCCCCTTCCTCATCCTACCCCTCACCTTCTACCACGTGGTGGACGACTCCAGTCCCTTGCGGGACACAGCCCTGCGCACGGGCGAAGGAGACTTCGAGCTGGTGGTGATCCTCAGCGGCACAGTGGAGTCGACCAGCGCCACCTGCCAGGTGCGCACCTCGTACCTGCCTGAGGAGATCCTGTGGGGCTACGAGTTCAGCCCGGTCATCTCCCTCTCGGCCAGCGGCAAGTACGTGGCCGACTTCAGCCTGTTTGACCAGGTGGTCAAGGTGTCGCCCTTGTGCTGCGTCCACGAGACAGTGCGGTTCGGGGACCCCGAGAAGCTGAAGCTGGAAGAGACCTTCCGGGAGAAATCAGAGCGCGAGGGCAGCCCCCTGAGCGTCCGCATCAGCAATGTCTGATCCTGCCCATCCAACACTGAGCTCCAAGGAGAATCACTTCAGCCTTTCCGTTTAGCTGGTTGTTTCCCCTGATCTCTCTCTCTCTCTCTCTTTCTTCGCCTCTCCTTCCTTCTTTCATTCATTTCCCCCCTTTCCTTCCATGTCTCACGGGGCAACTCCAGTGCATCCACCGGAGGGTGGCAGCTTTAGTTCCCCCAGAGGTGCCACCCCTGCTCTCGCTAGTTCCGGGAGCCCTGGGGCCCAAGGGAGCAGCTGGGATGCAACTCTTCCTTCCCCCTCGCCAAAGCGTTTTCCAATCCCTCCTTTTCAGTAGCGTGGTGATGGCAACATGACTGTCTGGGAGCACCAGGGCCTCCTGGGGGACAGCTGGTCACCAGCCAGGAGGACTGCATCCTCCCACCACAGAACACTGATTCTGTAGGGTGTGTGTGTGGGGGTAACTCTGCCTTCGAACGGACCCCGTCCTCGCCACGCCGGCGCAAGCCTAATGCCCAGCTAACCTGCCAGAAAAAGACAGAGACAGCGCCAGGTGGCTCCAAAAGAAGCTGGCACCTCCCTCCCCTGCCCAGGACCTAGGAACATAGCAATGGCCACACTGGATCCAACCAAGGACCCATCTAGCCCACTAGCCTGTCTCCGACAGTGGCCAGCACCAGCGTCCTCAGAGGCTGAAACTCTGTAGCAATGGAATAAGCTGGTCGGGGGGAAGTTTTCTCCTGACCTCCGCTGGCCCTGAAGCAGATGGAAGAGTAAGGAGCTTTGGAAGGGGCTCGCCACCCAACTCTGGATCTTCTTGTTACACAGAAAAAGGCCCAGTCCTTTTGCAAATCCTGCTAAGCTCCTGGCCTCTCTGACCTTTGTGGCCGTGAGTTCCACCGGCTCACTGTGGGAAAAAAAACATTTCTGTTTAAATTTGCTGGGGGGAGATTGGGGGTAGGATTTTGCCAACAGAAACAATGGATCTCTGAGACCCCTCCCCCCAAACTGTCTCCTTGGGAATGAAGAGAGGGCAGCAAGAGGCTTTGAAAAGAGAAATGGTCCCAGCTCAAAACACCTTCTGCTGTCCACGGGCCTTCATGTGGTCCATGTGCTGGTCTATTTTCCTGGGATGTTGTGCACACAGTGTAGGGCCATGACGGGAGATTCAGCCCCTTTGCCTGCTTCTCAGCTGGACCCAGGGCTGGCAGAGCCACACACAGACCCCAGAGCCAGCAATTAGAGAGACTGCACACTGGCTCTGTGTCTCTGCTGCTCACCACCCCGGACCTCTCTGGGGATTTTCATCGCACCTGAGGGAAGCTGCACTTCAACCGGGACCGGGCGCAGTTTTTGCATCATCAGCTTGGGTTGGCTCTTGTCCGCACAATGGTTATAACACTAAGAAATCTGGCTTGGATTTCACTGCGGTTATCACCATGCTGCAGGCTTGGGAATGCCCGGGGGTAGGCGCTCCCGGCCACTGCTGCCTGCGCTCAAGGAGAATCCTCATCAACGCTTAGCAATACAGGGCCTATGATGGGTGGTGAAGCAGTTCTGATTCCATCCAGAAGAGAGCAGCAGTGACAGACACACCAACCAGTACGAATCCCCCGCATTCAAGCCGGAAACCAGCAATACCCCAGTGAAGTTAAAATGAAGGTGGACCCTTACCTCTTCTTTGTACCCGAGCCCCAGGTACAGGCATGCAGCTTAGACCCAGCCTGACCTCCACTGTCCCAAACAGACCTGCTGTGATCTCGTTCTTTATTACTGTAAATTACTGACATCAGAAATGCTGAATCCAGAAGCTGAGGCTATGGGAACCCTGATCCGTGTTAATGAAATGTTTGCTCCCACTTCATCCCAGGCTCTCTGATCTGCCGGCTCTCACATCCGATCTTTGTCCTGCATTTCAAGGATCAGTGGTTCACAGCCAGGTTGTGGAAGTCTGGGGACGGAGTGGGGACATTATACACTGATCTGCAGTCCTGTGTCTGTGTTTTGGGTGCCATTTGAAATTGATTTTGTTCCTGCCACATGGTCCCCGTAACAGTTTGCTCGTGGATCAGTTTCTTTCATTTAAGGGTTTTGGAGGGGTTTTTTTTATGATAGTTTTAAAAAGAAAAAAACTTCATCAAATATACACTGACAAACATACACAGTGGAGAAGCGCTAGATTGACCAGGATAGATCTTCTAACTTTTTAAAAGGCAGAGGACTATTCAAGGAACTAAGTGTTGGCTGATTTGTTCTCTGCTATGTGAAAACGAAGTGAAACAATGTTTAATTCTCCGTCTCCCTAGAGTCATGGTATCGTGTAAAAATGCAGACAGACTAGTTTAGTTTATTAACTGGAGTGATGGTAATAGCTTCCACAGAGAGTTCTTTTTAATGAGTTAAGAGTTATTTTTTAAACAAAAAACAAAGCTTAATATTTACACAGCAGCCAGTAACAGTTCAGAGCTAATTTGACATTGCTTTTAACACGGCACACATTGTGCTTTACAAAATCCCTAGTGAATAACTGCCACAGAGGCACTTTCCAAAGCTGAATATCAGAGTTGTTCTGCTATTTCCCATTGCAAAATACCAGCAAAGATTTGATCACATGATGGAAACGTCCCACAGAAAACACCACAGTCTGATAGATTATCCCTGCTATGATCTCTGGGTTGGTTCAAAAAACCCACAGGCAGGCTCAGATTATTTTAGGGTGACCAGATGTCACAATTTTATAGGGACAGTCCCAATTTTGGGGTCTTTTTCTTATATAGACTCCTATTACACCTATACCTCCTGTCCTGATTTTTCACATTTGCTGTCTGGTCACCCTAGATTATCTATTAAATTCTAAAGAACCCTATAATTTCTCTCTCTCCCTGTTCTGTTTCTAGAGCTCAGTGTTAGCTTCATCCCCACAAAACCATACAGAATTTTTCCCATAAGGGATATTAAAGTGCAATTATTATGCCCTGAACTAGCTGCCAGTCAGTTTCAGCGCTGATATTCCCGGAATGCAGAAAAAAATTGTTTGTTTGTTTACAACCATGTAACATACGAATGTCAGTTTCACATCCATTCCTACCCCTTTAGGCTATGAGGATAATTACAACACGCCTGAGATATTGCCAGGCCAGGGGACTGGAGAGAGCATCTCCTGATGGAGCAGGGAGGGGGCTGGACTGTGATTAAGGCTACAACTTTGCCATGCAAATTTTTAGTTAATTCCATGGTGGAAATGGGGGGGAAAAGACCCATAGTCATGGAAGAGCCACGACTTGGTTGCGGGGGCATTGAGAACGAGCCTGGCCTGCATTCACTCCAGAACAGCGGCTCTTGTCCCTGGGGGCAGGGGCTGACTCCCAGTTCCGGGCGGTCGCAGCGCTACTCAGGTTTGGTGCATCCACCTCTCCAGACACACCATACTTGAGTGGCGGAGCGACCGTGTGATCCACGTCGCCATGCCCAGAGCGGGGAGGCAGGCTGCCTCTGCAGGGGTCACGGACCTTATTCAAATTCACACCTCCCATGAACACCGCGATGAGTATAAAGGGAGATTCTTTTTGGAGGATGCAGGACATAGACAGATCCTGTGGTTCTCTCTGGCTCTTCAGTTCTCAGCCTATGTCAGGGTCTCTCTGAATTCTGGTCTGAGCTCTTCAGCCCTGGAAGGGAACGCTGGCTAGATACAGGCAACCACGCACATCCTCCTGCTGCAATACTAGCTCACCCTGTAGCATCACAGCAGAGCTGGGATCACAGATGCTGCTGAATGACACAGCTCCATGTCCAGCCTCAGTCCAGCACAAAGAGCTTTTATTATTAGCATTACGTTAGCATCTATCGGCCCCATCTGCTCCGTGCTGTACATACCCAGAGTGAGAGACAGTCCCTGCCCCAAGAGCCAGCAAGCTACATAGACAAAGAAAGGAAAAGCAACGGGGTCAAGGCCAGTAGCGGAGCCAGAGAGAGACGTCAGGTCTGCTGTGGCCTAGGCTGGTGCCTTTAAATATCACTGGCCACGCTCCCCGTCCGCGGTGCTGCCTTCCAGCAGGCCTGCTCCTGCCCCTGCTTCGGGAGGCGGGAGCTTTGCCCTACGCCGCAGCGGGCAACCCAGAGTTCAGGCACATTCCACACACAATTAACTGCTCTGAAGACAGTGCCATGGGCTCCTATGTAGTGGAGCCGGTGCCCCACCTGGGAGCAAAGGTTTCTGTTGCAATCAGCAATACGGCCTTCATTGTGATTGGCAATCAGCTTCCTTTTCCAGCTTCAGCCCGCGACGCAGGGGGCCCCTCCGGGCTCAATTCCACCTTCACCTGGGTTCTTTCCCAGCACTGTCGCCTTGATGTAAACCCAACTGCTTCCCTTCATTTTCCCAGCCGGCCTGATAACAAAGGTCATTAATGGCCTGTCTCTCCCCTGCAACAGGGGACAGGGCACTGCCATCAGGCCAGCTGGCATCTGAGCGCTTTCTTTCATCCAACGGCCCCAAGAGCTCCGCCAGTTTTACAGAACAATTACAAACTGAGAGCATTTCACTCACAGTGAAATGCAGCCACCTCTGGGCCGACACTCGGCGGCTGTTGAACAGCTGCATGGCCACGCTGTCAAGCCGTTTAAGGCAGGAAGTGAAGAAGGATTTTTTTATCCAGTTATGGGGGGGGGAATTTAGGTTGGCCAAATGTCATTACCCAAGGTGGGATCTGGCCAAAATGCTGAGGCTGATGCACCTATTAGTGCAACACGTGCCATGGGATTTTAAATCATTATTCTGTACTGCGGTAGTCATGGAGCAGGACCCCATCAAGCTAAGCACTGTTCAAACACAGGACAAAGAGATGATCTCTGCCCCAAGGCGCTGACAGTCTAAGCAAATGATTACACACAATTGGGACCTCACTGTTATCTCTCGTCTGCCAAATCAAACACTGGGTCAGGCTCTCAGATGCTATAAAGCAGGTGTAGCGCCACCCAGGCAGAGCCGGCCAGTCTGCACCAGCTGCGTGTCTGGCCCACGGTCTGTCGGGGGATGAAAATAGAATTGTTTGGAAAAGAAATGGCGAGCATCACAAATTCATCATTGTGTCTGAAGACAGGCTGCAATTAAGCTCCAAACTCCTCTCCCCACCTCCAGCTTTTTCCTGAGTTAGAATCTGAAGGCTCTTTACTTTGTGGTGCTGAAACTTTGGTTGCTGGCTGGGAGGAGAATCCTTGGATCACTTCATTTCGAATGTTAGAGCTTCCTGGATTCTAGCATCTGGAGCCTTGTAGCACTTCCTGGGTTCTACAGTTCCAAGTCTTGCAGAATGTTAAGGGTTACGTTCCATTTAGGAGAAAGAAAAAGAATTTTTTTAAAAGCTCTTTCATGTTTAAAGAATTTTCATGGGATTTTTTAACAGGTTGACAGTTACATTTAATAACTATAAAAAATTTCTGTGGAGAAATAGTCCCCTGGGTAGGAAAGCAGATGTCACGGGGTGGGGGAGAGAACAGGCAAAAGTAGAAGAGGGAAGAGGCGTTTGAAAAAGAACATTATAAAACCTTCATGAGTTTTAGAAAAGTTGCCCCAAACGTGTCTGTATTCTCTCGCCTACCTCTCAGTCCTGGCTGCTGTGTATGGGTGACTTGAGAGAGTCAAAACAGGCCTTTTCTACTTCACAAACCAGGTCACACCGTGCGGCATAAAATCGAGGCCTTGACTTCGTGTGGTCATTAAAACAATGGCTTACCCTTCTCTAGCATATTTCTTCCAAGGATCTCAAACATTCTATAACGAAGTCTGACAACTGTCCTGTGAGGCAGGCAAGGGAAAACATCACCAACCACAGAAATGCAGCCACCTCTGGAGTGGAACACGGCAGCTAGCACAACAGCACTGTATAACAGCTTTGCATATAAAGTAAAGAAGAATACTGTAACTTTTGGCCATGATACGGGGGTATGCCCAGAGTTCAGGTTTGATCAGGATACCAGAGTTACTCTTAGGAAGAGCACCATGAGATTTTTCACGACAAGATTTGGTCAGGAGGACATCAGTTTCACCTGTACAGGCTGGCGCACACTACAAATACTCCAACACCTCCAGCCTCACAGTACCTCTAGCCCCACGCTGGGGCCTTCTTTCCATTCCTATCCAAAGGGAAAAGCACATGCCACGTAATGGCAAATGCCACTCCAGCAAGCTATCTGCAGAGCTCCCTCCTGAGTAGGACGTATGATCCACCTGGCATCTTCAACACCAAAGGCATAGCCACACCCTAGTCAGTTAAAGGTGTCACTGCCTTAACTGCTAGTATGAGCAGGCTCAGTGTATATTTATATGGACCAGTCATGGGAGGGGACCATGACACACTTAGCCAGAGGGCTAGATCCAGGCCAAACCAGCTGTAATCCTGGGCCTGATTTTCAGTCTCGTTAAATCCTCTTTACACTGTGTGTGTGTGTGTGTGTGTGTGTGTGTGTGTGTGTGTGTGTGTGTGTGTGTGTGTGTGTGTGTGTGTGTGTGTGTGTGTGTGTGTGTGTGTGTGTGTGTGTGAGAGAGGGTGTAGTCGTAATCTGCAGCCCCTCTGTGCTGCCAGAGCAGTGCAAATGTGCCAGATAGCATAACTGAGCGAATCCGGCCCAGATAAATTACACGAGGTTACAACAAACAGAGAGGGCCTGATTCCTCATTGCCCAGCCTCTCACGCAGTCACTAACCCCTGGGCAAAGGGGATGTGGCACTAGCCAATCAGAAATAAGAGCATTTTATGCCCACTTTGGCCCTGGTGTAAAGGGTGGCAGCACATTGGAGAATCTGGCCCACAGGTGCCATATGAAGATACATTTACGCCCCCCTCCCCCAGCCCATAACTCCCCAAAGTGCCTTTCTGGTATAAACGTTTGAGGCGTCCGATTACGAAACCTGCAGATGAGCCTTGCCAGAGGAACCTGTGTCACACATGGTCAGATCCTACCGAATTTCCTATCTCTCATAGCCCCCTTTGAGAGACCCAATCGCCCTGCCCCTGGCATGGCCTTGGCATTCTAGGTCTTGTGCCAACAAGTGAAGCCGACAGCTCCTTGAAAGGTGGAGCCACTGGGTTTAGGCTTCACGTGTGGATTTTTGCAGCATTGATATTTTAAAGATGTATTAGAGGCTGAGATGAAGGTAGATAAGAGGTAGATAAGACCAAGAGTTCCCAACGCGTGTGATTTTATCGTGATTCTCATGATAGCTGGTGCTTTTCTTAATGCCCCAGCTCCCGGAGTCCTGGGATAATATAGGCATCTCAGCTTTTGTTTTGTTTTGTTTAGAGGACGTTTTCTAGCCCCGGTGGGTGGAGGGGATAGCAGGTCAACGTCGCCCGACTGCATCCCTAGAGGCTCAGTGGCCAGAAGGCAAATAGAAAGGACTCAACTTTTACTGCTTTCTTCAAAGTCAATCTCATGAGTTGTAAGCCAACTTCACGATTTTAGGGACCTGCCTCAGGATTCCTGAATGCTCGGGGCTAGCAATGCTGCATCCCTCCTGGTTCTCAATGGCCAACACTGCTCAGCTGCACCCTTAGGGCCAGAGTCTCATTTACACTAAGGCCCCTTGGCACCCCCTCTGGCTGCCGAAAAGAGTCTGAAAGTGGCTGTAACCACAAGTTGCACTTTACACTGCCAGGGCCAGGTGAGGGAGAATCCAGGCCCGTGTCTGTGATGCTCAGAGGCAGAGCCTTGCTACCTCCTGAGCTGAGCTCCTGCCTGGCTTTGTCACAGATGTTGAGTTGCTCTGAGGGCTTCTTCTTTTCAAACTCTTGTCACGGGGAACAAAAGGGAAAGAAACAATCAAGTCCCCATTCTGCTCAAACCGAGGGTTTCTCGCTGTCTGGAATTGCAGCGCCAAGAGAGGCAATTTGCTAAGCCTCGAATGGGACTGACCTTCCTGTTTCTTAGAACTGTTTGCAAAAGTCCACCCTGCTCTGCACGCTTTGCTTCAGCGCCGTTTGCTTCTAAAAGAAAAGCAAGGTGACCCGCTCTGCAGTGAAGAGCAGCCCTACAATAACAGCCCTTTGCATGCACCCCCGGCACTCGCAAGCAAACCCCAGCGAGCAGCCCAGCATTCACAAGCAACCCTATGAAAATAAGCAGCCCGACACGCACGAGCATCCCTACAATAACAACAAACCGCTGCCTGCAGCCCAGCGCTGGCAAGAATCCAGAGGATGTTCCACCCCATGGGACGGGAACTGGCATGGGACAGGCCCTGGACTTTCAGGGGTGGATAGTGTCCTTTAACCTGCTCTGGTGTGCTTGGGTCCGCAGCTCCCGTCCATCGATCAGGCACTCCTGTGGTTATGTCCTTTGGAAAGAGGGAAGCAGGAATACCCGATATTCTTCTGATCCATGTGACACTACTCTCATTTCCACAGACTAAGGAAGTGTCTCAGAGCCTCCCATGCCCTCAGGACCCCATGCTGGCCTGGATCTGCTGAAGGAGGGGGATGGAGCAGAACAGTGTCTCCATCACTTGGAATCAGAGCAGACTGAGGCCACTGCTGTTCTGCCAGGCAAGGGTCCAGCCCACGGGACAGGGGACTGGGATAGTGTTCGGCTGCGTCTGCAATCATGGATGTCTCGCCACAAGTACTGTGTGTCAGCCAGCGTCCTGCTAATCCTAACAGCCTCGCGACAGTGCAGGGAGAAAATCCGTGTGTGGGGACGTAACGTATGGGGTGGCATGGAAACAAGCCTGGCGCTCAGACCGACAGCACGCCGTCTCCCAGGGCACTCGCGTGTGTATGCGCACGCCCACGTGCAGTCACGGATGTTCAGATGCTTCCAGAGACGGGGGGGCTTCTTATCTTCGTTTAGACTGCTATCAAATAAACAAAAGGGAATTAAATAACCCCCTCTGCTCCGATGCAAAATGGAGAGCATTGGCACATGCAGCCACACTCACACTGACACATATACACGCATGCACACACCCATATACATGCATGCACATACATATATGCATGCATATCCACACACAGAGAAACTACACTGGTTTCTTACAGGAACAGGGATTGAGGAGACAATGTAAGGAGTGAAAAAGAGAGAGGTAATAAGGTGCTTTACAATGATACAGAAACACTACACACACACACACACACACTATAGTGTTTCTGTGTTATGGTAAATCACCATCAAATACAGGAATGGTGCTGTATCCATTATTATTAACAGCACGTATTAATCTAGCACACAGTACTTCTGTAGAGATATAGCACCTCTCTTTGTATATATACTAAGGTGTATCTAGGCAGATTTTATAATGTTACAGATCTCTGCATAAATATTGTGTCCTTTATTAATATATACGTTATATATAAGAGAGGGAGAGAGCTTGTATATAGCTAGATCCATAGATAATGCTTCGGCCTCACTAGTGCATATTAGAGCTGTGTAAAAGTATTGCAATGAGGCTTTGGGTTTTGTTCAGACAGCCCAGGACTCAGCCCTGGTTCACGAACCGGGGCCAAATTTCAAGCTAGCCTGGGGTTTGTGGTGGAAGCCACTTTGGTGTCGAGTTTGGGGGTTTCCAAGCACACGACTCCAGAGGGCCAGAGGAAGCATGTGGAGAAGATGTTCTTGAGAAGCCCCAGGAGATCCCCATATTTTGGTGCTTCCCATCGCTCCGCTGCACATATTTCTTGAGCCACAATAGCCACAGACACTTGCTGTCTGTATATCGGAGGTGCCTAGGTGGCGGAGTTGAGTGATACAATCAGACGCTGTTGCCATGTTATCTATTTAGCCCAAGCCTATCTAGGTAACCCTTCCAGATGGAATCGGCCCCCTCTGAGATTCTGAAGGGCTAAAGGCCAATGGTTTCTACCTTTGTGATGCCTTAGAAGCCAACCCCACTTGGAGATAGATGGGTGCAAGCTTGAGGGAGCCCATATTCTAAGCGGCTAATGATGCTGGTGATGCTAAGGCAGATCAGGGGTCAGGAAGTAGCTTTCAGCTCCCTCTCGGAGCTACATTGTTGTAGAACTGGGCTGGTTTCTTGCAGAAACGGTGTCCAAAGTGATGTAATGTAAAGATAGAAAGATGGAGAACGTCTCTGCTCTCCATATAAAATATCTATTGAAATATATAAATCTCTATAAATGAAATATATATCTATATATCTTTATTTTATTAGGGAGATCTAACAGAACTACTGAGCACTTTCTTGTCGGAGGGTTAAGAAGTGGGCACAAGACTCCATCAAGGTCAAGGGACAAATTCAGGCGAGCCAGGGCGAAAATTTTGAATTTTGAAATTTCAATGAGAAGCGTTATCCAAATTTGAAACATGCACAAAAAACCTGTTGAAATGTTGGCAAAAACATTCACTGAAATGCTGACAGCATTTTGTTGAACTATGAGCTCTTGATGAAAAAATTTGTTGCCATTTAGCTGGACATTTTCATTGATATCTGAAATGTTGACAAATAATTCATTAACATTTCAAAATGTTGATAAAAACGCTGACATTTCAATGAAGATTTTAATTTAAAATCTGGAATGTTGACAAAAATAATTGTTGAAATTTTAATTAAAAAGTCATTGAAATGTTGATGGAGATTTTCATTGAAATACGAAATGGTGACAAAAACTGTCATCAGAAATTGAAATGTTGACAAAAGTCGTTGTTGCAATTTGAAATCTTGACCAAAGAAAACAGGGAAAAAATGCAACACTTTCACAGCATTTTTCACTTGTTCTCAGACCAACTCGAGAGCTGGGAGGCAGCTCATAACAAAATGTGAGAGAGGAAAACTACGAGGGAGAACAGGAACCCCAGGTCTGAGCAAAATGAGAGGGTGTAAGAAATCTGCGCCTAGTTGAGAATTTTACAATGAGAATGTTTAATGGCCATGCAATCTGGGGCCTGAGATACAGATCTGAGCATGGATTTCTCTCCGTTTACAAACATTTCCCCCACTTTTGAGCTGGCTTGAATTCTGGGTGAAGTGTCAGTCGTCCCTTGATAAACCCATCCGCACAGCCACTGATGGAAGCTGCATTATGAATGGCACAGAGCACGTTCCTTTGAGGAGGTGAAACAAAGAGGGGGACTTTGCCATTTAAGTTCTATATGATAATCAACCATAAAACCTTAAGACACTGCTAACCTTTTTCTATCACTGTTCTCAGCTGTCGGTAGCCCCTCGGAGTCAGGGTGAGCTGTGATGTTTTAACAAGGAGTTTAATCCACGATTACCAGCAGCAGCAACAAAGCTGATTTAGTGGCATGACAAACTGATATCTGTACTTTGTATACGGACCTGCCGACACACAGGGATATACATACACCTGCTTAACGTTAAAGCAAACCCACTACTGCTCATTTAGTCCATCTGGATATTAACCTATTTGGTTTAAAAAGAAAAAAAATCGATGTTCATTTTTGCCTGTTAATTACGTACTGTACTGAAAAAAAATTCTATAATATATATATAATTAGGGAAGACGTGTTCTTATCCAGTGGAAAGACTTCACATGAAAAGTCTGATTTTATTGCGGGGGGAGAGAATGTTCTTCTATTTTTTTCTCTGTTTGGAAACAAAAAAGTTACTAAATAAAAATATTCAGATTTGAAAATCGCTTTTGAACGGGTCTTGCATTTGCCCTGGTGCATGAAAGGCAAATATATGGAGCCAGGTTTTCATTTGCAGTCAGGCCCCTGGACCTCTCTGGCAGTTCATTGTCTGTAGTACGGCGGTGCTAGTGCGCCTGACTGAGAACACGGACGCACAGTCAGCTAGAGACAGCCCTCGCCTCAAAGACCTCACGATCTAAATAGACAAGACAGGGGAAGGGTGGGAGGGCACAAAGGGTAACATTTCCACAAGCGCCCAACTGACTTTTCCTCCTAATGCAGCTATATGGGTGTAGCTAGGCTGGCAGAGTGCAGACCCAGCATGTGCAGACAGGAGTTGTCAGGGTTCCTTCCCCACTCTGAACTTTAGGGTACAGATGTGGGGACCTGCATGAAAGACCCCCAAGCTTATTTACCAGCTTAGGTTAACAGTAAGCTGCCACCACCAAGCGTGTTCCAAATCTTAGGGGAGAGCCACTTGGAACTCTGCCTTCCCCCAAATATTTCCCAAGTCCCTAACTCCCCCCCACACACCCTTTCCTGGGCAGATTTGAGACTAATTCCTCCCCCCAAGTCCTTACACCCCTTTTCCTGGGTAGGCTTGAGCATATACCCTCTCCAGTTAGTCCAGGTGAACACAGATCCAAAACCCTTGGATCTTAAAACAATGAAAAATCAATCAGGTTCTTAAAAGAAGGATTTTATTAAAAGAAAAGGTAAAGTTTATCTCTGTAAAATCAGGATGGAAATAACTTTACAGGGTAATCAGATTCAAAGAGCCCAGAGGAACCCCCTCTAGCCTTAGTTTCAAAGTTACAGCAAAACAGGGATAAACCTCCCTCCAGCAAAGGAACATTTACAAGTTGAGAAAACAAAGATAAACCTAACGCGCCTTGCCTGGCTGTTACTTACAAGTTTGAAATATAAGAAACTTGTGCAGAAATATTTGGAGAGCCTGGATTGATGTCCGGTCCCTCTTAGTCCCAGGAGCGAACAACCCCCAAAACAAAGATCACAAACAAAAGCCTGTGTCGTCCTCCCCACCAAGATTTGAAAGTATCTTGTCCCCTTATTGGTCCTTTGGGTCAGGTGTCAGCCAGGTGACCTGAGCTTCTTAACCCTTTACAGGTAAAAGGATTTTGGTGCCTCCGGCCAGGAGGGATTTTATAGAATTGTACACAGGAGGGTTGTTACCCTTCCCTTTATAGTTATGACAGGAGTGCCGCCACTACGATAACACCTCCCCACCCAGTGGTTTCCCCAGGAATTGAAATTAGGGGGGGTGTTCGAATTTACAGGGGGGGTGTCAGGACCAATGAGATATATAAAAAAAGATATGAATAAAGTAAATGTTTTGTTAGGATTATGCAAATTTAACATAAGAATAATGCAAGTTACACCAAAACACATAACAGGTCTAGATTTCTAAAAATATATACATTTTAAAAAAAAGTATTTAAATTGACTTTTGAAAAGTAAGCCATCATGGGGTAAGAGGAAAGTCCTCTCATGGATCAGTAACTGGTTAAAAGATGGGAAACAAAGGGTAGGAATAAATTATCAGTTTTCAGAATGGAGAGAGATAAATAGTGGTATCCCTGAGGGGTCGGTACTGGGACCAGTGCTGTTCAACATATTCATAAATGATCTGGAAAAATGGGTAAACAGTGAGGTGGCAAAATTTGCAGGTGATACAAAACTATTCAAGATAGTTAAGTCCCAGGCAGACTGTGAAGAATTACAAAGGGATCTTATAAAACTGGGTGACTGGGCAACAAAAATGGCAGATGAAATTTCATGTTGATAAATGCAGAGTAATGTACATTGGAAAGCAATCTCAACTATACATACAAAATGATGGCATCTGAATTAGCTCCTTGAAGTCTGAACACTCAAGGAAGAGATCTTGGAGTCATTGTGGATAGTTCTCTGAAAACATCCACTCCATGTGCAGCAACAGTCACAAAAGCAAACAATGTTGGGAATCATTAAGAAAGGGATAGATAATAAGACAGAAAATATCATATTGCCTCTATATAAATCCATGGTACATCCACACCTTGAATAGTGTGTGTAGATCTGGTCACCCATCTTAAAAATATATATATTGGAATTGGAAAAGGTACAGAGATGGGCAACTTAAATGATGAGGGGTATGAAACAGGAGGAAAGATTAAAGTGACTGGGAATTTTCAGCTTAGAAAAGAGATGACTAATGGGGATATGATAGAGGTCTACAAAATCTTGACTGGTGCGAAGAAAGTGAATAAGGAAATTTTATTTAATCCTTCACATAACACAAGAACTAGCAGTCACCCAATGAAATTAATAGGTAGCAGATTTAAAAAAAACAAAAGGAAGTATTTCTTCACACAATATAAAGTCAACCCAGGGAACTCTTTGCCAGGGGATGCTGTGAAGACCAAAACTATAACAGGATTTTAAAAAGAACTAGATAAATTCCTGGAGAACAGGTCTATCTGTGGCTATTAGCCAGGATGAGAGGGATGCAACGCCATGCTCTGAGTGTCCCTAGCCTGTTTGCCAGAAGCTGGGAATGGGCAACAGGGGATGGATCACTTGATGATTCCCTGTTCTATTCATTCCCTCTGAAGCACCTGGCCTTGACCACTGTTGTAAGACAGGATACTGGGCTATATGGACCATGGGTCTGACCCAGTATGACCATTCTTATGTAAAAATTAATTATAATAAAAATGTTTAGTACAGAAACTCCCCAACATAATGACCTCCCAAGATAGCAACAATATGAGATAACAACCTTGGCAAATAATGCATTTTAAAAATCTTGGCCTACTGGGAAACATATTTATATAAGTTTCCATTCCCAGTCACAAATCTAGCATTCTGGAGCAAAGTGACTAAAATATAGTCCAACAAACAAATGTTTATTTAACGTGCCCCTCACTTTTCCCTCCACCGCACTCCACTCACCGGTGTTGCCCTTGGTCAGTGGAGACTCAGAGTTCAGAAGGGCTTTCACGTGAGTACACCTTCCAGGTGGGGGACAAAAAGGCACAGTTTGCTGTGGCCATGGCTGTTCATTGTGCCACCGTTCACTCCACCGCTCTGTTGCCAATGGCCCTGCACAGTCACCTTCTGCTGTCATCTACCACTGTGATCTCTGCGAGTTGGTCTCTTGAGGTTCCACCAGCTCTCAGTGATTTCAGCTGAGCCCTCAGTGCGGGAACCTCGCTGCTAGTGCAGTCTGGGTTGTCTCTTACACAAAAACACTGTACCTACAGGAACACTGTCCCCACAACAGGACTAAGCACTTAGACCTGATTGTCAGTGATTTCAGCTGCAGTGGTCACTTAACAGAACAAAAGACTCTCTATGGAGCCTAATCAGCTCTGTCTTTAAACAGTGGAGAGGGACAGGTCCTCTCCCTCTCTCTTGATGCCTTCAAATCATCACAGGCTAAGTACAGTTCTACTGCCCTTTACTCATACAATAAAGAACAACATTTCATCCCCCCCTTGCCCCCACATTCAAGTGGTTTGTAACCCAACCCCAGCCAAAATCTATCACTTGGACAACACAGCTCTGTGTGCTGGATCCCTAGGTAGATTAGGTGTGAATGTAAATATAATCTGGCCCTGAAGCCTTAGCCCCCAGCTCATCACTAGCTGTCAGGGAGAACTCATTTAGACTTTGCTTACAAATCATCATTTGAAATTATTAGGTTGGCCAACATCACTGAAATGAATGCACTGACATCATAAAAAACAGCTGTATAAGGAAGCAAGGAAGCTAGTCTATGGTCATACTTTTCAAAGCTATTATACTTTTTCAGATACACATATTTTATCATACACTGTATAAGCTTTTAAAGTGTGTATTAATGTTTCAGTTTAAATTCAGATTTCCAAACAGTCACTAAATTGGTGTGTAACTAGCTCACAAAACTGGGGGTGTTGGGAAAAATTCAGGGGGGGTGTAGGGAAATCACTGTCCCCACCCCAAATAGCTATCATAGAATCAGAGAATCTCAGGGTTGGAAGGGACCTCAGGAGGTCATCTAGTCCCACCCCTTGCTCAAAGCAGGACCAACATCTATCCTGACAGCCGTCCTTTCCTACCTCTACACTGGGGGTTTTGCCAGCAAAGCACAACAATTCAGGGCTGTGGGTTTTTCACACCCCTGACAGACATAGCTATTCCACCACCACGTTGTGGAGACCTGGCTCCTAGGTCGCTCTGGAAGATGGGACTGAGGTCCCTAAATTGCCTGGGTGTTTTTAGAAATTTCACCCATCAGAGTAGCCGAGCCAGGAATAGTATCCAGGTCTGTTGATGGCCAAGCCAGAGCTCTAGCCACTAGACCACACTGCTTCTCCAAGTCAGGCCCCCTTTAAAGCCTCTTTTCCCTGCTAAAGGGATCTGATTATGAATGAGACTCAGACCAGTGTCAGTAACTTAGGGTACGTCTACACTGCAAAGAAAAACCCGTGGTGCCAAGTCTCAGAGTCTAGGTCCAGTGACTCCGGCTCGCAGGGCTAAAAATAGCAGTGTAGACTCAGGGTGGAGCCCGGGCTCTGAGACCAGCGAGGGGGGAGGGTCTCGGACCCAAGGCTGCAGCCTGAGCCTGAACCTCTACACTGCTATTTAGTCCTGCAGCCCAAGTCCCATGAGCTTGAATCAATTGATCCGGGCTCTGAGACTCAGCACCAGGGGTTTTTCTTTGAAGCACAGACAGTAAGAATGAGAACCTGGTCTGTGTAGTCCAAGGACTGTGGTGGATTCTCCATCACTCAATGCCCTTCCACCCAGATTGGACATCTCTTTCTGAAAAAATGTGCCCTAGCTCAACCACCAGATATGGGCTGGATACAGGGATCACTGGGTAGGTTCTCTGGCCTGTGCTATGCAGGTGAGCAGACTAGATTATCCAAAAGGGCCCTACTGGCCTTAAACTCTATGATTTTGCTCCTTCCACTTGAATGGGGTGGATGCAATCAAGCCCTGAATGAGTACCTTGACTGTGCGTGTTACAGTGACTGAGACTCCCCCGTTCCCCTCCCTCTCGAGCACTTGTGGTTTTGGCAGCTCAGCATCAGACTGCGACATCCATGGCAAGAATTCTAGAGAGCAGCACGGGGGGCAGTACAGCATCCAGCGTAGGAAGCCAACATAGACACACTGAACCTCCCAGCTCTGCGGGAAGAGGAGGAGGAGCCAGGGGCCTTCTTTGATGCGAGGGGATGGGGGCAGTTTAACTACTGGGGCTTCTCAGCCTGCGGGTCACAAGCAGCTTTCAAGGGTGTCGTGACCACCCGCCTTCTCCTTAAGGCGAGATGGGAAGTGTGGGTAGGTTGTTACATGGGGCCTCGGTAGGGGAGTGGCTGAAAAGAGAAAGTCTGGCCCAGGGCTTAGGGCACAAGCCTGGGAGTTGGGAAACCAGGCGTCAATTCCCTGCTCTGCAACAGACTCCATGTGTGACCTTGGGAAAGTCATTTAGCCTCACCGTGCCTCGGTTTCCCCATTGTACAGTGGGATTCATAGTGCTGTCCTACCTCACAGGGGGTGTCGTGAAGAGAACTACATTCCAGTCTGTGCGGTGCTCAGCTACTGGGGCAGACAGGTAACTAACATGGCCAGCAGCATTGACCTAGCTTCATGGTCGGTTCCTCCGTTCTCCACTACTTGGGGTCGTAACAGCCAGAGCAGAGCTCTGCTCTAGCTACCCCCAGTCACGGGGTTCAGTGCAGGAATGAAAGATTCACTCTAGCTCAGCGGGAGGGGGTGGCAGGAATTCCTGGGTGAAATCTGCCATCAAGGTCTCTTCTGGTCTTCATGTCTACGAATTCCTAAGAGAGCACCAGACAAGGCTAGCCCATAAATGGGTTCGATCCAGCCCTGCCTTCTGCAGAGCCCCCTCCCAGAGGTGGGACTGCCCCGAAAGAGAGCAGTGCTGGTCAGGGAACTGCGGGGGGATGTGTGCAGCTTTAGCATGACCTCTAGACGGGCAAGGGCACTTAGGAAGCCCTGGTAACATGTTAAAGCTGCTACCTGGGAAAGGAGGCAATGAATCCCCACCTGTGCACAGCACCCCCTGCTGGAGAAGGGAAGTGCCAGCAGGGGGCAAACCAAGCCCGGTGTTTGCACACTCCTTGGCCAGAGGCTGGGCTTATTGGGGGTGCCATGGAGGCATCAGGACTCACATTACTCCTTGGCACCCCCTTTTCGCTTGTCCAGCGGTTAAAGTCAATTTAAACACCAGGGAAGCTGCCATTGCACCATCCCCGGGCAGCCAGAGGCTCTTTCTCCCAGCCAGGCAAGTGAAGTTCTCCTCTGCCTTAGTAGAGGTGGAAGGTCCATTTCTCCTTCTCCTCCTTCCTCCACTCTCTGCTGGCAGCAGCTCAGCTCTGCAGGAAGCACTGGCCAGCTCTCTGCCCCAGCAAGGAACCAGCACTATGAGCTGTGGCCTTCACGGGGTCACAATGCACCTGGGTGCGCCAGGCCAGCATGTGGAACACCATGTCACTAAGTTCCTGGAGGACGGGTCCATCAATGGCTATTCTCCAAGATGGTCAGGGACACAACCCCATGCTCTGGGTATCCCGACCCCTCTGATTGCCAGAAGCTGGGAGCAGATGACAGGGGATGGCTCACTTGGTATTTGCGCTGTTCTGTTCATTCCCTCTGAAGCACCTGGCATTGGCCACGGTTGGAAGACAGGATGCTGGGCTAGATGGACCATTGGTCTGATCCAATATGGCCGTTCTTATGCCTAGCCCACGCCACACTTGTGTCACTAAGACAGCATTTCAGGGGACCCAGGGATCTCTTGAAAGTCCACGTGGTAGATACCCAATGCCAAGGACTGTCCTGCAGCCCTCCAGAGCTAAATGCATGTGTTTCTCCAGCTTGAGCTAAAGATTCTGGCTGTAACTGGCTCTCATTCGCTCTGGCTCGAGGTGGAGTGAGGGACACACATCGTACACTGGCCAGTTTGTCACACCTCTACAAAGGCGATCTATGCTCTTCATAGAGGTTGGCCTTGACAGCTCTCTAAGCCCCACCCACCTGGGCTGCTGGACATCACCTTGTCCCAAGGATTCCCGCTCACCAGCAGCACTAGAGATAGAGAGGGCTTCCCTCAGGCTCACCATCCTGCTTGAGCCCACTCAGCAGCAGCTGCTTCCATGGCCTACCCAGGGTCAGTTTCTTTATGGCTGCATCAAAACCCTCTCCACTCCCACAGATTAGACCAGGATGTGCAGAGAAGAAGCCATAAAAGTTGTGGGAGGTAAGAACGAGTTTGTCTCTTTAATGGAGACTGGGGAGGGAGTAACGATTAACGCGGGTCAAACTAGGCCCTCTGAATTTAGCAGCATGAGTGGTTATTAAATCATTCCTGAACCTGACCAGACTTCTGTAAATGTATGTAATTCATCAGAGAGCCAAGGTGGGGGAGGTAATATCCTTTACTGGACAACTTCTGTTGGTGAGAGAGACCAGAGACAGAAATTGGTCGAATAAAATATATTACCTCCCCGGCTTGTCTCTCTAATATCCTGGGAGCAACACGGATACAGCTAAATTGTAATTCGATAGATAGATCATCATCATACTAGGTGATGATATAAATAGATTTCCCAAATAATTTTCAAGCTATGAGGTGTTGGCAAAGTGTTTGTTTCAACTTTACGCTCCTTGCGGTTTGTGGTGTGTGACTGGTATAGTGTGTAAGGACATAAACACAAATTGCCCTGCATTAAGCAGCAACTAGAGAACTCCTGAAGTTCCTACATTTATTAAGCTCCCCACTGCAAAAATCTTTTCTTGGATTGTTTCTGCTACTCTGGGTGACCCATTTTACGGCATCTCCTGCATTCTGGCTCTTTAGCACGGTTGCTAGCTGTGGCTTGGTGTCTTGCCACAATTGGTCCCTGGAGTTACATCACATTGCTTCTGCTCCATGACACTTCTAAAAGTGATACATTTCATGATACATTTTCAGATAAAGTATCATCAATGCAAAAACTCATAGAGCTTCCAGGATATGCTTGTGAGCATCCAGCAGTTGTCCAGATAACTCGTCCCAGCAAACAGAACTCGGCACTTCCCTTTAAAAGGATCATCACAACTCGTATTTCACCCCACCACCTGACTGACTCTGCTAGCTGTGTTGCACACAGGCAACTCTTCATTGCAGCAGGAGTTCAATAAATCCCAGTGAGAAAAATATTCTCCCTGCAGAAAACACATTTCTTACCCCCGCCCCCCTTTTTTTTTTTTTTTGCACAATTAAATGTTAGATGTAAAAAATAACGGCGGTCAAATAAATTGCTCTGCTTGTCTATACATTTGTATTGGGGTTGGCCTTTGGGGCTGCTCCAGAAATGTCTTTATTCCCCAGAGTGCTGAACCTCGCGGCTGTGGTGATGCCGTGCGCGTATAACCTGGAGCACCGCACAGTTTTTAAAGTGATATCACATTTTAAGACTTTCATTTTTATTAGCACTGGGCAAAAATTTCCCATCTCGTTATTTTTATTATTATTATTGACAAAAAATGGCCTTTTTTCTAAATGATTTTTTTTCATTAAAGTTTCTGGGTTTTTATACAAAAAATGGGCAATAAAAAATTTTCACTTTGGAAAAATGAAATTTGCTACCAACCCCCCAAAAATTTTAGGACGAGGGGCCTGTCCTTTAGACCCAATAGCCCCATGGTTAGGGCACTCCCCTAAAAGGTATGAAACCTGGGTTCAAATCCCGACCCAGGATCTTTTGGGCAAAACATTTTGCCCAGCTCTACTTATTGGACAGCTGTGATCAATGGAGTTAGTGGACCCCCACCTTCTGACCCATATAACCCTAAACTAGATCAGGTGACTGGGGATGGAGAATAAAATTTATACGCTTTCCAGCACTCTTCTGTGTCACACCCTTATTAGATGGTGCCAACCGTGGGATTCAAGGCTGAACCTCTCTCCAGGGACCACATATTGAAATGATCCCGAGGTGTCTGAATGATGGTTGATAAATCCCAAGAGTTTCACTAATTTTAGCAGGAACATTTTATCATCTGAATGTTCACCCTAGAGAGTGCGTTAGCCACACTTCATTAATCTCTGGTCTTAAAGTTTTCTGTCAACCAATAATAGGGAGGAAAATATACCATGTGACTTAGATGGCCAATCACCATGAATAGGAGACGGCGAATAGCCGCATTGAATAGACATTTAAAGCCGCTCCCCCACGAGGCTGAAAATGATTTGTTCAAACTAGTCTGCAACTGCTCAGAAAGAAGAAAGGCTTTAGAAGAAAATTGTGTGGAGCAGCTGCTGTTGTTACCTAAGGGTGGCGAGCTCATGACTCACCGTCCATACTGCCACGCTCAGTGGCTGTTCTGCTGAGCAAGCATGGGCAGCAGCTGTTCCAGTACGTACCCAGGGTCCTGGGTGGGCAAGGTTAACCCCTACCACTGCCCGCGGTGCAATGGGTTTACTGGTGTTGTTACTTCAGCTACCTTTGCTCTAGCTCGATCAAAGCGAGCTTGGCCTGCAGCTCTGGGAGCGGGGGACATGGACAGGGGTAAGGGGGCTGGAGCCACAGCCGGGGCACCGGGCACGGAGCCCTGGGTGCAGTCTCAGATGATGACCCAGCACATGTGCGTTTTAAGAACACTTTCACAGCAGATTTGACAAAACGCAAAGAAGGTACCAATGAGAGATTTCTAAGGATAGATACAGCACTCGACCCAAGGTTTAAGAATCTGAAGCGCCTTCCAAAATCTGAGAGGGACGAGGTGTGGCGAATGCTTTCAGATGTCTGAAAAGAGCAACACGCCAATGCGGAAACTACAGAACCCGAACCATCAAAAAAGAAAACCAACCTTCTGCTGATGGCGTCTGACTCAGATGATGAAAATGAACATGCGTTGATCCGCTCTGCTTTGGATCGTTATCGAGCAGAACCCGTCATCAGCATGAACACATGCCCCCTGGAATAGTGGTTGAAGCATGAAGGGACACATGAATCTTTAGCACATCTGGCACATAAATATCTTGCAGTGTCGGCTACAACAGTGCCATGCGAATGCCTGGTTCTCACTTTCAGGTGACATTGTAAACAAGACGTGGGCAGCATTATCTCTTGCAAATTGTAACCAGACTTGTTTGTCTGAGCGATTGGCTGAAGTAGGACTGAGTGGACTTGTAGGTTCTAAAGTTTTACGCTGTTTTTTTTTTGCATGCAGTTATTTTTGGACCAGCCACAAAGAAGCACAAACTCAGACATACACAAACACACAAACCCTCCTCCCTACACACAATCGCACTAAGACACACACACACACCTGTCTATATTTAAAGTAGAATTGATGCTTTTAATAGGAGGTACGTCTAAGAACTATTTCTCATCCCTGAATCAGTAGCAGAAGATCTTTATAAGTTTGAGAATCGCCAATAGGGGCTAAGTTGTAGAACTGGCTTGAGTGGGAGCTGCGGGAGGTTCAGGGCTTTTGAAAGTCAGGTTTCTTATTGAAGAGTCTTTTGGGCTCAAGATTTTCAGACTGATTTTGGGTGCCCAACTCACGACATCTGAGGCCCCTTTAAAGTGTCTCAAGATTGGCACCCAAAATCGCTCGTCACTTTTGAAACTCTTGGGCTTGGAGTCAAACTTTTTATATTTAGATTGGAAGTTCCTTGGGGCAAGGACTCATAAATGTTAAGGTCAGAAGGGACCATTATGATCATCTAGTCTGACCTCCTGCACAACGCAGGCCACAGAATCTCCCCCACCCACTCCTGTGACAAACCCCTAGCCTATGTCTGAGTTACTGAAGTTCTCAAGCTGCAGAGAATCCTCCAGCAAGTGACCCATGCCCCATGCTGCAGAGGAAGGTGAAAAACCTCCAGGGCCTCTGCCAATCTGACCTGGAGGCAAATTCCTTCCTGACCCCAAATCTGGCGATCAGCTAAACCCTGAGCATGTGGGCAAGACTCACCTGCCAACACCCAGGAAAGAATTCTCTGTAGTAACTCAGATCCCACCCCAGCTAACATCCCGTCCCAGACCACTGGGCATATTTACCTGCTGATAATCAAAGATTAATTAATTGTCAAAATTAGGCTATTTCGTCTTTCTCTTCTGGGTTTGTGCAGCACCTAGAATTATGGGGTCCCTTGTCCAGAACTGGGGCACCTAGGCACTACCATAATATACCTAATAGATAGTGGACAGCATCTAGCACCATGGAGTCCTGGTCCAGGACTGGGGCACCTAGGCACTACCATAATATACCTAATAGATAGTGGACAGCATCTAGCACCATGGAGTCCTGGTCCAGGACTGGGGCACCTAGGCACTACCATAATATACCTAATAGATAGTGGACAGCATCTAGCACCATGGAGTCCTGGTCCAGGACTGGGGCACCTAGGTGCTAACACACTAATTAATACCAATACCCTTAGGCACCCACCTTTGAAAACCTTGGCCCTGGAACATGGACAGAAGAAAAGCGTTGCAGCTAATTCAGGGGGAGTTCTGGTTGGCAGGAGGCTGCCTTAGGGTTTGGGAGAATTATTTCCGGGAAGAGGAGGATAAAAAGCCACTTACCGCAAGGGTGGCCCCGGTCACTTGGATGGGGAGCAGCAGGAGAGCGAGTTGTTTCATTGTTGACTTTGCAGCAGAGAAAACAGTAGATCAGCTGGTTAATAACCAGGCTCGGACGTGGGAGGCTCCTCCCCAAATCTTCCTGCTCCCAGGGCAGCGCTGACTCTCTGCAAAACCTGCCCATGGCACTGACATTCCAGAGGAAAGTTCAAGACCCTGCAGCCCTTGAGTTCAGCGGGGGTTTGCCAGAGTGGGGATGGCCTTGCAGTGACATCCTTAGAGCAGTTTTCATCTTCAGAGCCCACTGAGGGCTCAGTGATGGGCTTGTGTGGCAGGAAGCTCAAGGGAACCAGGCTGGGAGGGGAGCGCTGGGGACCATGGTGCCTGCAGCAGGTGCGAGGAGGTAAACAAGTAGCATCATGTGCCCAAAGCAAGCCTTCCCCCTGCCCTCCCTCTGCTAACTGAGCCTCACATTACCCCTGTAGGGTGGCCAGGTCTCATTATACCCATTTTGCAGGTGGGGAAACTGAGGCAGATAGTGCCTGACCTGAAGCCCATTGAAGTCAGTGGAATGCCTCACACTGGCTCCAGTCAGCGCTGGGATCAGGTCCAGAAAAGGGAAGCGAGGGGATCGGTACCCAAATCCCATCTCAGACCTTTTTCTAGGAGTCTCTCTCTTTGCTTTGCAGCAGAACTGATGCCAGCACATTTCACTCATGCCGTGGAACCTGCCTGCACATGGCACAGCCACAGCTTCACGAGCCCAGCCAAAGGGCCCTGCAGCACAGCTACCAGGGCTAGCGGCAGGCAGAGGGGGCTTGTTAAGGCTCAGATTCAGGAGAGGTGGGTTCAATTCTCCCCCTCTGTCACTCACTTCTCAGGCAGGTGATGGGCTCTCTCTGGGCTCAGCTCCCCAGCTGTAAAACAGGGGTGAGAACTGTCCCTACTTCACCGGTGCTCTGAGGATAAGTGCATTGAGGCTTGTGTGTGCTGGGCAGCCAGATGGACCCATGCTGATGCTGTGTAATAATAATGCCTAGTGCTGTTCAAGAGCAGATCTCAAAGCACTTTCCAGAGCAGCACAGTAGCATTATCCTCATTTTACAGATGTAGAGAAACCAACAATATGTTGGGCTTTTTAAAGCTATTATTTGCCAAGTTAACAAATTACAACTTCCACGTTAAGTCACAATGTAACACACCAAAGAGAGGGTGAGGACTCACCTGGTCTGTGGTTCCAATGTCTGAGGCTTTCAGCTGCAGATTTCAGTATCAGAAACTTCTTCACGTAGAGAGACAGAGCAATTCCTCTGATGCACCAACCCCTCTGCCTTAAATAAGGCACCAATAGCGAAAGTGACTTTTTAAACGCAAACACAACTAACAAACACCAGCATTATACACATTGGGGCTGGGGAGAAGGTGTCAAATGAACAACTAGACCAGGTCAAATCTAGTTCATCTTTCATCTTCATGCCCCAGTGCTATGTCTGCCAGTCCAGCCAGGGAACTCCATATTTACACACGAGCACATGGCAGGCCTGGCCTGGCCTTATCAGCTTATCACTGATCACTTGCATGCTTCCGCTCAATGTTGGTTCAGGCAGTGGAGATGAATTGTCCCAATGAAGCCACAAAGGACGTCGGAGCTCTGTAGATCTTTCACTGCTATAATAAAGAAGTAGATTAAAGCAGGAACTTTGTTATTTAGGTTTCAGTGAAACAGCACCTCTGCCCTTGGAATTCAGAAGTGACTCCGACCACTAAAAACAATCAAGGGATCAGAACAATTCCTTAAATTGTTTTTCTGTCTCTCAAGTATGGTTCACGCTTGCACAGCATTTATCATCCACAGATCTCCTTGCGCTTTCCAAAAGGGATCACCATCATCATCCCAATTTACAGAGAAAAACTGACGCACTAAGAAGGGAAGAATCTTTCCTGTGGTCTCCAGCAGAGCTGGGAATAACCCAGCTCTCCTGGTTCCTACTCCCCATTGGATCACACAGCCTCCCTCTTTGCAGCACAAACCTTTTCTGCTCTAGTCCTCCAGCTACTCACCAACATCCCTTAGTCCAGCGTTTCTCAATGTGTGGGGTGCGTCAGTGCCCCACTGTGACAGAATATACCCTTGTGATCACACCCTACACGCTATTGTAACCATTTTGTACATGGCATGTCTTGAACAATTTGAAAACTCATCATTTGCTAATCAGCATTGTCCTGGTAAAATACGTGTGGATTCCCCTGTTGTGACGCTCTGTACCTCGGGGAAACACCCAGCATCCCCATGTTCATCCTTGTAAAATGTGTGTGTGGCATCCAATGCAAAGTTTGTCATGGCGGGTGTCTTCAGAAGGCTCATGATGCACTGAGCATGGTTGTTACTGTAATGTTATAGGTTATAATTTCATATATGTAGTTATAAGGCTGAAAATGTATCCTTGTGGCTTAAAATAAGCCCAGGCAAAAACTCTCCAAGAGCAGAAGGGCAGTTCACACCTCATCAGGGCATGTCTGGGACAAAGGACACCGGCTTAGGCAGCAAAAAATAATCTGTTAGACTCTCAAGGGAGTCACCCTGTTCCTTTGATCAGTTTGGGACTGCGATGAGGCAATGCTCACCTGACTCTGAAGGGGCGGTAGGGAAAGCCAAGAAGGAAGAACGAACATGATAAAAGGGAGAGACGTCTGCCATGCTCTCTCTCTCTTCCACCTCCATCTACAGACATCACCCCCAAGCAACTGAAGCGCTGATCAAAAGGGGAGAGCCTGGCTGAAGAGCAACCAGCCAACTTGTGGTGAGAAGCATCTAAGTTTGTAAGGGCACTGAAAGTGTTAAGATCAGTTTAGAATGCGTTTTGCTTTTATTTCATTTGACCAAATCTGGCTTCTTGTGCTTTGACTTATAATCACTTAAAATCTGTCTTTATAGTTAATAAATCTGTTTGTTTATTCTACCTAAAGCAGTGCATTTGGTTTGAAGCATGTCAGAGACTCCCCTTGGGATAAGAAGCCTGATATATATCAATTTCTTTGTTAAATTGGCAAACTCATATAAGCTTGCAGCATCCAGCAGGTATAACTGGACACTGCAAGACGGAGGCTCCTAGGGTTGTGTCTGGGACTGGAGATATTGGCTAGTGTCATTCGGTTGCACAATTCAAAGAGCAGAGGCTGTGCATGAACAGCCCAGGAGCAGAGCAGGGTAAGGCTGGCTCCCAGAGTCAAGGATTGGAGTGACCTAGCAGATCACCGGTCCAGATAACACCAGAGGGGAACGTCACACCTGTATGATATTAATTAATCCGTTTTCAAAACCCCACAGCCCTGCTCACGCAGAAGTTGGGGGGAAAAAAAAAAGGACTGCGTGTTCTACTTAATTTGCATTTAAGCAGTAATCAAAGTCATCAAACAGGAAAGGAAAACCAAGGAAGATCAAACAAGTGAAGAAGGCAGCCAGGAACATCCTTCCGCTTAGACTCGGTCTCCTAGTGCTCAGCTGGGAAGGTTTTTCAAGAGGGTGACTGAAACTATAGCAAGGATGCACAAACACCCGCAAGAGAAACCCAACCCCACCCCAGCTAAAGAGAAAAAGGAAGCAAATGTTGAACTCTGGGGGAGGATTCCTGACCTGAGAGTTTGGTCAGTAACACTGCTGAAAGCATGTGGTGAGACACTTTGCTCAAATCTGAAATAGTTTGTTAAGTTAGGCATTAGTCAGCCATTCATCTTTATTTTTTGTGTAACCATTTCTGACTTTTATGCCTCATTACTAGTCACCTCACCTTTGTCACCTTTGTCCGGCTCGTCCTCGTCCGTCCCTCCACGAACGCAAGTCGATGCCTCACCATTCCGTTTCGTTGCCAGCACATTCTTCTCATTTCTGGCCAACGAGTTTTGTCATGGGATCGGCCCCGGGTGCTTTCAGTCTTCCCAGCAGTCACATGTGGTCTCCGGGGATCCAGTCACTGATGCGGGTTGTCCACCTATTGTCTTGCCTGCAGAATACATGACCCACCCATCTCCACTTTGCGTCGTACGTCGCCTGCACTACATCGGTCACCTCCGTACACCTTCTGAGCTCCTCATGCGGTACGTGATCTCGGAGCGATAACTTACACATTCGCTGTGACGGGTTTGGGCCCTTTGGGGTGTCACCTGATGTGCTGGGATGCCACTGAGGCAGCCTATTCTGCCAGCCTGGGTCCCCTTTGTCTGGCCTTGTCGGGTTTGCTCACAAGCCTCTTCCAGCCAAGCACAGAGGCAGGGCCACACCCCGCCGCCCAGAGGGGCAGAGATCCGCTCTGGAAAGATTCAGCCTCAGGGGCTCGCCCCAGCACCCTGCTGCCCGCTCCCTTTCAGGGGCACAAACCCAAAGGTTTTATGAAAAAGGGGTGTACACAGAACAGCTGACACATGCATATAGGAACTAGTGCTGGTTTGATGTCTCTCTGTAATGCTTTCACCTTACCAATAAATGTACTTGCTTATAAAGAGCTATCTGGTAACGTGTGACTGCTGACACTTACAGCTGTTCATAGCCCTTGGAGAGAAAACAAAGCACAGACGCTGGCCTGGTTAGACAGTCTAGTGCGCTGGGGATATCACAGTATAGGCAGGACACAGAGCAGCTTGGAAATACCTCGGTCAGGAGGGAGAGAGATGTGGGTCTCTGCCCAAGAGAGGTGGTGGCTGAGGAGCTGGGAGGTAGAGCAGGTGCCCTCGAGGGACCATGGAAGGGGAATCCAGGTGCAGTTGCCCTGACGTGTGACAATAACCTTCTCTGTAATTGTTGAGAAAGCAAATGAAGGGGAGTTGGCAAACTGAGTCTGCAAAGAGTTTTCACAGGAGGAAATTCATGGCTAACAGTTTTGCTGAGTATATGCTTTGGGAATGTGTGTAGACAGGACAATCCTGATTGGCCTGGCCCAGCCTCTGGTAGGCTTACAGTGTAAGACGGTCACACTGCCTCCCATCGCCATCACCATTATTAATAGTTTGTATTATGCTAGCGCCTAGGAGCTTCAGTCATGGAGCAGGATCCCACTGTGCAAGGGGCTGTACAAACAGAACAAAAACCAGCCCCTGCCCTGTAGCACCTTCCATGGCAAACAGATGACTTATGAGGGAAGACTGAAAAAATTGGTTTGTTTAGTCTGGAGAAGAGAAGACTGAGGGGGGACATGATCACAGTTTTCAAGTACATAAAAGGTTGTTACAAGGAGTGTGTGTGCGCGGGGGGGGGGGGGGATTGTTTTTCTTAACCTCTGAGGCTAGGACAAGAAGCAATGGGCTTAAAATGCAGCAAGGAAGGTTTAGGTTGGACATTAGGACAAACTTCCTAACTGTCAGGATGGTTAAACACTGGAACAAATTGCCGAGGGAGGTTGTGGAATCTCCAACATTGGAGATTTTTAAGAGCAGGTTAGACAAACATCTGTGAGGAACAGTCTAGATAATACTTAGTCCTGCCATGAGTGCAGGGGACTGGACTAGATGACCTCTCGAGGTCCCTGCCAGTCCTATGATTCTAGGAGCCATAGTGAAGGCTGTTTTTGGAGAAAATACTGATTTGACAAAATCAAAACGTTTCACAGGGCCATAGCAATTTCATCCCCATTTTCTACAGGAAGTTATTGAAATGCTTCATTGTGATCAGGGCCAAATGTTTCATTTTTAATTTTGTTAGACTATACTATAGCTTCTAACTTAGTAATAAAAAGTTGACTTTTATAGTCATTATTATAGTCAGTGTGCCCTTGTTGCCAAGAAGGCCAACGGCATATTGGGCTGTATTAGTGGGAGCGTTGCCAGCAGATCAGGGAAGTGATTATTCCCCTCTGTTCGGCACTGGTGAGGCCACACCTGCAGTATTGCATCCAGTTTTGGTTCCCCCACTACAAAAGGGATGTGGACAAAGTGGAGAGAGTCCAGCAGAGAGCAACAAAAATGATTAGGGGGCTGGGGCATAGGACTTACGGGGACAGCTGAGGGAACTGGGCTTATTTAGTCTGCAGAAGAGAAGAGTGAGGAGGAAATTTGATAGCAGCCATCAACTACCTGAAGGGGGGTTCCAGAGAGGATGGAGCTCGGCTGTTCTCAGTGGTGGCAGATGACAGAACAAGGAGTAATGGTCTCAAGTTGTAGTGGGGGAGGTCTAGGTTGGATATTAGGAAACACTATTTCACTAGGAGGGTGGTGAAGCACTGGAATGGGTTACCTAGGGAGGTGGTGGAATCTCCTTCCTTAGAGGTTATGACAGGCTTGACAAAGCCCTGGCTGGGATGATTTAGTTGGGGATTGGTCCTGCTTTGAGCAGGGGGTTGGACTAGATACCTCCTGAGGTCCCTTCCAACCCTAATATCCTATGATTCTAACTTCTAACAAAAGTTTACATGACAATAAAATTTGTCAAACAAAACGTTTGACAAACAAACATACAAACAAAACGTTTCTGCAAGGCTGAAACAAAATATTTTGGAATGTTTCTGTTCAAGAAAAAAATCCAAGATTTTGGCTTTTTGTTCTGCTTCAAGTTTCAAAATCTCAGAATTTCCAACAGGAGGGAAAGTCTATTTCTTGACCAACTCTGATCCCGAGTGAATGTCTGGGGTTAAACTCGTACAGATCCTCCGAGGATGGCTGGCCCGAAGCCCTAGTCAGGAACTAACCAAGAGGACTTTCATCGCATGCTACATATTAACAAGACTGAAGGTCATTCCTCCGATGATCTTAAAACACACTAGAGAGCTTGGTAAATATGAAAAATATCCCCATTTCTCCTAAAGGGTTAGACAGGGCACAAAGAGTTGGAGTGACTCTCCTATGTGAGGAAGTGATAGAGTGGGGAAGGAAGCGAACCCAGGAGTCTTGAATCCCACTTTCCTGCACTAACCACTAACCCCCACTGCCCCCTAGGGCTGAGATTAGCACCCAAGAGTCCTGATTATCAGTCTACCTACCCTAATCTCAGACCACACTCCTGTCTCTACACTGTAGACTGGACTCGGCTTCCATACTGTTCATTACAGCAATATGAAAGCTAAGGACATATTTAAGTTTTGCTAAATTAATTGTGGGGTCACAGAACTTTACTTCATTTTCACCCCCCACCCACCCCCAACTAGAAATGACTGGCTTGATTCTGACATTACTGCCATTTCAGAGAGGTTACTCCTGGTTTACAATGCCTGGCCAGATCCTCACTTTGTATTTTCTACCCTAGTCATCACTAGCTCTTACATCAATAGATCTCAAAGTTCTTTACAAAGGAGGTCAGCGTCATTATTCCCATTCTACAGGTGGGGAAACTGAGGTACGTGGAGGGGAAGTGACTTGTCCATGGTCATGGAACAGCAGAGCTGGGAATAAAACTCTGGTCTTCAGTCCACTAGGCCACACAGCCCAGTGACTTAAGTGGAGCTTTATCCCAATTTGCCCCAGCTGAGGTTCTGGCCTAGAATATTTACAGCTTCTGGTTTACAACAGAGTTACACCCCATTTACAATGGAGTATTTACAGTAAAATCACATCCCGTTTTCAATAAACCATTTAGTTATAATGGGGTAACCCCAGGTTATAACAATATATGTACAAGAGTTACTCCTGGTTCACACCAGCATTATTCCTGGTATCAAGCAGATTTACCCTTGGTTTACAACAGAGTATTGACGTCTGTGTTACTCCTGGTTTACAGTGGTGTATTTACAACAGAGTTATGACCAGTTTACAATGGAGTATCTATTTATAATGGAATTACCCACAGTTTATGACGACCTATTTAAGATGGACTTACTATTGGTTTACAGTGAGGTATTTACAACAGAGTTACTCCTGGTATACAACACACTCACCCTTGATTTGCACCAGTGTCAGTGACAACAGAACCAGCTCAGATATTTGACATTTAAATAGCAAAGTAACAAATGCAGCAGAAACTTTAGAAATTCAATCATGGATTTTATATCCAGCTCTGGAATGAAATTCTGACATCAGGTAGGAAGCTTGAGGAATTTCCACGGGATGCTGGAATCCTGTCTGCACCTGGCACTGGATTTTGGTCCTTTGCCTCACAGAAGGTGTTTCAATCTTTCTCTCTCTCCTCCTTTCTGGCTCATTTCTTAGCATCCAAGTTGAAGGCTTTAATAAGCACCTTCTGGGCATCAGCAGCCACCGCATTCACAAAGCTCCTCAGCATCTTGTACGTGGTGGCAAAAGACAGTGCTCCGGATGCAAGTGAGCCCAGGAGCGGGACAGAGCTCAGCACCTCATTGGCTAGCTTAGGTGCCTCGCTGCCTGCCTGTATCAACAGCTGTACCACCAGGATGTTGGAGATCTCCTTGGCCAACGGTGACTTGATCACGGCCTTCATCTGCTCCACTGGCTGCCCCATTTGTGCCGCCAGCTTCTCCAGAGAGTCGTCATCCAGGCCAAAGCCCTTGCAGTAACCTTGCAGGGTCCTGGCCAGGACGTCCACATCGCAGGAGATCAGGAGCCCTGGGATGGGCGCAGCGTGGATACCGCAGGCCACGGTGGAAACCAGCCACATGTGCTCCAACATTGCTGCCTTCTTCTTCTCCAGGATGTGCAGGGAGATGTTGGGCAGGGCCATCAGGAAGGCGTGCCGCTTGTGGTGGCTCAGCTCCCTCTCCAGCGTCTCCCCCAGGAGGTGGAAGTCGTACTTGCTGAGATCAAAGGCCGAGAGGAGGAAGACCTGGGGCGAGTGGATGCCTTGGGCCCGCAGACCCTCCAGGCAATTCTGCCGGATCTCCTGCAGCACCCCCACCTCGCTGTAGCTGGATGGCCGGCGCCTGAGGGAGCAATCCAGGTCTACATCCACCTTGGAGCGGACGAAGTAGAAACTCTTGTCCATGGCCTGGATGTGGCGGGCCAGAGCGGCGTGGTTGGCGGTGAAGCGCTGCGAGGCGATGATGAAGAAAATGTCATAGCGTGAGAAGCTGACCTGCTCCAGGTAGGTGTCGGGGTGGAAATCGGGTGTGCCGATCCCCGGTAGGTCCCAGATGGTCACGTTGGGGTACCGGGGATGCTGATATGGAGTCGGCTCCCTGGTGGTCTCCACCACACCGGTGCGGGCGGCACCTGCATCTTCATCGCCCAGGCCCCGGAGGGCATTGACGAAGGACGACTTCCCAGAGCCGGTCTCGCCCGTGATGCCCACGTCCAGCTGGACGGTCTCCAGCGACTCCAGCATCTCCTGCAGCCTGGAGGCCACTCCAGCGAGGTTCCCCTCCTCAAAGGCAGCTTTCAGGGCCTCCAGCTCCTCCCTCGACAGCTTGATGATGCCCTCACTGCTCTGTGAGGCCATGTCGGCTCCAGCAAGCTGCAGCAGCCCCTGCCTTACAGAGGGAAAGGCCAGTTCTTGTGTGAGTTCCTGGGAACGCTGAACCGCTGAAACCCTCCTCTAGGTGTTTCTCTCAGGGCAGCTCCTCCCAGAGACACAGCCCCATCCCAGCGTCCATCTTCTCTGGCCTGGCCTGTGGCAGCTCCCACCCCTCTGACCTCCCAGAAATCCAGTTCCCCCTCAGCTGAGATTCCCACCCTGGCCTCCATCTCCTCCGGCCTGGGCTATCACAGCTCCTACCGCTGCCTCGCTTCCAGACCTCCCCTCGGCTGGGATTCCCCACCCCCCCAGCCTGCATCTTCCCTGGCCTGGCCTATGGCAGCTCCCTCCCCTCTGACCTCCCAGAGCATCAGACACCAGTGTGGGCTGGCTGGGAGGGAGAACATGGGCTTGAAGCAAGAGCAGAAGTGGAGCTGAAGGGTGGGAGATAGTAGGAGTAGGGCCCTATCAAATTCATGGCCATGAAAAATGTGTCATTGACCATGACACCTGCTCTCCCTCCTTCTGAAATCTGGTCTTAAAAAAAAAAAAAAAAAAAAGGTAATAGGTAATAATTGGAGATATACCAATCTCCTAGAACTGGAAGGGACCTTGAAAGGTCATTGAGTCCAGCCCCCTGCCTTCACTAGCAGGACCAAGTACTGATTTTGCCCCAGATCCCTAGGTGGCCCCCTCAAGGATTGAACTCACAACCCTGGGTTTAGCAGGCCAATGCTCAAACCACTGAGCTATCCCTCCCCCCTTTTGTGTCCTTGTACCCTACACTATTCAGATTTCACAGGGGAGACCAGTGTTTCTCATACTGGAGGTTCCGACCCAAAAGGGCATTGTGGGGAGGGGGGTTGCAAGGCTATCGCAGAGGGGTCGCAGTACTGCCACCTTTACATCTACACTGCCGCCAGAGCTGGGTGGCTGGAGAGCAGCGGCTGCTGACAAGGCGCCCAGCTCTGAAGACATTGCCCCACCAGCAGCAGCACAGACGTAAGGGGGCAATACTGTGCCAAGCCACCCTGCTGCGCCGCTGCTGGCACCAGCGCTGCCTTCAGAGATGGGTGCCCGGCCAGCAGCCACGGCTCTCCGGCTGCCCAGCTCTGAAGGCAGCGCTGCCGTCAGCAGCAGAAGGGTGGCAACACCATGACCCCACTCCTACAATAGCCTTGCAACCCCCCCCCCAACCTCCTTTTGGGGTCAGCACCCCCATGGTTACACTACCATGAAATTTCAGGCGTAAATATCTGAAACTGAATTTATGATTTTTAAAATCCTATGACCGTGAATTTGGCAGGGCCTCCTACGTGTGAGGTAACGAGCAACTAGGAATCTTTCACCAAGACCAGCTCCACAGAACTGGGCAGGGTCATCAAGGAAAAAGTTGGTGACTCCCAGTGGTGCTGAAAGATGAAAGCCGAGGGTCGGACTGACTTACTCTGACAGTTACAGTGCTGAAGGCAAGAGTCCAGCCACTCTAACCACTAGACCCCACTCCCCTACCTGAGCTCGGTATAGACCCAGGAGTCCAGCATCCCAGAGCCCTGTGCTCTAACCACTAGACGCCCAGTCCCCTCCTAGAGCTGTATATAGAACCCAGGTGTCCTCACTCCCAGCCCCTCAGTTCCCTCACCCACCTGCCCTCCCGAGGAAGCTCTGGGTGCAGAGATGGTTCTGGCTAGGGTTATTCAATACACCGGGGAACCAGCTTCTGCCCGCACCTCAGAGCGGGTTACTCCCATTCACACCAGGCTGGCCTCCGCCCCAGGGTCTCCCAGCATCTTTTCCCCAGGTGTGTCTGCAGCACCATCCATGACTGCCATGGAAACGTGATCACATCTTGTAGCCACATGCCGATTGGCTGGCTGAGCATTATGTGATGTCAGCAGCCATGTGGTGATCCACTGCGTTCATTGTTCATTTGCATCCAGGGGCTCGGTGACAGCTGTGGAGAAATGTCCCAGGCAGGACGGGGCTAAGCAGTTGCTCTGGGCTGGGCCCGTCCCCACTGGCTCTGTATGGCTGGGACTGTTCCACAGAGCGGACCAGGGATGAGGCACTTTATTAGAGACTTTCCAAAGGGAAAATAAGAGTCCACGAGATCCTGACTGCAATCCCCTCTAGGGGCCTGATGCTCTCCCCCAGTCTGATCCTTGGGGCCCACTGGCAAAGGGCCCACGCTCCAGTAATTCACCCTAGGCCTGACGGTCACTGTCCCCAATACACTGTTGTCATGGAAAGTATCATCCATAAACACGTGACAGGCTGGTCCTGAAAATCATCGTGTGTGGATATAGAGAACGACGTAGGAGTGCTGGCAATATGCTCTTACACCTGTGTTTGGGAGGCAGTGCCTATAGCAAGGCTGCCCCAGACCAAGGAATGGGGGTTCCCCTCTCTGAGCGGCTTGATGACAGGCAGAGCCCCATGAAAGGACATTTACATATAAGATAAACAAAGCCATCGAGCAGCAGAGAAAACGACTTAGCGGGCTCTCTACACGTCCGAGTTTGCGCCCCCTCCCCCAAAGGCTTCCTGGCTCTTGAGACAAAGACAAGAGACTGGAAAAGCGATAGGAGGCAGAAAGCCAGCTTGGTTCTCCCTCACTCAGAGGACATAGGGATGGCACCTGAAAGCCTGCGAAGGGCAGATCCTTTTCCTCTTAGCCTGAAAGGCAGGAGCTAAGTGAGAAAACTGCTTAGGCAAAGATTAAAACCTGCTAAAATTAAGTTTTAGGCAGTAGACAGCGAGCTTTGTTTGTAACCAGCTGTCTCTGTTCCTCAAATCTCCGCTCTTTGTTAAACTTCTGAGTTTTCCTATCAGCCATCTCTGAGCTGCTCTATTGAAGTATAAAGTGAGCCCTCAGCTGGCCTGACAGGCTCGTGCCCCATCTCTTTGGAGGCAGTGAACTTAGTTTCTGAGTGTCCCAGGAGAGGGACTGGATGCAGAGTCGTCTCTGGGGAACTGCAGGTCAGGGAATGTGACCTGCAAGGCAAGGAAAAGGCTGGCAGAGTCTCAAGGCATTTGCTGGTGAGCCGGGCGGAGCAGGGAGCTGACACACAGTCTAATCCCCAGCAAAGCTCACTCTTGCTAAGGCAGAAGGGTAACACCAAGGCTTGTGGTTCTGGGTGTCCTGACCAAACGGCACAACAGGGACATGGGCCTTACCCGCTCAGCTCCTGCCCAGGGATCCCCCAGCTTCACTGCGGCCTCGTTTGGATCGACGTGGAGCCGACTTGCTCTGATTCAAGCGCCTACGGCAGTGGGAAAGGCAACACGCAGCCCCAGGTCGAGCCATGGTCTCCAGCACAGAGCTGTGTGTGACGGTAGTGCCTGAGGGTAGTGCCTAAGGGCCAGCAGAGAACAGGGCCCCATTGTGCACCCCAAACCCCTCATCCCCCCACACCCCAACCCTCTGCTCTAGCCCTGAGCCTCCTCCAACACCCCTCATCCCCCCACAACCCTCTGCTCTAGCCGAGCCTGCTCCCACACCCCAATCCTCTGCTCTAGCCGAGCCTGCTCCCACACCCCAATCCTCTGCTCTAGCCGAGCCTCCTCCCACACCCCAAACTCCTCATCCCCAGCCCTCCCCCAGAGCCCTCATCCCCCCACACCCCAACCCTCTCCTCTAGCCCTGAGCCTCCTCCCACATCCCTCATCCCCGGCCGCACCCAGAGCCCTCATCCCAACCCTCTGCTCTAGCCGAGACTCCTCCCACACCCCAAACTCCTCACACCTGGCCCCACCCCAAAGCCCTCACCCCCAGCTGGAGACTGCATCCCCTCCCACGCTCCGAAGCCCACATCTCTGCCCCCCAAGCCCTTACCCCCCCCTTTAACCCTCTGCCCTAGCCCTGAGCCCCCTCCCACACGCCAAACCCCTCACCCCCCACCACACATCACCTCCATATGGGTGCACATACATTCATTCCATACATGGATGTAAAAAATTTGAGGGAACATGCTGGAGCTCACCAGCTACTAAGGCCACGTCTACACTTACGAGCTCACCGTGGCACCAATACAGCTGTGCTTCTGTAAGATCGCTCGTGTAGCCCGTTATGCCGACTGGAGAGCTCTCCCGAACTGTTGTCCGAGTGAAAAATTCTTGCTCTGGATTAACAAACATTTTGGTTGGCTCAAGTGAAATTTTGAGTTTTCCTTTTCAACTCAGCCATGTTCTGGTGTTTTTTACATTGGCTGAATTAGAAAACAAAACACACTTTCTAAATAAAAAACTGAAACATTGACTTAAAAAAATACACCTTTTTTTCAGCCCAAACTATTTGCTGAATTCAGCCTGAATCCGTCAAGAGTAACGGTCTCCTCCCACCCACCCCCAATTTGCTCCCAGTTCGGATGCCAACCCAGCTGTTAGATCAGTGACACTCAGACTGAGGTTCACGAGTGGCTCTTTCTTGAATGTGTCTCCTGCAGCTCTTTGCGGCACATGAAATTAAACCGCCGTGTGATGAATTAACAACCAGTCGGGATGCTTTTACTACGTTAACCACCATTTGTAGTTGATATAAATAATAATATTTGGTCAGTCATTTTGCTGTGAGAACATATGAAAACTAAATATTCCCCCGTCATACTGTTTAAATATGAAGAGTAATATTGTTGATTGCTAATCTGGCTCCTGAACTACTGAGGTCTGAGTATCACCACTGTGTTAGATGCATAGAACTACTGTGCAGTCCCTCCAGTTCCACCACTGACCAGCAGGGGGCAGGAAAGCTGCAGTCCACTCCACGTCCTAGTAAGCCAGCCCCACCTTCCTCCTTCCAAATGTTCGGGGAGACTGAACTCAAATCAAAGGGTTTATTTCCAGTTACAAATAGATAAAATTACACAAGTATTTTAAAGCGATTTAAAATGTGACTATTACAGTGTCTCAGGCTTTGGAGTTAAGGTCTGGTAAGGTTTCTCTTGCTGAACTGTAATAAAAAGCAGCCAACAGTTACATCTGTCCAGCTGTTGGGAGAGGAGTCTGGCCTCCTGGAGAGCTCTTGCCATGGTAGTTACGCACTGTGACCCAACAAAGTGAAGGATTTGATTCCAGCCGCCATTATTCCTGGTAACCAATCCAGTCTGCTTTGGAGCCCCGCGAGAGAACAATACAGATTCCACGGACGAGGCACCATCTACCGCAGCCTGGAAGCAGCCCCTTTCCTGCTCCCTCCAGACGGCAGCTCTGTCACTGCAACAGCCTCGTTCTCTACACGTATTTCTCAATGGATCCAGATGTGTGGCGGTTCGAAACTCCTGCCATTCATACTGAGGTTGGGGTGACCAGATACTGGAAAAATTGGGACACTTTTTTCCCCCGAGGAGGAGGAATGGATGGACAGCAGAGGATGTCGTTGCGTATATAAGACAAAGCCCCTAATACCGGGCCAATCCCAATATCGTCAGGACGTCTGTTACCCTGATGTAAACTCTGTAGGTGTGTCTGCCTAGCTCAGTGCTCAGGAGGCACCTACAACAGGCATTTAAAGGCTGAGTGCTCAGGGATCTAGCCACTCACCTTCTTCCCATTCAGCCCTACAGGTCTGAGTCTCATTTGCACTAAGGCCCCTTCCCACCACAGGGTCTTAATGTAAGTGGTTATAACAAGGCACCTACACACCTTTAGCCGTCTCACCCAGTCACCAGCCGAACAGCTGTTTGCCCCGCAGAGCATCTTCCATGCAAAGCGTGACCCAAGAACTAACAATGTGAAAGCTGATTGCATCTTCCTTCCCAAGCAGGAGCAGCCGCTTGGCCACACCAGCCAGGGTTGGGTGCACCGGCGTCGCACTGGGGAGTGCAGGGTGAAGCAGCACAAGGCGACTCAATAGCAAGCCTCTACAAGCACCTGCCTTGAGGAAGGGCCCAGAACTTCTCCCTCGAGAAAGCCAAATCCACCCCACAACTCTGAACAGCAAGAGCCTGCAGAGCATTGCTAGGTCTCACCGCGGCCCCCTGCACCTTTCGGATATGGCCCACGGCAGGGTGTGAACTCCGTCTCCATGCTGTGCCAGCCAATCTGGTTTCAATCAAGGTTTGGCCCAAAAATGCCAGACAGAACCAAGCTGTTCTGGAAGGCTCTCCTGGCCCTGCCAAACTGGGCTGAAACAGAGCTCAAGCAGGGCCGTAAATCAGTGGGAAGAAATTCTCAATTTCTTCTGGACTGGATTTTCTCTCTGCTGCCTCACACCCAAAACAAAGGCCAAGGGAGAGGTGGTCAAGCCCCCTTAGATCTCGTTGCTATGCCCCAATCCCTTCTCACCAATCACCTCCTGCTCCAGGGAGATGTAGCATTCAACCTGTTCAGACACCACAAAGCTGACATCCTGACACACTAGTACAGCAGTGACGGTGGGGGCAGGGATGGGGACACCACGCAACAATCTTCTACAGTCACAAAAAACATACTTGCGTTCCCTACATTCAGTGCTTTAGCATAACCAGGGCTCCCCAGCCTGCCACTTCTGGCAGCATAAAACCCTCCGACAGGCTTAAGTGGCACTACGGTGCTGCAAAGGCCTCACGCTGGCCTGCCGCACCGGCTGAATTTCACCCTCCTTGGGGAAGCCCGGTGCTAGCGGATATCCCCAAAGCAGGGTGAGCAATCTGCAACGCCAGCAAGTGGCAGGGGAGCCCCTCGGCTGGGTCTGTCGCTCTTAGGAAAATAAGATTGGCTTATGCGAAGTCACCCGTAGCGCAGCGGGCAAGACTCCAGCCCCACGACTCGATGGGACAAGGAGAGTCTAGAACATGACTAAAAAGGCACTAGGTGAAACTTTTAAAAAAAATAGTTAAAATCGCAGTGAGTTACAGTAATTCACACAGAACATTTACAGCAGTTCATAGGGCCAGGGGCAGGACGTCGGCAGGAGAGGGGGAGCCGATCCGGAGCCAATGTCACACCAGGAAGGACGAGGTCTGTTTGAATTCTCCCTGGGGGAGTGAAAGAAAGACACAGTGAATTCCCATGTACACGAATTACAGCGAGTCCTTCAAAACAAACCTGCTCCCTCTGCCCCCATCCCCGAGCCCCTCGGAGAGAAAAGCTCATGGTGCTGCGTGGCCAAGGAGAAACAGCGAGTTCCAGCAACGAGGACACTGGGCTGGGGATCAGGAGACCCGGGTCCCAGTCCCCGCTCTGCCTCCCACCTTGAGCAAGTCACCTCTGCTTTCAGTGCCCGTTTCCCCTCCCACCCTGTTTGTCTCGCCTGTCTACCTAGACTGAGCTCTTGGGGGCAGGTCTAGCGCCGCAGCCACCACCAAGCGGCTGAGCAGGAGAGCACTGGGTTTTCTGGGGAGAAGCACAGACTAGGTTGCAGGCGAAGTTATGTTTATGGGCTCAACCTCTCTCATCGCAAAGCCGCCATGTGTCAGGGAAGAGCTGGCTGTTCACTTAGGAGAAACTTGGCCTGGCAACACCCTCTGTTATTCCAGCCCTGTGTGAGAATCCACTTCGCAACTCCTCCGCCAGCCCATCTCCAGCATCAATCCGTGTGCCTAGCACGCAGCGTTTGGGTCTTGTCAAGTACACGTCCCTCTGTGCCTTGTGTGGAGCCCATGGGAGATCTACCTGTGTTCTGGGGAAGCGGCCCGAGTGGCTGCACCACTTGACAGAGCAGAACACACCAGCGGCGTGTATGTAATACCTGAGCCAAGGAGCCCAAGCTGTTAAACAACTGAATCACCACGACGACGTATTACACCCATTTCACAAATGCGTAAGTGGAGGCACAGTAGGTGTAAGGGACCAAGTTGGGAACAGAACCCTTTAACTCCCAGATCCTGACTCTGGCTTTTACCACTAGCAATAACTCCTGTTTTCCCTACCCCAGACCAGCAAATGGCGCTGGGCTCGCAGCAAAGACAGAATTTTCCTGACATTTTTGTGCAAAAAGTCCCGGCTAAGTGGCTCCAAAGTCCCATTTTCAAGAGTGGTGGAGGTGCTTGGGGCCAGGTTTTTAATGGCGTTTAGGTGCCTGAACATGCAGATAGGCACCGAGGGAGATTTCCAAAAACACCCAGGCACACATCTGCATCTTTAGGCACCGACATCCTTTAGAAATCCGGCCTGTGAGCTCTTAAGTACCTACGTCACTTTTGAAAACAGAACTTTGGTGCTTTTGAAAGTGTTACCCTCCCTCTGTCTGACGACAGACAAAAGACTCAGCGTGCGCGTCCCAGTCTCCATCTGACTCTCAGAATGGCCTCGGGCTGATTGTTTAATTACATTACATTCACTAAAAATGAGTCTTATTTCTCACTGCACTGATTAGTCATTCGATTTACACTCTTGCACTGGAGTTTCACTTTGAGGGCCTTTGCCTATTTAGCACATGAATAAGGTTAGTTGGGATCATAGCATAGCATTACTGAACGGTCCTTGATTTAATGCCTTGCATGGCCAAGCAATGCACTGGAGCTCCCTTACCCCACGCTATGTGTCTGGGTGGATGGTTTTCATTTTAAAAATCAGGGGCTTTAACTCTTTAATTTCATGCAACACTAGTAAGCTGCACCATAGCTGCCAGACTGACTGGTTCTCTAACTGGGGGGAAGAAAACTAACAACTGCCCTTCACCATTCTTCCTCAGCTAGCGGCATCAAGGAGGCCCCGGCCCGATGCTTTCGCTGAGTCAGAAGTTATGGGCTTGACGCAGGGTTCACCAGGTGAACTCCGTGGCCTGCATTATGCAGATGATCAGAATGGTCTTTTCTGGCCTTAATCTCTGACTCTAGAATCACCTAACACAGCCGGGAACGATGCCCCGTAGGAGACCTTCATGCACATTTGGCTCGGTATCGAAGGGCGACTCGAGGTTGCGAAAGGAGTGAAAGTTACAGAGCCAGCACAGCAGGTTTTCACTGGGTGGGGTGTGGGTGGAGGCACTAGAAGGAGATGCGTTTACACGTCTCTCGCCAGGGCAGATCATGACTGACTAGCACCTCAAAACAAACGCCGGGTGGGGGGGTGGCGCTGCAGTGTTAGACTGAGCAGGGCGGCTCTATAGACAGTCTCGTGGCAAGAGAGAAATCCTCCTCGCTGGAGATAATGTGTCAGGACTGTCTCTGTATTGAGGGGCCAGCCGCACCGGCAGTGCTGGGGGGGAGGGGGCACTTGGAACTCCTTGCTGAGTGGCAGGTTCTACTCCTGTGAACTCTCAAAATATAAAATGAGTTTCTCTAGTTTAGAGAGGCCCCATTTTTAGCTCAAGCCTTAGAGGAAAGGCATTGGTGAGAATCAAATGTACACCGAACAGAAGGTCTCAAAGGCCTGACAGTGACTGATGGGCTCTGATACACAGGCTCCTCCAGCAAACCTGGCCAATTCTGAACAGTGGAACACCAACTCCCACCACACCCAGGAGGATTACTGTCTGGGACGCTGGGGAATCTACCTACCTGACTTATACGGCGGTTACAGTAATTATCTATGTAACTGATCTGGCGCAAGTCATCACAGTATCTGAGCACCTCAGGGGTTTTCATGCATTTATCCTCACAGCCCCCAGGGGCAGGGCAGGGCTTTTATCCCCATTACACAGGGAACTGGGTACCTGAGGCACAGATCCACAGAAGTATTTAGGCTCCATTCCAGTGGAAGTTATGAGCCTCAATACCTTGATGGGTCTGGGCTGGAGAGACTAAGGCCAAGTCTACACCAAAACGTTAAGTCGACCCAGCTGTGTTGCTCGGAGGTGTGAAAAATCCACACCCTGAGCCATGTAGTTAAGCTGACCTAACCCCCGGTGTAGAAAGCGCTAGGTCAATGGAACAGCAGCAGCTAGCTGTTTAACTGTAACCACAGCCTCAGAGACGTGCCCACAGTCGTACAGCTGAGTGTAACAGAGCGAGGAATTGAACCCAGGTCCGCTGAGTGCCTGGTTAATGCTCGAATCACTGAGCCATCCTTCCTCTCAAGGTCAGGAAGTCTCGGAGCAAGTCATTAGCCAGAAACACACTGGGCTGGCAACACATGGACAAGCTTTGAACCATCAGCGATGTCCAGCAAATGAACCGAGCTCGTCAGGTGAAGTGTGTATCCACCAGTTTGTCCTTCCCTCCACGGACGTGGCTGGCTTTGGGCGAGGTGCGTCTCGGACGCTCCATAAAGCCACAAGACGTGGGCAGATCACTGCTGTAACCAGGCTCTGTAGCTGGGTTACACCGTGCCTCTCTCAGGGGTTGCCAAAGCCTGCAGGCCGTTTGATCGCAGCCCTGACACTCAAGAAGCCAGGAACAAAGTTCTTTCTTTGGGGACAAAAGACTTTCTGGGTTGCCAGAGCAAAGCCGCCTGGCTGGCGGTTCTACTTACGTCACTCCGGTTGGACGGCTGGCTGTAGATAACTTGCTTATTGGTGCTGCTAAAACAAGAAAGAATTAAACTAAGACACTTCACAAGGGCTGATCGCTCCTCGGACCACACCCCAAGCACCAGCTGTGCCCCTGTACCCCACCAGTGTCGGCCAGACAGACAGCAATGTTGGGGAAGCAAGTTAGCAGGCAGCTGAGGTTAACCACCTGGCTACATCAAACTTCACACCAAAAGATAGACGGGAGATGCCCGATTTGCCCCTTCTTTCCCAACCCCCACCAGGCAAGGCACAGCCTCCCCAGCTCTGGCAGGGGGGATGCTTGACAGACTGGCCTCTTCCTTCCATCCCTATTTCCTCATCCGATACCCAGCATGCCGCAAGGACGGGATTGGGAGGAGAGCAGCTAAGGGGCCTAGTCCTGATACCCAGCCTGCTTTGGGTGCCAAGTAGATTTTGGGATCTCTTCAGTCCCCGTGTTAGAACCAGCTTGTAACTTGGTATAATCAGGCCACGTGGCACAGAAGTGAGGGCTGAGGAGGGTCAGGACAGGGGGTATTGGCAGAGCTGGAAGAGGAGTCCAAACATGGTTTGTAAATGCTTTTTCTGTCTGAGTGCTTTGCGTATTAGGAAGGAAAGGTGATCTTTTGTCTAAGGAATGGGGTTAGAAATCAGCTAGAATGCAGGTCACCCATCTATCTGTGGGCTTTTGTCCCCTGTTGTGTAATATCCGAGTGCCTCTCGACACCCTTGTGAGACGGAAGAGCGAGGAGGAGCTGGGGCATCGCCATATTTGGGGTCCGGAAGGAAGTTTCCTCCAGGGCAGATTGGCAGAGGCACTGGAAGTGGGGCACGGGGCACTTGCTGGAGGATTCTCTGCATCTTGAGGTCTTTAAACCATGATTTGAGAACTTCAGTAACTCAGACACAGGTTAGGGGTTTGTTACAGGAGTGGGTGGGTGAGATTCTGGGGCCTGCGTTGTGCAGGAGGTCAGAATAGATGATCATAATGGTCCCTTCTGACCTTAAAGTCTATGAGTCTAAGTGGGGGGCTGTGGATCAGGTACACGAGCAGAGCTGTGGAGCGGGGAATTTGCAAGCTCATGCAGGTGCTATTCGCTCCTGTGCTGTTGACTTCTTTTGGATAAGGGGAAGGAGCCTGTGCCTGGCCTGGCCTGGCCTAGAGGCAGCATACTGCCCTGCTCAGCCTCTTCTGCAGCCAGCGAGAGGTGGGGACACAAGACAGCACTGCCATCCTGGGAACAGGGGAAGACAGTGCTCCACCCAGATGCCACTGCTGACCCTTTCGGGTGGGGAAAACTGCACTGATGGAGGCTTAGTCCTTGTCTTCGGCTGGAAGATGCTGCTGGAATAGAGCCAGGACAGTGTGGACCTTAGAGGGTAGGTGCGATCCATGGTGGGGACAGCGGAAACATGTGCCCTAGTCCAAGAGGAAAGGTCAAAGTCTCCCCACTGTTCCTGACCCAGAGATCCCACCTGGCGGGGGGGCCAGCAATGTGTCTCACAGCAGCTACGCTGGGGCACAGTGGGTGCGGGGAAGAGCTTGGCGAACGCGCTGGCACCTGGCACTCTACCCGCTGCAAGGAAGAGATTCCAGGCTGCACTTAAACTGCCACGGAGAAGGTGGCGGAGTCTGGCTAGTCCTGGTGCCCCAGGGGAACTCTACCCACTCCACAACGCTGGAAGGACCTCCGCAGGCCAGGAGCACAAGAGGGGTGGAAGAGGCTTGGAGGACGGACAGAAAACAAGGCACACACTTGAACAGAGTACAAAGTTCCACTTACTCTCTTCTCTCTGGAAGGGAAAAAGAAGAAAGAGGATGGTTAAATGTTGGCAGCCGAGCAACACGTCCCATTTCCAAGGGGTGGCATCCTGGCACTGCGACAGTGGGCAGCAACACAGGCTTCCGGGGGCCACGCCGCTTTCAGAGTGCACTCAATTGGCTGGGCCAAGAGCAGACGGGTCACACGCGCACGGGGACGCGAGATAGATTCACGGAAGGGGGGAGCACAGGCCTGACCACGACGCAGCCAAGCAAGCTCTGCACCACAGCCTGCAATGCTCCATCTTGAGTCAAAGGCGGCTTGATGGAGAGCTGCCCAACAGGGTCAAGAACTCCACAGGCAGCACCTCGGCATTGAAAGGGGTAAGGCAGCCGAAGTTTGCTGCATCACAGGTAGCCTGAGCCCACTGCGCAGTTGCCCCTTCACAGAGAAGGTGCAGGGAGCAGAGACCCCCTTGCCAGGCAATGGCTTCTCCCAATAGCTTCAGCAGCAGCCAAGGAACTACCTAGGGTCACGGGGGTGGCTGAGCGCAAGTGGAAGGGGGCGGGGAGAGGTATGTTCGCAGCCCAAGTGGGTAGCTTAATACTTACTGCTGAAAAAGCCACGACTGTAGGCGAACCAGATGCCGAAGGCAACCAGTGCCAGCACGATTAGCAGCACGACCACAGCTGCCACAATACCGCCCACGTTGACTTCAGCTGGGTGAGAGAATGACATCAGCGCGGCTTGCGGAGATCTTACGTGGACAGATCCCCCTGCATGCCACAGGATCCCAAACACTTTCACATCTGCAACTGCCCCCGTGGGAGAGTGACACCAGCAAAGGATTTAACCTGTCTAGTTGCAATCACCAGGGGAGACTGGACCCCACCTTCCTTCAAGGGCAATCACGCTGTCTCCGTTGCCTTTAATGGATTTAAGCAGCTAGGGGTGAGGAGCCTGCCCCAGGGAACCCAGCCGGCACTGTGCGGGGCACAGATTGGGAAGCTCGGGCAGGGTGGGGGGGATGTTCTGTCATTATAACCCTGCTGCTGTCCCATTCATGGCTCCCTTCATGCTAAGACAGCTCCCAGCCTGCTCCACCTCCCATTTCTTCCTGCCTCGCAGTCACCAGCCCCTCGCCACACCGCTGGGGTCAGCGCTTGGTGCTAGCTGCTTCCACTCATTGGGAAGCCGCAGCAGGAACGGCAGCGGCTGAGAACGGCAACACTCCACGGCCAGCCTAGCCTGGGACGAGCCTGCGAGCCACGCCAAGGGCTGCCAGGCCTCACCTCTCCCCGTTCTGCTGCTTTGCTGTTTGGTTCCAGTGAGCTCAGCCCTGCCCTGACACGAAGTCGACAGGCTTTCAGAGGGGAACTGGCCGTGGCTTGGGAAGGGAGCACCGGCATGGACCTGGCACCCGAAGATCTGCAGTCTTCTGAGCTCCACTGTATGGGTCTAATGTTGCAAAGGGCTAAAACCAGACCAAGGGTGGAAAACAGGATGGCTTGGGCAGCTCCAGGGAATGGGGGCTGACGGCACGGTAGCTTTTCAGAGGGGACGGTTGGAATGCTTCTCACCGGCGCTTGGCCCAGCAAACACACCTATTCCCAACCTCAGTCACTCCCAATCCCAGGGTGCACTAGGCTAAAGCGGGAACCTCCTCTGGGTCTGTTTGTACCGGGGCCCAGCTCCGGAGATCATGTAGGAGGCAGGACACGCCAAGAACCACTTGTCGGCTCTCAGGAGACTCCGTTCTCTGCTCTTTTAGCAGGGCAGCCCAATGGGCTTCTGGTTCCAGGCTCTCCCCACCCCTTCCAGCAAAGCACATGCCTGTTTTCCCATCAAGACACTTGGGCACTGTCCAACCTTTAATCTATCGCAGCCAGAACAGGGAGTAGCTGCAGGAGGCCGGGGAAGGGGCAGTGACAGCACTGGCTATTGGAAGTCACTTGCAAGCTTACAAAGAGCCCAGCACGGACATGCACACGCAACCACGCACCCACACGCAGGCTCTGCAAGTCCCCATTTCCTTACTGGCTTCCAAGTGGATGACTTCAGATTTCTGAGCAGTCCCAACGTTGTTCTGAGCCTCGCAAAAATAATCCCCCGTGTCGAAGCTGGTTACGGGCTCAATCGTCTGGAGTGGGAAAGAAGGTGTGAGAGAGGCATGGACAGAGGCGTGACCTCCCCGCGAGTCAGGCAGCCCCCTCCCCAGCACGTACCAGCACTCCTGTCTTGGTGTCGATCGTGTAGGAGGAGTTCCTGAATTTCTCACTGGTCTTGGGATTGGAGGGCATCAGGATGTTGTCCCTGTACCACTGGAAGGTAGAGGGTGGAGAGCCATCTGTTTCCGTGCACGTCAGCACAGCTTTGTTGCCGATGGTCACCGAGGTGGGCACCTTGGCAACGGGCTTGGAGGGTGGCACTGCCAGTGGAGAAGGCAAAGAGGCACATGTTATAAATGACCTTACAGAGCTTTGAACCCATCGCTGTGACCCCCTGCCCTAAGCACACCCAAGACACAGTCATTTGCATTTGTTAAGTTGTGCTTATTAACCCATGACTGACTGGATTAGACTAGAGGACCTGCTCAGAGACACGAAGGCAAACAAATGTCCAGCTCATTTTAAGGGAAGTAAATGGTGAGCAGCATCCATGTCTAGCTTGATAGTCTGCTGACTCATTAACTAAGTCAGTGGCTGGGCCCTCTTCCATTGGCAGGGCTTTCTCGGCACTGCTCCAGGGCTGATCAGTGACATTCCAGAGCTCAGGCCAGTGTAACTGTCATTCCCCGATAACGCACCTTTAATTGTGATGGAGAAGGAGTGAAAAGCGATTCCTTCCTGACCCATGCAGAGATCCTGTGCTGCCCTGAAGCTTGATTATACTCATGTCAGCACAACTACAAGTAGAAGTGGACTTTTCTTTAAACTCCAGCCGCACTATTGTCTGGATCTCCTGGGACACATTCCACAGAGAGCAGCAGTTCCTTGGGTGGGTTCTGAACTAGCTGCACTTTAATTCAATAGCGGATTAATGGCACTCACTGGGCTGGATCTTCCATTGCCCTGCTCCCTGGGCAGCCATTTACACCACAGTAAAATGGGTGCGGAATGCAACTAAACCAGAGCAACTCTCGGGATTCTGGTGCAAACGACTGTACGAAGAGCAGGGAGACAGAATCAGGTGCCTGGCGTTCAACATAAATGGCAAGTGCATGTGGGGAGAAGTGTCACTGACCAGGAATTAACGCTTTGACTACGAGCCCAGCCGCTGGCAGTAGCCACCCTGCTGACAGGTGAGAGGTGTGACACTGTGTGGGTGAAGCCAGTGTCCATCCCACTTTCATAGAACAACTTGTCAATACAAAATGTTTGACCAAAACTGCTGCGATACTGAAGGAAGGAAACAGTTTAGTCCAACACTGGGCTCCCATTCGGTGACTGATTTCGCAGCGCTGGTGAAAGGTGCTACACTGACAGCATTTGTGAGTGAGGCTCTGGGTACGGCCACAGAGCAGGCACTGTAAAAGTAATGCAATCTTCCCCCCTAAGCTTTTCCCAGGGACCTCAGCCCAGCCATGAAGGGCCATTTCTGGGGTGAGGACTGGTCAGTCTCCATTGATCTCTACAGACAATACACCCAGGGTTCAGATTGGTGCTGACAGTGAGTCTTCAAGGTGTGAAGAAGTGGACTGACAGCACATCTGTATGAAGGGAGATCTCTGCTTAAATGCCATTAGCACGTAATGCAAGAGGAAGCATGGACGTGCCCACGTCAGCAGGGGGAACAGTTACAGTGTCAGACTTCCTGAGCGTGTGTTACAGAAATAACGGTGCCCCCGTGTAGCTAGGATTGTTTCTTCATTGCCACAATGGGCTATGCATTGACCCGTGCGAGGCATTCCTCGAGAACCAGTTGTGTTCAACGGTTCTGAAGATGCGGAGCCAACAGAACTGGAGTCTTTTGAAACCATTGGATAATCCGGGCACTAGGCTTTCCCCAGGGCACCCCTTCAAACCTGGCTAGCCTGATTTGATTACAGGATACTTGCCACTGCCCAAAGCAGCCTTATTCCACGGCTCTATTCCAGCAGGACTGACGCTGCTCTCAGGAAGGCCCTAAAGCTCCACTCATGCACCACTGTGGCCCTGCAGGTCCATGGTCAAGGGAGATGGGGGAGAATTTCAGATAACCAGGTTCAGACGATTGAGGCTTCCCTAGAGTCTAAGTCCAATGTGGAAAGAGTCTTGTTTCAGAGACCTCAGGCTAGTTTGCGAGCCACTGATGATGCCATTGTGTGCGGAGAGCAACATTGTTCAAATAAGCCATTGGGCTCTTAGTAGGGAAAAATACCACCCTCCTTGCGGCAGGAGTCAGTGGTGAGGCTCCCCGGTCTGTGCCACGCAGGTTACAAGTTCATAGTGCTCCCTTCTGAGCTTCAACTCTATGAAAAACACACTCCTTGCCCACAGTTGGCAACATGCCCCCGGGGCCCCCTCTCTCCAAGACTAGAAACCATGGAACTTTTAGCCATGGCAACCGGTCCCAAGCTGTAATTACAGAACGGCATTAGTACCTTGGACGATGAGGTCAACTTCTGACTTTCTTAGTTGGCCAGTGCCCCAGAGGACCTCGCAGATGTACTTCCCCGTGTCCTTCCGAGTCACCGAACTGAAACGAATCCCCGTGGGTGTGTACGTAACACGGTCTTTGTAGGGGTCTGCAGAGAAAGGGGAGACAGTGAGAGGCTGAGAGCACTCAGAGGTGGAGAAATACTAGTGAGAGCCAGAACAGGCTGCTGGTGTAGAGAACGGGAGGGGGCAGCCCCAAGAACCAGCCTGAGAACAGAGAGCAGGGTAAGAAGAGCTGATTAAATGGGGTTCAGTTCAGTTCAAATACAACAAGAAGTCTCCCCATTGCAGAAGGAAGCGACACGCCCCGATGTCCAATACTCAACCCAGCCCAATCACAGCTGGCTGGGGGACGGAGAGGTTTGTTGCAGGGTTTAAGGGATGGGTTCTGTTATGCTATGCTGCTGGCAGATATGAACTAGTTAGTGAGGAGGTCATTCCACCCCATTTCTTTCCTCACAGCTCTTCCCATGAGTGCTTGGTGCTTTTTAAGAAATTAGTTAGCAGTGGTAAAGCTGATTCCAGGCAAAGCAATCTACAACAACGCCACGTGTGGCTACACCAGTCACATTAAAAGATTGTTCTCAAACTGTTCAGCTGACATGGCTGAGTGACAAAAGGGGTCTGCAGAAGGCGAGGAAGCCATCGCTCGGACAGAGGACACAAAATGGCTGGTTGGTTCTCGCCTGTCTTTGTAACACCTCAGCACATCTGTACACCACAGCTCAGCCATGATAGCACCAGTGCATGCTGGGATTCCTGAAACACCTATCCCATAGGGGCCAGCTCTGTTACTAAGAGAAGGCGCTTCTGGCTAGTTTCCAGATGTGAAGCACTGCATTGTAGGAAAGTAGCTGAATCGGGGTAACTGCTGCTCATGTCTGTGCCTTCCTGCCCATACTGGGAAGTTACAGACTGACCTGGTTCAGAAGGACTCAAGCTAAAGACCTCACTTCGGATCAGAGCGGATAAAATCCATTATTTTAAAAAAGGTTTTTAATTTAAATTGGATACAGAATTATTTTCAAAAATAAATGTCAAATTATTACAACCTGTATTAAGGCCAAACTTACTAACGTCTATTAAAATAATTTAAATTAAATTTAAAAAAAAAATGAACAGTATGTTCACTACTGAAGTTTTAAAGAAAGTCAGATCACTGAAGTGGCGGAAGTCACATGCTAAAGTCTTGAAACCAGAGTTTACTGACATGCTGAACCAGCTTTGGACAGCAGTAGCGTCTTCTGCACATGAAGAGAGAATTTTTTTTTCCCATTTCAGTTTATTAACTAATTCATCTGAATGACTAGTTCATTCATTAAACCAATTGGGAGCTGAAAAGGGAGAAAAGCTTGTTTTCTTCTTGCAGTCTATGAATAAAAAGTAGCTGTAAGAGAATGAGATCTACTAGCTCTAAAATCTTGCCTTGGTGACCAGAAACAATCAGTTCAATTCGCTAAACTACAGATAATACTTTCTTTGTTTAATAAATCAGTTTTAAATGCTAAACATACTGCCAAACTTTTCTTATTTATCTAGTGCATGGAAGGTAGTTTTATTTAACTGCTTAAAAATGTTTAAATGCTGATTTTATGCCTTTTTATTTGAATTCCAATCTCCATCTGATCAGAGCTTAACACAAATCAATCACAAAAAATGTTAATCAAGTAAATAAATGCATAATTCCCCATTTTCAAACAATAAAAAATGTAATCTTTAAGAATTTGAAGAAATGTATGTTAAGTTATATAATTGCTTAACTAAATGTGGATCCACCTGGTTAGCAAAGAGCACCAGCAAACTTAGGGTAAAACTCTATTTAGTTGCAAATGAACATATTTTAAATGAATACCAATTACTAAAAATCAACACTTCTTTAGAAAAATAACCAGGGGGTGGAGGCAGCCTCCCGATTCAATGGGTGAACTATATTAAGCTACTGAGGGGGCCATTCCCCTGGTCACTACATCCCCCCTCTCTCCCTCCCTCGTTCTCCCCAACCCTTGCTCATTTTCACCAGGCTGGGGCAGGGGGTTGGCGTGCAGGATGGGGTGCGTGCTCTGGGGTGGGGCCAGCGATGAAGGATTTGGGGTGCTGAAGGGAGCTCCGGGAGGAGGTTCAGGGTGCGCGTTCCGGACGGTGCTTACTTCAGGCAGCTCCTGGGAAGTGGCAGCATGTCCCTCCAGCTTGGGGGTGGCCAGGTGTCTCTGTGTGCCACCCCCGCAGCTCCCATTGGCTGTGGTTCCTGCCCGATGGGAGCTGCAGAACCAGCACTTGTGGAGGGGACAGTGCGCGGAGTCCCTGTGGCCGTCTCCGAGCTAGAGGGACATGCCAGCCACTTCCCGGGAGCTGCGCTGCGGAGACTGCTAGCCCCGCTGCACTGCCAACTGGACTTTTAATGCCCCGGTCAGTGGTGCTGACCGGAGCCGCCAGTGTCTCTTTTCGACTGGATGTTCCAGTCGAAAACCGGACACCTGGAAACCCTACCTACAGCGTTGGCTCTTGTCTTGCAAGGCTGGGCCCGGCTTCCTACTCCAGGCATTGTGACCTGGTGCATGTGCTTGTAGCATCACTCAGGTTTGGCACCTTGATTAGACAAGGCAAAACCTGAGTAGTGCCGCTACCCCATGCACCAGGTTGCAACACCCGGGGCAGGAAGGCAGAAGCTGATGTTGCAGGATAGGTGGAGGGCAGGCTCACTCTGCAACATATTTTCCCCCATTCCCCCTCCCCCCCATCCACGCCCGCTGGGGCCCTCCCATTCACACTGGGCTGGGAAACAATGTATTTCTGTTTTTGCACCCTTGGTTTCACGATATCTGTGGGCGCAAGTGAACCCATCAACCGATGCAGAAGCCACCACTGAAAATAACTGAAAAGTACAAATGCAAAACAAGATAAAAAAAAATGGATCATTTAAAGCGCTCTGATATAAAGCAATCCACCCTGCCTCAGATGCTGCAACAGCTGGTATAACCTGTGCTTATCCAACACCTGGCCCAGAGACCATAAAGGGGCCCTCAGACATTCTGTACAATGGACTCACGTACCTGTGACTTTCGCATCATAATAGATCAGCGCTATTGAAGAGCCCTTTTCAAACTTCCACTCAACCCTGGCTGTTCCGCTTTGCGATGCGTACGCAGCACAGGGTATTTCAATTGCTGGAAAGAAACAGCAATAAGTCAGCATTTGTACTGCACCCCAGAGGTAATGTCATGTAATAAGATCCTATTTGTAAACACTTGGCAGAGCTAAGCCACGAACATATTTGTTTTAAAATGGACTGGGAGCCAGATTTTCATTTATACCCAGGACCAATTACAATGTAGTGTGAAGGGATCATCTTTCCTGAATCCTGAGGGTTGGAAAAAATGCCTAACAGTGAGAGGCTTAAAGAACTGTTTAGTTCATTGAAAAGAAGATTGCAAGATAACATAATTATGGCGTACAAGTACGTTCTCAGGGGGGAAAAATACCAGGTACTAAAGGGCTCTTGGGTATAGAAAGGCAGAAGAACCACCAATGGCAGGAAAAAGCCAGACCTGCTCACAATACTGTATTGTTTTTTAAAAGAGTGATTAACCATTGGAACCATCCAGGGAAGCGATGAATTCCTCAACTCTTGATGCCTTCAAATCCGGCCTGGCTGCCTTGCTGGAAGAGAAGCTTTAGCCAAACAAGTGATTGGGTTCAATATAGGGGTAAGTGGGTGATATTCTCTGGTCTGCGTGATGCAAGAGGTCAGAATAGATGATCTAATGGTCCCTTCTGGCCTTAAAAATCTACCATTTCTTGGGGGCCACCATCTTAAAGTCACATGGGTCTGAAAATGCAGCCTACTGCTGACATGCAATACTAAAATCAATGGAACAAAAACATTAACGAGCTTTTTTGTTCACTTTGTGCATTTGGCAGCACTTTGGGTATAGTCTGTTTCAATGCTGCCTTGTCTGGTCAGTTTATGTGGGTCTTTCAATCAGCAAAAGGGCAGAAATTCACTTATGAAAACTTAAAACAGGAAATTGATTGTGAAGCTGCAGAAACTAGCAGGGACAAGTATTGTATTTAAATCTACTGGGAACTCTGAGATTTACTAGATTACAAATCAGTGTTCCTGTAGGTGTCAATCCAAAATTAACAATAAATTAGAAAATGGACATAATCTGACAGCCCGAAGCAGAGTGGAGCTACGTTCCGCTCCTTCTTGAATGCCTGGGAAACTAGAGATGGAGTTATCACTGGCAACTGACATTTTAAAAAAACTAAATAGGGGTAAAATTTTCAAAACATGCCTAAATGACTTAGGAGCTTTTAAATCGCTTAAGGCCAGATTTTCAAAGGTATTTACGTTCCTAAAGATGCAGGGAGGCACCTATTGGGATTTGTAAAAGTGAAACCAATGGGAGTTACATTTCAAGCCCACCTAGGTACTTTTGAACTCCCACTAGGCACTGATCTGCATCAATAAACACCTAGATACATTTGACAATCTGGCCGCTTAGGTACTTTTTGAAAGTTTTACCCAAGATTTAGTAGTTCAACTTGCCAGAGGCCATTCCAGATTCTGTACTAATTCAGTCATCTTGTTTGGGCTCAGTCATAATCTCCACCCTGAACCTCATCATTATGCTCCGATACAACAGCTATTAAGCCCCAAACTTTCATCTACATTTCATCTGAGACATGGACACTGGAATCTCTAGAACAAGAAGTACTTGAATTTCAAAGATTCAATACTCACCAAAACTACTATAGTCTTGCTTTGAGTGCAGAAAGACTTCAGAGGCCGTGTATTAAAGCAGATGCTTGTAAGCTCACTATTCAGTACACGAACTTGTCAAAGTTGTTGCTAGTGCACTAGGCACTAGATATTTATGTAAATGTATTCCAGCTAGTACAGATACACCCTAATCTAGTACAAGATGATATGGTTTGACAGAATAATGAATAGGGATGTTTTGTCCAAGATATCAGGAACAAGGGGAGGTAAACAGATGTCATGGAGCACCTAAGGTGGTACGTAAGTTATTTATCTCAGCCTACAAATGTCAGGGTACTTTGCCTTAACCCTTTGTGTGACCTCGGGGCCAGCAGAGACTCCTGCTGCTGACTGGGCACTCGTGTTAGTGCACCTGTAACCGCAGAGCTAGGGCACTAGGACTGTGTCCTGAGGGCAATAAACCTGGCCGAGTGCCTTTGTCACCATACCGTGCCAGTGGTCATTCTTTATGAATAACATCGAGGTCGGTGTCATTTCCACTGTAGGTGACTGGGCATCAGTGTCCCCTCTGGAGAGTGGGAATGAAGAGAGTCAACTGCATCAGTCAACTAGGGATTGTAATACTGCTCTCCCAAACTTTACATCTGCCCTGGCAGCTAAGTCCAATGTGTAGTTCTTGACAAAAGCCAGTGTTCTGTATAAGGATCTCCTAGACTTGTCTAAGGCAGTGCATCTGTGTCGTTCACCCAGCCAACATCCGGGCAGTCAGGTGCAGGGACTTCAGGTCTGGATAGAGTATCCGGCCAGGATGCTGGGAGATCAGGTCTCGAGAGGATTGGTGTCTGATGGACACTGGCAGAAGGTCTGGACACTGGACATTGGCCAAAACTGCCTGGGCCAGTTGGGAGCTACACAAATGATTGTGGCTTTGTCTCTTGATTTTGGAAATCATGCTGGGGACCAGGGGAATCAGAGGAAAGGCAAACAGGATACCTGGACTCCATTGCAGGAGGACAGTGTTGGGCAATAATGCCAGTCTCCTGCCCCCTTTGGAACAGAAATTCTGACACTTTGTATAGAGTCCACTTACCCCACACTAGCCCAGACAGGGTAAAGCCCCAGGTATTGACAGCGGAAGTCCCGCCTCCCTGGCAAGACCGGGCATGCTCCAAGTGCTCTAATAGTATAAAGGGAGAGAGACCAGCTCATTCTGGGCTGGAAGCCGCAGGGGAAGGACCTGCCTGGGAAGCTCCTGTGGAGGGCCAGCCTCTGACTATGCTGGGCAGTGAAGCTGTTCACGGCCTGCCTGCACCCCGGCAACTGGAGGAGACCCTGGAAACGACTGAACCTGCTGAACACAGAGGACCCAACGTCTCATGGGAAACCCCAACACAGACTCTGGTGGGAAGTGACCCAGGGAGGGTGGCAGCGTGGTACCTGGGGGAGCAAACAGCCATGCATCTCTCTCTATCAGTGTTACAGAGGGCAAACAATTTATGAGTTTACCCTGCATAGGATTTATACAGGCTAAAACGGATTTATTTGGGTTTAGACCCCACTGGGAGTTGGGCATCTGAGTGTTAAAGACAAGCACACTTCGGTGAGCTGCTTTCAGGTAAACCTGCGGCTTTGGGGCAAGTAATTCAGACCCTGGGTCTTTGCTGGAGCAGATGGGAGTGTCTGGCTCAGCAAGACAGGGTGCTGGGGCCCCGAGCTGGTAGGGAAAGCAGGAGCAGAAGTAGTCTTGGCACATCAGGTGGCAGCTCCCAAGGGGGTTTCTGTGATCCAACCCATCACAGCCAGCTCTGCCGATATTCTCTTCACCTTCTGTCCAGCGCTCGAACCTGGAGCATGACCTATGCTCAAGAGAGTGTTGACTGATACTGGCTTAACTAGCCTCACACTGGTAGTGGCCGTCACTTCTGTGTCTTAAGTGACCCATGTGGGCTGCTCCAGCATATGCGGCCTGAGCAGAGTGTCCCTGCATTTGAGGGTCCTGGATGAAAAGAACTTGCCCACAGAGCACCCATTTTCACCTAGTGCTCTTAGGTTGGCACAGCTGTCTCGGGGGGTGGATTTCATACCCCTGAGAGATGTTGCTATGCCGATGTAAGTTTTCAGCGTAGACCAGCCCTCAGCCAGAGATCATTCCCCATCTGGGAAAGGCCAGTGGGTGGAACTACACCTTGACTGCATAGGGAGGCAATCAACACAACTTCTCCATCATTGGCAATTTTAAAATCACTTGTTTTTTCAGAAGATCTGATCTAGTTCAAACAGGAATGAATTCAGGGAAGACTTATGGCCTGTGTTATCAAGGAGGTCTGACTAGATCACAGTGGCCCTTCCGGCCTTTGAATCTATGAATCTATTAATTTAGCCAGTCCACACTTACGGTCGTTCTCAGGCACTTGAATGGTTTTTGTGTCCTGGGCTGATATCAAGGACCCTATGGGAAGGAGAAAAAAATACGATTAGGATAGATGTTTATTTACAAGTCACAGAACCCAACTGATCCCAGAGCCAGCAGAACAGCTGCCAAACTCAACCCCACAGAGATGCAGCTCTAAGAAGGATCAACACCTAAGAACATTCTTTTCTACCTCATTTTCTTGGAGAACTCTTAGCCTTACAGAAGACGCCAAGGGTCTGCACCCCATTATGGGAAAGGGGTTCTAGTCAGACTGCTTCAAGCTTTGCTTTCTGGTTGGTTTTTGTTAAGACAAAAAGTTAAATGTTTGTATTCAGTAAGGCCTTACGGCCCTGAACAAGGATCACTAGGACCACTAGGCTACACACTGCACGTGCACAGAACAGTCCCTGCCCCAAAGCGCTTACAATCTAAAGACAAGACAGATACAGATTTCTTCCCCGCTTCCTCTTTAAACAATTGCCCCGCACATCGCTTCCCCAGTCTCAGCAGCACTCCTCCTCCCCACACAAAACCACTCAGCTTATCTCTGATCCACCGAGAAAGAGCCCAAACTGACTGAAGTGTGCACAGGTTGGTTCCTCTTCCCAGAAAGGGGGGAGGCAAATTCCCAAAGGGTTGGGGCAGGCAGATCACACAGCCCACAGCATCTATGACTAATATTTTGGACAAAGGAAGCCTCTGTTAAAGGTTCCACACCCTCACTCCTGCAGTGAACACAAAACTCACAGCAAAAACACCTGAGATGACCTAGAAGTCCAGCAGCAAACACAGGGGTGTCCCGACTTGACATCCCTGATGTTAAGGTAAAAGCACAAAGCAATTTTTTTTTAGGGTGAAAAAGGTCTTTCCAGGCCTCCTTCATATATCAGAAAGAAAAGAAAATCACAAGCCCACATTTCTCAAATGCTTTGGAGGCATATTTAAGCAGCAAGAACCCCGACACTCATTTTTCCAGAGATCACTCTGAGGTGACAATGTGTGTTGGGCTGAGAGTTCCTGGTCGTGAAGACATGGGCAGGTCTGAGACAGCACTGACCACTCTCAATTATTTTTAGAATAGTTCAGCTATGAGACTTCTCAATGAAGACTGAAACACACAGCGTTTTCCACTCTTGCTGCAGATTAACATCCCCGGCATCTGACCCGGCTTCGGCCAAGTATCAGAGAGCCTGCTGTCATCTAGCTTCCCCCTGAAGCCCCCCCGCTCACTCCTCTTTGCCTCTGTGGAAGGGAACAGAGCCCTTTTCCGCCTAAGCACCATCAGCTAACAGGAAATCCATCTCTGGAAGTGACCTATTCTATAAGCAGGCAGACACGGGAAGCCTAACAGAGAAGGCAGGAGGTGGCCTATTTAAAATATCCTGAGGAACAGAGTGGTAGGACAGAGGTTTGTTCTATGTCCATAGCTCCACCCAGACAGCTTTGCACTTTGCCATCCTACCAGTCATTTTTGCTTATGCAATCACAGTTTCTAGCACTGTTACAGAACGTTTATAGCACCTGTTGCCCTTGACATGAGCGCAATCTTAGCTCTATAAATACAGTGTGATTGCCATCGGGCTGGAAGCCACAATGCCCTAGTCTCGCCAGGACCACCACCAAACAGACAAACAATTTTATATTACACAGAAAATAGTCGCTAAAAGTCAGTGTGTGTAAACACTCTTTTTCGGCATTTTTGCGGAGAAAATACTTCCAGCCCTGCGAGCGGCGTTAGCTTTGTCACAAAGCCACGTTCACGCTGCCACTTGCGTCGGCAAAACTTTTGTCTTTCACAGGAGGCTTTTTAAAGTACCCATAAAAGACAAAAAAAGATTTGTCAACAACTTCGCAGTGTAGACATACCCATAGTTAAGTCAACCTATACCCCGGTACAGACACTTTAGACCCAGACACTGCCTCATGAGAGCGTGGATTAACTACAGCAACAGAAAAACTGTGTCACTGTTGCAAGTGCCTACGCTACAACAGCACAGCTTCAGCATCGCAGCTGTGCCGCTGAAGTGCTTGTAGTGTAGACACCGCCTGAGACTAGATGCTTCCACACATACAGCTTAAAACATCGGCCTTTTTAGCTGCATGTCTATTTCACTGTTTGCTAGGAACTTTGGGTCTCTCAGCATTACTGCTCTCTGGGTTTCTAGCTCCTAGGGAATATGTTTAACCCCAGATTAGACTGCAGTTATACAAGATTATTCTCCCTTTGTTTTTAAATCTCTTTAGGTCCCTCTATGCTATTTCTCTGCCCTTGCTGCTGTTTGCTACTCCTCTTAATTTATCATCATTTCAATGTCGTTAACATACTTTTTCTCGCATACAGGAGACAATTGCAGAGCTTTAATTTGTAAGCGCTACAGCATTTTCTGCTTTACAAACATGAGAGTTTAGACTAAAATGCCCAAAGCTGCCTAAGGGATTAATTGTAATGGGCACCGGGCAGCCGAAATCCCCTAGACACAGCTTGGCAAGTCTCTGCCTTTGAGTCTCTCCAAACCCCATGGGATGGGGTAAAGCAAGTGATCCTGTTTTATAAAGCGGCAATGGAAGCGCAGAGGTACTTCAACTGTCAGGTGTTTGGGGCAGGAATAGTCTTTGTTCCACGTCTGTACAGTGCTTAGCACCTTGGGGCTCCCAGATGCTACTGAAACACAACCCCCCCAATTCCCCAGACCAATACGAGATTTACCGAGGCTTACACAACAAGACTGTGACAAAGCCAGGGACACAACCCAAAGCGTAAGCCACAAGTCCTGTGCTGAACTACACAATTCTCTGGAGAGAGGACCCAACCCTGTGGCACCCAACTAGACAGTTATCTAGGTATCTATCTGGCCGTGTCACTATTACCCAGGAGTCGGCCCCACCACATTGTCCTGACAGTTTTCAATCCATAGCACAAGGAGCACAGACAAGTGAATCAGAATTAACTGCAGCAGAAGATTGACACAGGCTAATCAAGTTTTAAAATCCAAGTGTGACATCTTCATTCCCCAACGGCTGCTCTGTCACAAGAAAACAATCAAGCAAAGCTGTTACCAAAATGGAGGAAGGGAGTGGGGCAATAAAGTGACACGAAAGAGACTGTGTCTCCAGCTAAAGGGCACGAATCGTGTATCAGAACCCAAACCAGTTATCAGCAAGGAGACAGCTATACAGTAAACAGGGAGGGGGTGGAGCGGAACAAGGGAGAGAGAAGCTCTCAGTTAGCTTCTGCCTGGTGGAATTTCCTGTTCCACCTGTTGGGTATTGTCTCCTCCCATGCGGCTCCCACTTTGTTCAGGAGTTTCACAGGAAACCTAGCCCATATTTGTCCAATGAAACGTTGCTTGGCGGTTTTCAAACACCTCCCCCCGCCTGGTCTTTAGTCATCAGGCTCTGCATTTCCTGCTCTGTTTGGAACAGATTACACAAGACAGGACTTTATACAGGGCCCCATATCTGGGAACTCAGTTCCTTTCTCATGCTGCTTTGCCAGGTGTCCTGGCTCCCCAGCAGCATGGCAGGTTTTTAATGGTACCTGCTGCCCCATTTGTTTGACATTTCCTTGTGGGGTTGTTTCCTCCAGATGCCTACGACTGGCAGGCAAGTTACCACCCCGCACCAGCATGAGTATTCGAGACTTGCTAGTCATCTTGTGTCCTTCTGGAGCTTGACACATTTAGCATGTGCTTCAAGTGGATGGGTTGCTTCTATAGTGGCAGTCGTCTTGGATGCCTGATTGCTAAGAGCTAGTCTTCGCTCTGCCTTGGGCAACTCACTCAAGTGCCTCAATTTCCCCATCTGTAAGCATTCTTAGACTTAATCCCTTCTCACAAGGGGTGGCTTTCTACAGTGTCAAAAGCGTGGGGGAGGTTTACAAGACATGGTTCCTCCCCAAGAAGTTCACAATCTAGAGCCCCCTGATTTCACAGCCACACCGGGGTGAAAGCTAAATCATGGCTCCGCTTTGTAGTAGAGACAGGTCTTGGGAGGATTCAGCCCTGTCTGGGAAATGCTCTTACACAGCCCATCAGGAACAGCCAAGATCCGGTCTACACCCCCAATGTAAACCATGTGTTGATTATTCTGAGGGAAAGCTATGTTGTAACCGGGACCAGCGACAGGGCTGTTCTGTAGATGGGGCCTTATAAACAATTTAAATGGTCATAAAATCTGGCATGAGCCACCCACATTTCTGACATTTCCTTCTCTGTCACAGCCATGCTAAGAAACTATGACTTAGCCTAGTATCTACCAGGCTTAAAACAGTTCCCTAACAGTTGTATCCTGTTATTTTTCCTGACCACAATGATAAACTATATATTTCACAGCTGCCTCTAAAATACGGTTCTTGCAGTGTTCAGGCCTGTGATACCATGACGATTAGGGTAAGCAGAAGACAACGGTTAATACAGTTTAAGGTCCCATGATCAGGTTTCACTACATCTTGGTTCTTTGTTAAATCAGGGGTTCTCAAACTGGGGGTCAGGACCCTTCAGGGGGTCACGAGCTGTCAACCTCCACCCCAAACCCCGCTTTGCCTCCAGCGTTTATAATGGTGTTAAATATATTAAAAAGTGGTTTTAATTTATAAGGGGGGGTTGCACTCAGACTTGCTATGTGAAAGGGGTCACCAGTAAAAAAAAGTTTGGGAGCCACTGAGTTAAATGATTTTAACTGTATCAGTATTGCAGGTCCACCAGGGACAAAGAGCAGGATGGAGAGAGAGGCTAAGCTAGGCTGATACTTTGCAAGTCAAGAGAGAAAAGACACAGAGGTGTAAGATGAAGTGTTAATGGACATTATGGCTGTAAATTGAACCAGGCAGAAAAAGCCTAAGCAGCAGTCTGATAAACATGGCTGCTAAGTGGCTGCAACCGGCTGAGAATGGGGCAAATCAAATTGCAGTCATTGATTAAAGTCAGTTAAGTAACTAGAGAGTGAAAACCAGTAATATGCAGCACTAATCACATGGAAAACTAAATCAGCTACATGACAATCAACGGAATTAACACACAAAGTAGCGGTTCTTTGAGTCAGAGTTTCAGCCTGAGCAGTAGTCTGAAGTCTATACTGACAACCCAACACCATTTCACAATTAAACAGCTATAACACGGAAAGATGCGCCACCATGGCTAGGTCCAAATTATAACACACAGCACACCCTCCAAAACCAGCTGTACCCAGTGGCCTTGCCCCACAGTTCCCTGAGAGAAACGTTTGTAGGAGTAAATCCATCGCTGGCTGGTCCTGCACCAATCTTTCAGAGTGTGAACCACAGATGTGGCATTTTTCAGTGTACACAAAAGCTGGTATCTTACTACATCAATAGCAACCCATCTGGCATAAGAGACTCTTTATTCTTTGGAAGACAAGACACAGGACCACAGATTTTTAAGTGCTGGAAGGACCAGTGTGGCCATCTAGTCTGCCCTCCTGCAGAGCACAGGCCTTAGAATGTCACCCAGCAATTCCTGCCTCAAGCCCAATAACCTGTAACTGAGCTAGAGCATATATTTTAAGACACTCAGTCATGATTTAAAGATTTCACGTGATGGAGAACCCACCAAACTTCTCGGTTCACTGTCCCAGCGGGCGATACGCCCCCTCACTGTTAAAAATGTGCCATCCATCTCCATCCTCTGACAAACAGAGACTAGGGACACCATTCCTTACCCATCCTGGCTAATAGCCATTAATGGACTTAACCTCCATGAATTTATCTAGTTCTCTTTTAAACCCTGTTATAGTCCCAGCCTTCACAACTTCCTCAGGCAAGGAGTTCCACAAGTTGACTGTGCACTGTGAATGAAGAAATTTACCTCTCTTCCGGCTGCTCTGGGTGCCTGAAACAATGTATCTGCTCAGCTAAGGAGTGGTGCGTAACTGCTTTTGCAGCTTCTCTTTGCTTCCCTGTCAGAAAGTCATTTTTCTGCAGGGAAGCAAAGAAATCTGCGGGAGACATGAATTTTGCGTACGCGCAGTGGCACAGAATTCCCCCTGGAATAACCTGTGTGGTGTTGTATTAACAGTAGGCACATATACACCACGATCCAACCACCGCTTAACCTTCTCTTTGACAAGCTAAGTAGACAACCTATTGAACCTAAGATTACAGGAGCTGCAGAAGCTCAAATCATGTGGAATCAGGAGTACAGGTGACAATGCACAGAGTGGTCACTGAAAGGGCATACAAGAGCATTGCACGAATGCGCTGGGGGGACCAACCGTAAGGACACAGCTGATCTGCCAGCATTTTCCATTTACACTAGCACTGCTGCCAGTGCAGAGTGACCTAATGCAAAATATATATGGCAGCACCCTTGCTCTAAGCAAAGGCAACAGAGCTGGATGCATTCCTGGGGGGGTGAGAACTATCCTGGTAGCACAGGCTGGTGGTGCAATTCCTAGTGAGCTAGGAGATGCAGCAACTTTCTCTCTGGGACAGAAAATGACCATACTGAGTAAGGTACCATGACAAATTACTTCGATCACCTCCTGCAGCTTCCGCTCTACCTCCCGCCCCCAGTATACCTACAACTCATCTTTAAAGGTGGGCTGTGAAACGGAACAAGAGATTTGCTTTTGGCGCTTGCTGCTCCCATGCAAAAAGAGGTAACAGCTTTTCAGAATAGCAGTTTGGGTTTTTTTTTTTATTATTGAAATACCAAAGACCACAGGTCTCACAAAGCCATCTAACAGATCAAGGCTCCGGAAGACCTGAATAGTGATGGCACACCAGCCCATAGCCTGGGCAGCTTCCGTCTCTCCTCTTGCACTAAGAGGAAAGAAATACCAGGTCCAAGTGAGGATCTTGGAAGGACAAGGGGCTGCATTGACCCTCATGAAGATTTGAAGATGGGGCTCCAGGGAGAAAGTATTTTAAATCCCCAAGGTGCAGCCCACTAAGGCAGCCCCTCTGGCACAAAAGAACTAAGAGGCATCTAAAAAGAAAGAAAGAAAGAAAGAAAGAAAGAAAGTCCGTCCCTGTGCTTTATAACCCATCAGGTAGGAAGATCTTGGGGAGCAAACTTTCAAAGGGGCCTCCACCAATCGGCCCTGTAAGAAACAGGATTGAGATGGTTTAACGCTCTCAACATGCAGGCAGACATATTTCCACCCAGGCAGCTGCCATCTCAGCTGTGCCAGGAATCGATTGTGGATGTCAAACAAGAGGCCGTTAATTAAAAGTAAGATGTTACCATGAACTGACTGTAATCAGTAAAGGGTGGAGGGAGAATCCTGCTGCAAGCTGAGAGGGAGGACAAAGGAGTTGAGATTTAACTTGGTATTCTTCAGAGTTCCTGCATCCAGATTCCAGCTGAGACAAAGGTGGAGAGCAAAGCCCTGTTTTGCAATTAATCTGTCTCCCCTCCGGGCACTTCTCAGGAAGATCCAGACCTCTCCATCCCACAGATAGACATCTTTCAGCAATCGAGGGCAACCCAGTGTATTAGAGGCCTCCTGCTGAGACAGCACAATGCAAGAGGCCACTGTTTGGAAGTGTAAAGGAAGGAGCCCTGGAAGTCTTATTGTTTCTCTGCTCAGCAAACTGGGAGTCTTTGTTTTTTTTCTTTTCAACACAAACAGGCTGGCTGAACCAGGAAATGCCAAACTAACCCGATGGCTTACAGCTCATCAGCAGAGACATAAATAGGTTCGGGAAGGAAGGGGTTCAAGGTACCCAGTCTGTTCTGGTTTCAGCATGTCTGCACAACAGCATATGTTGATGCACTAGTTCTGAGAGGCAGCATGGTCTAGCAGACTGGGGCTAAACTGGACATCAGAACTCCTGGGTTATACCAGGCTGTGCTACTGACCTGCTCTAACCTCGAGCAAATCATCTTCCTTCAGTGCCTCTATTTCCCTTCCCACCCCTCTGTCCTATCTAGATTTTAACTTTTCCAAGGCAGAGACTGTGTGTATGTACACTGCCTAGCACAACAGGGCCCCAGTTTTCGTTGGGACCTTTAGGCATTTCAGCAGTACAAAAAATAGACAAGAAGTTACTGTTTTTTCCATGCAGTTTCCTCACCACATTCCAATGTTAGATCCATAGAGAGTTCAACTCTACAGGCAAGAAAATCAATGTAACTGAACTTGAAAGGGTTCCTAGTGGCCAGCTCCCAGAGACCCGTCCCTTCATATTGCATCATAAACCACTGCCCTGTTCCCAGTCCCACTTCTCGGGACTAGAAAGTCAGAGCTGCTCCTGAAGAGCGGAAGTGCCCTTGAGCAGATTGACCTTGAGCCGACTGACCTTTAAATACCAGGCAGTCACAATCTAGTCTGTAAGTGCAGGTTATGTGCCGGCCCTGAGTTTCATTTGACCCAACAGGATAAGATGGTTTAGAGTTTCTGAAAGGCAAATATTGAGCCTATTCCCCAGAGTTTACACACAGCTGCTGGGAAATAACCTCTGAAGCCTTCTGGGCGTGTTTGTAATACAGCACAATAGCTAGCATAACTCAGCACCAGTGACTAAGACATCATTTAATCTCTGTATGTTAAATGTCTGGCTGCTCCCAGACTTGCCTAACCCTGATCCAGTACATTTAAATCTGGCACCACAGTGCCATTTCAACTCACTAGAGACGCTTCTAAGCTCTTGCACTAGTAGGGATGCCATTCTTATGCTGTTTGTGCAGCACCCAGCACACAGAGTCTCCACTCCTGCTTAGAATGTGTGGGTGCTGCCACAGCACACTTAAAAAGTAAGTTGCCAGCTGCCCCTTCCCACACAGCCACCTATTATTATTTACTGTTTATATTATGGTAACAACCAGGATAGGCTCCACTGTGATAGGGACTGTATGGACACACAGTAAATGACAATCCTTACAAGCTGGTTCCTGGGAGTTGGCAGGTACTTACTAGTTCACAGGCAGTGCCAATAGAATTAGGGCAGGGACTGACAGCCAACCACACATATTTATGCCAAGAAGGGTCAAATGAGTCATTCTGCTCTAAAACTACAAAGAGCACATAAGGGAACAGGCATGCCGAAAAAATTAAAGTTGCCGTGGTTCAGGTCACACAGTCATTTAACTTTTCACCCCGAACGGTTGCCAAGCAGAAGCAAGGATAAAGACCTGCCTAATGCAGCTTCGCTTTCCCCGCACGGGCAGGTCAATGACATTCCTGGGACCTTTGCAGATCCATGTCCAATCCATTACTAGGCAGGCAGAGGTGGGTATCCAGAGCACCAGATCCATTGCCATCCTGCTTTATGAAATGCTGGAGAAAAACTGGGAAGGGCTCCAAGCACAAAGGAATTCTGAGTGAAATTCCCCTTCAGATGAGGTGCTGGATAACCACCAATACAGCACTTCGTACCTTAGGTACCTTCCATCCAAGGACTCCAAAGCTCTTTACATAAAATCTGATTCAACAGATGGCATGTTTATTCCATCCAAATACATTTAAGCTCCTAATCTCCCTCAATATAACAGAACCTCAAACCGAGTATTAATTAGGCTGGTAAGAGGGGGGAGTATACCACTGCAGAGGTACAGCCAGCACTCAGGACAGCATGGGGAGTGCTACCTAAACAGCCGTTGTGTTCACCTGTATGTCATCACAGCACCACTCCTAGGCACTGAGGTGCTAATGAGTGTACCAGGGATAGTAGATAACTCCCAGCTGAGTGTGCCAGCCTTCCCATCAATCACTGCAGCATAACAAACACCAGCATCCAACATGTTTACACTCAAGCCACACCACTGCTGCTCTGGCACCATCCTAGAGATACCCCTGCCTGGAAGGAAAGAGCAAACTATTGGACAACTTCTAGACATTTGAAAATGGGGTTCTTGCCAAACCCAGACCTGGACTGCATGGCACAAGGGGTTCCTGTGAATGCTCTGAACCAGCCAGTGATATCACAGCTCAGTTTGTTTCCCTGTACAAAGGACAACAGTCTGAAACAGAATCGACTCCCCATGGACTGAAGTGTGGGAGCTGCCCTTGGATTACAGGGTCTGTATTTCTAACTCTTGCAAGTTTACAAGTCTCATGATATTTGGTATAGTCTGGTTCTGTAAAAGCAGCAAAGAATCCTGTGGCACCTTATAGACTAACAGACGTTTTGCAGCATGAGATTTCATGGGTGAATACCCACTTCATCGGATGCAAGAGTGGAAAAATAAGTATTTTTCTTAAAGCCCCAAGTCCTGCAGCCAGGTGGTACAAGAGAACCTCCACTTTCAGTTCTTAACAGTGGTCACTGAGACGAGCTCAATCCTCAAAAACCAGAAGGCCAATAAAGACCCACTCAAATCATTTAAAATCTCACTAATTTTAAAACAAACAATCTTCTGGTATGAGGGGCCTGGTCCATGGCTTTTGAATGGCTGGGGCTGGCAATGCTGAGAACCCAAGTGCCAGAGGAGGGTCTTTTTAAAATGGACTCAGTTACCGTTTGCTTGAAAGTGTTTGGAAGATCATGATCGCTCCAGTGGGTGCCTCTGAACAGCACCACTGGAATAGTCCATTATCGCGTGACCTCGAGAGATCGTGACCGCGCAGTCTCCACTCACCTTGGGCTGGATTAACAGCACCCCATGGAAAGACTCCACAACCCTCCTGCACTGGTCACTCATTCTGTTCCCAGTACAGAGTCAAACTGGAAGCCTTCCCTACCAAAACCCGTCAGGCTGCACATTCCCGGGGCTTGAGCGTGTGGATTTGGCATATTTAGAGCATCAACATCTGTCGTTCAATAGCCACATTTCATTCAGGACACTAACCAAAGGATTCTGAAGAGCGTTGGTGCACTGGTGTACAATTCAGATCTGAATTAGGGACTCCCCTTCCTTCACACAACCTCAGTGGGGACCAGCAATTTAGCACTTACACACCTCTTTATCTGTAGACATTAAGACTCTTTATAAAGATGGGGTGAGGAGGTCAGTATCATCCCCATTTACAGACACAGGAAAAGATTTGCCCAAGGTTATACAGTGGGCCAGTAGCAGAACCAGGATTAGAACCCAGGACTGTTGACTTCCAGTCCAGAAGATAAGGGAGGCAGGTTTGTCCAGTGCCCTAATAGTAGCTGAAGAGCTACAGCTCTTCACACTCTCTTTTGCGGATCTACCGACAAGGGACCCCCTCATCTGTCCCACAATGAGTCACATGTGCAGAGTCTGAAGGAATATGCATGTGGTTAATTCAGAGAGGAGGCATTTCTGCTTCCATGTCACAGAGGGGCCTGGTCCCTGGGCTGTTTTGCTCATCACTGGTAATGACTCATCCTGCCCAGTGTTCGATTGAATTTACCAGTCAGGTGAGATGGGTGGGGCATGGCACAGATACAGCTCGCTGATAACTCCTGGCTTGAAGCCATGGAGCCAGCAGAGTGTGAATGACTCACTACTCCAATCACAACAGTGAGGAGACAAACCCCAAGGAGCTTAGCAATTCTGTTCAAATCACTCTGCTCTAAGGCTTGTGCTTAAGCATAATGGAACAAAGGGCAACAGGTTCGAGAAATGCTTCCTTTTAGAAGTGAGACACAAGGTGAGGGAGGTAGTATCTTTTATTGGGCCAACTTCTGTTGGTGAGCGAGACAAGCTTCCCAGGTTACACAGAGCTCTTCTTTAGGGCTAGAAAAAGCTGCCTCCCGTCTTCCTACCTGTTTTCTAAAAGGAAAATAGTGGGTTTTCCTTTGAGAAAGCTCTCAGCAGGAAAGAGATGAGCCGTTTCTACCAGGAAGAGAATTCTCTCTCACGCTCTCCACCGGAGAATTGTGGGAGGAAGAGGGAGAAGTTTCCAGATATACCCTTAGCTAAGCAAGTCTAGAACAACATCCCACTAGTGGAACAAGTCAGCTCCTGTGATTTTAGGGGTTTTCTGCAACTAACTTCACGTGCATTCAAAAGGGAGTGTGAAGGTTGCATCTTAGCAACAGAAAAGCAGCACAATGCACACTGCTATCTAGCCCTGCCCTGCCTCCAGCCAAATAGCAGCCAAGGTGTGAACCCACCTTTCCCTCCCTCAGTAAGGTGTTCAGCTGAATGGGCAGATGGCCCAGTTAAATGCTAATGTTAGCAAAGGAGTGGACAAAATAAATTGTCAGAGGCACAATTGAGCCCTGGGATCTCCTAGTTCACAAGTTGGAGAAGTGGTGGCAGCTCTATTGTAAGTAACATACCTACACTATGATTCCTGCTACTGTTACCACCACGGGTGAATTACAAGGCTCCTTTTTGCCAAGTCACAGCCTATACTCCTCAGGTATAGGCTGTGACTGGGCTCAGGATTCTCTGGCACCAGTGACCCTGATTAAATGTGTTTGTGGCCAGAGCATGTTGCACCATGGTTGTGTTGTGTCTTTGCAGACAGAAGCAGCACGTTCTGGGATTATGCTGGAGTCCTAGAAGACACCAGTGCATTTCTTCTGCTCACACACACAATACTAAGCCATGTTCATTTCCCAGCCACCTCCTCTAGAGCAGCAACAACGAGGAGGAGCATGTGATTTTTCATAACTAATGCACATTGTTTAACATGCAAGGGTGGGGTGAGTTAGTCACAAGGACTGTACTTTACTCCCAGAGAGCAACTTCCTCTCAGCTGATCTCCTAATACTCTTGTTCTATATGCAACATTACTCAGTTTCCAGAGCAGGTTTAAGTCTTGTCCACAGTGTGAGATGTAACCATTTAAACCAAGCCATTTTCAACAGACCTGAACCCGGGTGACTGCCTCTCACGCTGCCCTGCCTGCAGACCATTCTAAGACATGGCTGCTGGACAGTAGAGGAGCAATGCTCTTAGCAGGCCTTGCTCTGGGTGGCCAGATTGTCAAAGAGAGGAAACAAAACAATGGAGGGGCGCCACAGGGAACATTTCCGTGGGGCCCAGAAGTACATGCCAGAGGAGAGGGGGGATCGAAAAGGGAACTCATACCCCTCTCGGGTGTGGATTGCAGCGAGGCTCAAAGGGAGGCCTCAGAGGGCAGGGGCAGAAGGTGGACAGAGCCAATATGCCACAGGCCTGATGGAAAATTCCCTGGGGCACATGGTGTACTCAAGCCAGGCTGTCATCATCTGTCCAGGTCAGCTGGCCAGCCTGGGAGGGGCAGGATGTCAGGCAAACAACCATTAAAATCCAGTCCTAAATGTGTATGACGGAAACTGTCTCTTATTTCCCTTTTATTCCCATTCTTTGAGACTCCAGACTGGCTTTTTAAACAGTCTCAATCTCTCCTTCTATAGATGTTCCATACCCCTACTCATATGTGTACTTGTCTGTATTTTTCTCAAGTCTTTTTTTAAATAAAGATGGGCAACCAGAACTGCATTCACTATTCGAGGTGGGGGTATATCACAAATGTATATAGCGGCATTATGATATTTTCTGTATTACTATCTGTCCCTTTCCTAATGGTTCCTAACAGTTACCTTTTTTGATGGCCACTGCACACTGAGCAGATGTTTTCAGAGAACTAGCCACAATGACTTCGAGAGCGCTTTCTTGAGAGATAATAGCTAATTTACACCCCATCATTTTGTGTTCATAAATAAGATTATGGTTTTCCAGCACCCATTACTTTGCATTTATGAACTGAATTTCATCTGCCATTTTTTCTCCAGCCACCCACTTTAGTGAGAGCCTTTTGTAACTCTTGGCAGTCAGCTTTGGACTCAACTATCTGGAGTAATTTAGTATTGTTTGCAAACTTTGCCACTTCACAGTGTACCTGTTTTCCCAGATCATTTATGAATACATTGAACTTGCAGGTTGAACAGAAGGGTGGGCACCCCTGGTTTTGGCCATCCTAAACGATTCCTTGTAAGCTCGTCAGGGGCAGAGAATCTCCTAGGCCAGTGGTTCTCAAAGTATTGTACTGGTGAACCCTTTCAAATAGCAAGCCTCTGAGTGCGACACCCCCTATAAATTAAAAAACATTTTTATATATTTAAAACCATTATAAATGCTGGAGGCAAAACGGGGTTTGGGGTGGAGGCTGACAGCTCGCAACCCCCTGCAGAGTCACGACCCCCCCCAGTTTGAGAAACCCTGTCCTAGGCAGCCCCCAAGTGGAACGCAGTTATCTGTGACCCCCTGAAGATCCTAGGATGGGAGGGAACTGGCTGTCTCTCAAGGAGGCACTCAAATAAAAGAGTAGCGGGAGGACAGGCCAAAGACACCAAAGGTAAGGGGTGTGAGGTGGACTTCAGCTAAGAAGTGGAAATGTAATGTGTAAATAACTCTAAAAGATGGCAGCTATATTGGGCTGGCATTCCCAGCAAGGAAGGGCAGTGACAGTGCATGACCTCCTCCACTATCCAACCAATAGGGCCTCCCCCTCATCTGGAAGAATGAGAGAGAAGTTCAGGTTTCATGGCCAATTGTGTCTCTACCGGGTCTTCCATAAAGGGTTACAACTTGCACCGCTTGATGTGCTGGATTTTCCTGAGGGGGATACTTGTCCTTTAGAAACTGGGCCAGGGCACCAAAATCATTTCGCCATAAGTCACCAAAGGGCATTTACAGTTGATACAGATCTGGGGTATGCGTGTGGTGTTCCAAAGCGGATGCCATGAACACGTTACGAAGTACCAGCTGGTTTTAGAAGTTGCCAGGTAACAGTGTCTTGCCCTCAGGACAGCTTCACCCAATGAGAGCTTATTCTAATATATGGAGATTAACTATCTCCGAGAACTGGAAGGGACCCCGAAAGGTCATTGAGTCCAGCCCCCTGCCTTCACTAGCAAGACCAAGTACTGATTTTGCCCCAGATCCCTATGTGGCGCCCTCAAGGATTGAATTTACAACCATGGGTTTAGCAGGCCAACGCTCAAACCCCTGAGCTCTCTCTGATAATGTCATGCTTGGGCCTTTAGACCCCAAGTGGGGGATGGAGTTCCCATGCAACTAGAACTAGTGCTTTGTTCAGGTGCTTGCAATAGAACCTAGCTGAAAGGCCATTGTTATAGGCACTTGTAGGCTTTTAATTGCTTTTGTTCTGAACACATCAAAATGAAAGGTTCCATATTACCTGTCAATTGCCTAGTCCCCAGCTCCCACCCCCACCATGTTTATCCCACATTTCTTCCCAGCTACCACCCCAAAAATCCACTAGTTTACCACATGTAAGTGAAGATCAGATTTTTCCCCTTCTATTTTTGGTCTCCAGTGTGTTGCCTCCTTTCCCACACCCCTTAGGTTCTGTCCCCATTCCTCTTCTCCCTCCCTGTGCCCCTGGAGGCATGGGTACATCTCCAAACGCAGGGCGATGAGCATTCGGAAGAATGTGTTGAGCAAATCTGCAAGCTACTCTCCCCCCACCCCCGCCTCGCCCCAACTGCAGGTAAGTCAACTTCAATCAGGAAGCCATGTGCCATTATGCAAGTGACTGAAGTGTTGAAAGAGTCTCCACAAACAGAGAAAGTTCCTTACAGAGCCTGCAGTCTCGCACGGGTACCAGGTTTTCCATCAGAACACAGCATGGATGACCACTGCAAGAAACACCTACGTTTTTGGGTAAAACCTCTTCTGTCCTGTTTTTCTCATTTGTTCTCTTGTATCACAACCCTCCCCCCCACCCATTCCCACTGCCTATTGCTCTAAGGGTATGTCTACAGTACGAAATTAATTTGAACTTATTTTATTCAAATTTTCTGAAGCCATTTTATACATTTGGTGTTGTGTCCCCACTAAAGCGCGTGAATTCGGCAGAGTGCATCCACAGTACTGAGGCTAGCATCGAATGTCAGAGCGGTGCACTGTGAGAAGCTATCCCACAGTCCCCGCCCCCCATTGGAATTGTGAGTTAAGCTCCCAGTGCATGATGGGGCAAAAACATTCTCACAGACGTTTCTGGGTGTGCGCTCACTCGCTCCTCCCTCCGTGAAAGCTACAGCAGACACTATACCACCAGATGGTGCAGCACAGTGCACCGCCTGTCTCCTGGTACTATGAATCCACCTCACATGTCCTCTTGTCTTTCTATTTACTCTTTCATCTAACCCTTTCCTGCCGTTTTTCAGCCTTCTGCCGCTTCTTCCATGTTGTCTGTCCTGGGCTCCCGTGGAAGCTACAGAAGGCAACAAGTCCCTGTGGTTTTTCGGCCATCGTGAACAGAGCCACACAGCTTCTGCCACAAACTCTGCTCTCCTGCTCTTGTGGCTTTAACGAGCTTCCTGATTCCATGAAAGCTACAGAAGACAACCATTTACCACTTTTATCAGCCATCTTGAACCGAACAGCTCGTTTCGTGCCCTTTTTCCAGGATTACCCAGGCAGGTGCCATAGCGTGGCAAGCATGGAGCCCACTCAGATCTCCGCTGCAGTTTTGACCATTGTAAATACCTTGTGCATTATCCAGCACTATGTGCAGTACCTGCAAAACCAGGCAAGGAAGCGATGACAACACAATTAATATAATGAGGACATGGACACAGATGTTCCTAGAACCACAGCCTGTGGCAATTGGGAGATCATGGTGGCACTGGGCCTGGTTCATACCACGAAACACCGATTCTGGGCCTGGGGAACAAGCACAGACTGGTGGGACCACATAGTGTTGCAGGTCTGCAATGATTCCCAGTGGCTGCAAAACTTTCATATGCATAGGGCCACATTCATGGAACTTTGTGACTTGCTGTCCCCTGCCCTGAAGTGCAAAGACACCAGAATGAGAGTAGCCCTCACAGTTGAGAAGCGAGTGGCCAACCGACAGCTACCTATCAGTCAGGAATCAGTTTGGAGTGGGCAAATCTACTGTGGGGGCTGTTGTGCTGCAAGTAGCCAACGCAATCATTGACCAGCTGCTATCAAGGGTAGTGACTTTGGGAAATGGCTTTAATATGCTGGGGTTCCCTAACTGCGGCGGGGCAACAGACAGAAAGCATATCCCAATCTTAGCCCCAGCACACCAGGGCAGCCAGTATGTAAACCACAAGGGGTACTTTTCCATGGTGCTGCAAGCAGTGGTGGATCACAAGGGACATTTCACCGACATCAACATGGGATGTCTGGGAAAGGTGCATGACGCTCACATCTTCAGGAACTCTGGTCTGTTTGCACAGCTGCAGGAAGGGACTTACTTCCCAGACTAGAACATTACTGTTGGGGATGTTGAAATGCCTATAGTTATCCTCAGGGACCCAGCCTACCCTTAATGCCATGGCTCATGAAGCCGTACACAGGCACCCTGGACAGTAGTAAGGAGCAGTTCAACTACAGGCTGAGCAAGTGCAGAATGGTGGTAGAATGTGCTTTTGGACATTAGAAAGCGCACTGGTGCAGTTTACTGACTCGGTTAGTTACAATATTCCCAATTGTAACTGCTGCTTGTTGTGTGCTCCACAATTTCTGAGAGTAAAGGGGGGGTGGAACATTTATGGCAGGTGGGAGGTTGAAGCAACTCACCTGGCAGCTGATTTCACACAGCCAGACAACAGGGCAATTAGAGCACGGCAGGGCGAGCTGCGCATCAGAGCAGCTTTGAAAGCCAGTTTCATGACTGGCCAGGGTACGGTGTGACAGTTGTGTTTGTTTCTCTTGAAGTTACCTGCACCCTATATATATATGAAAGGAAATAAAGTCAAAATTGTTTTAAAACTGTTCTTTATTTGTTGCACAACACATTGAGAGAAATCCGAAGGCAGACTGGGGGAGGAGGGGATTGGGTTAGGGGGGTAGAGGAGGAGGGAAGGACAAGTCAAGAAAGCAAATCAAAAGTTTGCACGTGCCAGCTTTCTGAAGCGTGGGTGAGCCTCTGGGGTTGAGTGTGCAGGTCCCCGTAGCCTCCCACCTCATGTTCCTGGGAGTCTGGGTGAGGAGGCTATGCAATTTGGGGGAGGAGGGAGGGCTGTTATACAGGGGCTGCAGCAGCAGTCTGTGGTCTTGCTGCCTTTCCTGCATTAGATCCACCATACTGCAGAGTATGTCAGTTTGCTCCCCCATGAGCTTGACCATAGCGTCCTGTCTGCTCTCATCACACGCCTCCCTCCTCTGTGTTCCTGTAATGCTTTGCGGGACTCCGCAATTGTTTGCCTCCACGCACTGATAGGGCCCAGCTGAAAGCGTGAGGACTGCATGAGCTCAGCAAACATGTCTTCCCGAGTTCGGTTCTTCCACCTTCTAATCTGGACCAGCCTCTGGCACTGAGTAGATAGGGGCCGTGTTGAAACATTTGCATTTGCGGGAGGAGAAAGAGGGAGGGTAGTATTTTAAAATATACATTTCAGAGAACAAAGGGGACACTTTGGTATGAGGAAGCCGTCACACACAGCCCAGCAACAGAATTCAGCTTGCAGGCAGCCTAGGGGCACGCGGGGTTCTGCTTCTTCTACATTCATTTCAATGTTTTCAAACTGCTGGGACCCCTTTCCCACAGCAAGCAATGCCTGGGGGGTTTGCCATAAAGGAGGGCCTGCAGGCTCTCTGGGATGATCACTTCACCCAACATTCCCACTCCCCTCCCCCCAGCTCCAATGCAGCTCTGAGCAGGGTGAACTATATGTTAACAGCCCAGGGCAGCTGGGTTTCCCTCCCACCCGGCTCCGATCAGGCTCTCACTCACCAGAAGTACCTTCTCCAGGGTCATGGTCCAGAAGCCCACACTGGGAGTGGGGGAAGGCTATTGGCTCCAGCGTTAAGCATAGTTCCTGGCTGGGGGTGGAAAATGGATTTCCCACTTGCCGCCTGTGCACTGTTGTTGTCGTCCTCCAATGACTTCCTCCTCGCTCCGTGAAACTCCCCCCTTGCAGGTGTCCACAGACAGTGGTGGGGTAGTGATGGCGCCACCCCCCATAATTCCATGGAGCTCACAATAGAAGCAGAATGTATGGGGCTGTGACCCAGAGCGCCTGTTTGCCTCCCTGGTTTTTTGGTATGCTTGCCTGAGCTCCTTGATTTTTGTACGACACTGCTCTGTGTCCCTGGAGTAGCCTCTTTCCATCATGGCCCTGGAGACTTCAGTGTACGTATTTGCATTCCTTTTTTGGAACGTATTCCTGCCATAACAGACTCGTCTCCCCAACATGCGATGAGATGCAGTACCTCCCGTTTGGACCATCCTGGAGCTCGTCTGCGAATCCGGGACTGTGTGATCTCTTGTGATGGTGGACTCTGCATGGTCACCTGTGATGGTGGACTGTGCTGACTGTGACCAAACAGGAAATGAAATTCAAAAGTTCCCGGGGCTTTTCCTGCCCACCCGGCTAGTGCATCAGAGTTGAGAGTGTCATCCAGAGTGGTCACGAGCGTGCGTTCTGGGATAGCTCCTGGAGGCCAATAATGTTGAATTGCGTCCACAATACCTTTAACCAGGGATTGTGATCTTGATTTAAGTGCTACTCCACTTGCCGAGGTGGAGGACAGAAATCGATTTAAAGAGCCCTTTAAAATCGAAAAAGCCGGTTTGGTCATGTGGACAGAATCTTTTTTTTCCCCCGAATTAACTCAGCTAATTCCAAAACAGACTAGTGTAGACCAGGCCTAACTGGTGAGGGTTTTGTTTAAGATCACAGCCAAGTGTGCACACTAATGGTTTCAAATTGTGTTTTATCTGAATCTCCCTTCTAGGCATTTGGACAATGAGCCTGCTGATGGGAGCCACAAACACTGCTTTCCCCATCTAATTGAAAAGAAGTTTGTTTGCCCTTCTTAAAGTCATTTAATTTTAAAAAAATCTCTCAAAATAAAGTCGCTTGTAACCTGGCCACCTGTTTGCTATCCTCACCTCTTGTGCAATATATTCAGAATCTCACTGTAAATAAAACCCTTATTCCTTAAAGCTACATCTCCTGGCAGTTTCTGAGTAGGGGAATCTAATCCCCACACAGCTAACCCCAGACAAACTGCTGGGAGGTAATAAATATCCCAATGCTACAGATTACGGAAATGGGGGAACAGGGTCAGCTCAAGGAGTCTGTCAGAGCCAGAACTGGAATTCAGGTGTCCAAGGCTCCTGTGCTCACACAGCCTACTAGGGAGTGCGTCACAGGTCCCATCTGTGCCCAATCCTATGGTTACCCGTCATCTGTTACAGCAGCCTTGTGACTTTCGCTCTGCAGGCCCCTGGTCCAATCCCTGAACGCAGCAGCCAACACCCACATCATTAATTCATGGACCTGATAACAGATCATGGCAGCCACTCTGTCTATTGCTTATCCAGGTGGCTGGAGGTGGGTTACTACCCTGGCTAACATTGTGTTGGACAAAAACCAGCCACAAAACAACTGAAACTCGGCAGAAGATCCCTTCATTACTGAAGGTGAGTGAAAGGTGCCAGAGTGAGAGGTGCCCACCTGGAATGATTAACCCTTTCAAAGACAGCCTTCAGTTTTCAATCAGAGCCCAGGACTTTCATGAGTTTAAGGGAATTTAGTAGCCCAAAAAATACCTAATAACCTAGGCTCCCTTGATCAGTAACCAGAGGAAATTTACAAACCCTCCTCCCCTTCTGCAGGAAATCCCCCATCCCCCAGGACCTTTATGGGTAGCATCACTGTATTGGGGGAAGGGTCACTAATCCCTTCCCACTCCTACCTTTGCCAACAACCAGGATTTCAAGATACAGCCAAGCTACCTCTGCCCACTAGAGTCCTCAGTTTCGCTCTGCTCAGCAGCAGCTGCTCTGCTTGTCCTGGGGCCCTGTCAACATTGGGGATTTTTTTTTTTTTAAACCATCAGATTGCTTCTCATTGCTAACACTGAGAACAAATCCACTCAGAACAAGTCTAACCAACATGGTATTAAAAGCCTCAGCAACCCGTCTACATTAAAACTCCCAGTGCCACTACCAGCAGTGGAAAATGTTTCAAAATGTTTTTAACTAGTGTAGACAGGGCCCATCCGTCCTTTGCTCTAGCTCAGGGATTCTCAACTTCACTGCACCACAACCCCTTCCTAACAACAAAAACACAGCCCCCCCATGCAAGGCTGAAACAGTAGCCCGAGCCCCACTGACTAGGGCTGAAGCCCTTGGGTTCTGGCTTCAGCCCAGGTGGCAGGGCTCAGGTTTCAGCATCTAACATGGGCCCTGGTGACCCTATTAAAACTGGCTTGTCAAATTCTGGGTCACAACAGCTCTACTTCATTCTCCAGAGCCTGATGATGAAGCACGTTTAAAGGCCTCAGAGGGACAATTTAACTTTGGCCTAGTGAGGTAAGGGGCAGCTACATATTAACCCGAGATGCTGGGATAAGCAGCTTACTAAATGTCACTGTTCCCTGCAGCTCTTTGTGGGTAGGGCAGGGACAACTAGACCAGTGGTTTTCAAACTTTGGTACTGGTGACCCTCCCCCCCTTATGAATTAAAAACACATTTAGCACCATTATAAATGCTGGGGCAAAGTGGGGGTTGGGGTGAAGGCTGACAGCTCGTGACCCCCCATGTAATAACCTAGCAACCCCTTGAGGGGTCCTAACCCCTAATCTAGACAGTCTTTTTGCCTTGTGTGTTCTGCATAAGGACAGTGTGTTGAATGTGGCAGTGCAGAGCCCTCAGTCTGTAAAAACAGCAGCAACTCTAGGAAAGAAAAGCTGGGCAAGATGCTGCTGATGCAGATTTAAATGCCAGGAAGTTCTGTTTTTAAACAGTGCTTAATTTCTGTGTTGCAAAACGTTAAGGTACCCCGAACAGCCCTTACTCCATGCTCACCCTGTCCACATGAAATAGATGTCTGGTATGTATTAGCAAAAAGGCATTTTAAAATCCCATATCATTGCTGCTTCAGCTATGGGTCTTCAGCTCAGCTCCAGACTAAGGGCTTGCCTGTATGAGATAGCCGCACTGGTTTACAGACAGATGTAATTAAACCAGTGCAAAGCCTCATGTAGACACTTATTCTGGTTTAAGAATTGCTTTGATTCAATTTAGCTGAAGTTAGGAAGGAATCTCCTTCAGCTAAATTGATACAAGCCACTCAAACTAAAATTAGCGCAGCTACACTGGGGTTTGCACTGGTTCAATCAAGAATTAAGTAGTCCCACCAGGGTTAAGTAGAAGGGTATTGAGCTAACTCCTGCCCAGCACAGCAGGGATGTTACCCTGCATATGGGATTGAATAAGGAAGCTCTCCTGTTCTCCCCTCCCATGTAGCTGAACAGCGTTGCATAACTAGTGAGATGCATTAAGAAGCTTTTTCCTCCCTTTTCAGAGTCATGTCCTGGAACCATGTACCAGACCCAGGCCAGATCTACACAACAAGCTGTCAGGCAGGGACATGAATAGGTGTGATTTGTGACCAACAGAGGTGGGACAGCAAAAGCAGCTATACTGGTAAAAGTGCCCTTTACTGGTACAGCTTATTTCACTCCGGGAGGCTGGAAGCAGCTATGCCAGCAAGAGCACAGTTGTGCCAATATAAGCTGTATGAACACAAGGTGCGCTTTGCCAGCAGAGTACACCGACATAGCTACACTGGCAAAGCCTTCTATGCGTAGACCTGGCCAAAGCAGAGCAGATGATAGCTTGGGACACGTGAGAGGCTAACAGAATGGGTCCTTCCCCATTTGCCAATGTGTCCACTTTAGAAAAATGCTCTCACCTACAATGAGTAGGCATCATCCCCACTATGGGAAGGGTCAGTCCAGTCATGTCTGCAGAAGCTACTTGTTAGAATTAGGTTTCTAACCCTCACAGCTGCAAACTAAACTTTCCAAAAGGACCCTGACACTGTGCTGCCTTCCTCCTACAGCTAACAGAGCCTGGAATAAGAGGAGCTCAGATCCTCTCCCAACCATAGCGATGGAGCAGTAACTCTGACACTCTTCAAAACTGACATGTCAGGCACTTCCAAGAAGTTTAGAGCCTCCTTCTGCACCCACCCAAAACCCATCCACCCGCACGGCAAGCACCAGCAGCTAGCAGGACACCTTATCTGGCTATGGCTGGCTGATTCGTCAGGGGTCGCCTCTACCCCACCTCTCCCCTCAGAGCAGTGCCATGTTTGCTGAATCTGTCACAGCCCACAGTGCACTCCACTTGCAAGACAGTTCCTGTGGTTTCTATTCACGAGAGAAGGAATTGAGGCACACACCCCGAAGTTACATGCCATGGGCTCTGGCAGCCAGCCACGTGATGCAATTAGTACCTCAGCTTCTATTTAATGGTGCTAGCCCTTGAGAAGAGCCCGAAAATATGACCCAAGCGTAAGCAACGCTGCAACTTCTGCTTGCGTCTGCAGACAGCCTTCAGCAGGAGCAGCAGCTATTAGAGCTAGGGAGTGAGTCATTGGCCCCATACTCACCGCTAGTGCAGCCCAGGCACCCACTGCTCTGGGGGAAGCCACCCTGCTACTGTCTATGCTGGCATGGGTCACGCATACGGAGAACTCCTAAGCAAGGGTGGGGTACAGCCACAGCACAGGGCCAGAGCACAAATCAAGCAGGGCCAGGGAGTGCCTGACACTGCTGGATTCTAACGAGATGCCAATGATCATTACAATATCCAGACCCGGCTGGAAAGTAGCACGGGGTGATACCTCCTCTAGACAGCAATAGGCAGAGCTCAGAATAGCTCAGGAGTTGCAAAGCAGCTTGAATGGTTTCTGAATTTGTTTGGCAGATGAGAGAGTCATTTGGGAACCTGAGTAAACAAGCCAGGCTGTTCTTTGCTCTACTGGGGCAAGAAGCCCTTCACACAGGAGGCCTCTCCATAGTAACTTACATTTTCAAATTGCAGGGTGCTCAGAGAAGAGCCACAGATGAGGGGAAGGACCAGCTTACAGGATTGAGTGCTAAGCCATATTTATTTTAATGAAGACGAGGTAGGTGATAATGCAAAGTTCTGTCCTCAGGAGGGCAGGAAGGAAAATACTGATAAGAGGAGACAAATACAGCCAGGGCTTCCTGGACAGTGCAACAAATATCACAGCATCCTGCTGATGTTGGTAGTGACCATTTGGTTGGTGTGGGACAGGTGGGGAAATATCTGCCCCATTGTCATAGCTTCAACAGATCTCCCCCCCCCAAATACATACACACACACACACACACGTTTATAACTTACCACTGGCTGCAAAACCATCTTCAGAAAATTTAAGTTCTGATAGACCAGCTGAGACCCTTGTTTGCTGAACCGATGCCATTAGAAACATCAGAGCAGCATCAGCATAGATAGGGCACTGGTGCTTTTAAACAGTTAGTTGTGTCTCTCTCTCTCCTCAGTACAGGTCTAGTTCAGCAGTTCTCAACCTTTTTCTTTCTGAGCCATGCCCCCCCATGCTATAAAAACTCCACAGCTCACTCGTACTACAACTGTTGCTCTCCATATAAAAGCCAGGGCCAGCACTAAGGGATAGGAAGCAGGGCAACTGCCCAGAACCCCACACTACAAGGGGCATTGAGAAGCTAAGTTGCTCTGGCTTCAGCCACAGATGCTGGAGCTCAGGACCCCAGGCTGCAGTCCTGCATGACAGGGGCCTAGTGAGTCTAATGCCAGCCATGCTTGGCAGATCCCCTGGAACCAGCTCACAGCACCGGGTTTGCAATAGTGCCAGTGGTGCCATGGAGCCAGGCCCATGCTCAGAAAGGCCCTGGCCTACTCAGCTTGCACTGTGCCCCAAGACCACACCAGCCTGCTGGCTCCCTCCCACCCACCCCCACCCACTACTTGCTCCTTGCTGCCCCCAGCTGGCTCCTCTCTGCCCCCTGACCAGACCCCAGTACACCTCCAGCTCCAGGCAGTCTCTGCTTCTCACCACCTGTGGGGCCCTGCCTGTCTCCCCTCCGCCTGGGACTGGTGCAGAAGGCTGGCCAGTTTTGGCGGAGGAAGAGGACAGTGTGAGGGGCTTGGTTGGGCCCCTCCAGGCAAGTGGGTCCTGAGGGAGCCTGGCTGGGGTAAGCCCTGGCCAGGCTGATTGTGTCACTCCCAAAGGGCTGGGCCAGAGAAGCAATTCCCCGCCCTAGGACCAGCCCTGGCTGCACTGCTGGCTCATACAGTTTCCTCCCAACAGGCTCTGTGAGTGTGGCCAGGAGGCAGGACAGGGGGGAGTGGATCAGGCTAGGCGTGTGTGTTGGGGCACTAGGGAGTGGGGGTTCTGGGCAGTTGTGGTGGGGCGCTGGGCAGGGGTGGGTTTGTGCAGCATGCTGTGCATTTGTGGCAGGGGTCTGGGGGGGCACTGGGCAAAGGGAGTCATGGGGGTGTTGGGTGCGGGAGCTGTGTGGCACAGCGGGGGCCTGCCCCCAACAGGATGGAGCATGCTGGAAGCACACGGCCAGCAGGCCACTGTGCATCTGGCAACTCCTGGTTTGTAAATAGTGCCCTCGCACTGGGCTGGGGGAGCAGGGCCACCCCCACCATGGCACACCCCCATTGCCCCTGGCTGGCCCCTTACTCTGGGGACTGACCTACCTAGCCCAGGCCATGCTCAATTGCCTCCATGGGGGGCCCACAAAAGGTTAATCTGGCCCTGCCCCCAGGTAGATTTCACAAAGAAGGCTAGTGTAGACAAGACCACACACTCTTCAACTCCCTGCCAAACCCTTATTTGGGTGACCAGATTGTCAACTCAAAGCCCTTGAACACCTGTCCCCCAAACATATCATCATGCGTTCACCAGCCTACAAACTGAGCCCCCTGGACTGGGTATTGGCCACAGGACTAGAGTGAACAACGGTCTAATCACTAATGGTATCTTCTAGCTCCTAGAGCTTTGAAAGGGGTTCCTTTCAACAAGCTAATTGTCAAGATCTCCTTACAAAAAGGAACACTGTTCCTCTGCCATGTGGGTCCCAAATTGCTTGACATCACCATGCTGTTCCAGCATCCAGTGTGGAATGCTGGATCCAAAATTAACAGTTCAAATACTACACTTGATCTGAGCTAAGAACATTCAGCTGAAATGGACCTACTGATGGAACTCAAGGGGGCTCAGGTCATCTTGAATGATGAAATTTAAGAGCTGTCAGCACTGCAACAGGGGACTCAATTTGCTTTGCCATGTCAGCATCTCTCACTCCCCTTACACTGAAAAAGGAAAATCCCACAGGAATAGCCCCTGGGACTGATCACCTCTTTTCCAGCACCAACCTGTGTCTGTACCACCCCTCGGGCCGCCTTCAGCAGCAGGTTAAAATCCATTCATAGATCATTACCAACTCGGTTGCACCAGGGTGTAAGTGAGATAACTGAGTTTACAGTTTCCAAAGACTAACTGGGATTTAGGATTGCCTCTCAGACACATCAGCAGTGTGGTGCTGATTTCTCCAATCTGAGCTACAAAGGTTTTTAATGGATGATTCACTATAAAAAGATTTTCACTAATCCAAACCTGGGAACACCAACATCTCAGAGCAAAAGCTGATCTAGGTAGTTCTCTGAGCTCCTCACAACCACCAATGGATTTTAACCTCACACTGCTATGAAGGCACATAAGTATTTGCCTCATTCACCATCCATAAAATGAGAATCAGGGTAGATTAAGTGATTTGCCAAGATCACACCAGAAGCCTGTGGCAGAGTAAGTTTATGAAAGAGGCACTCTCCCACTGGGGATTTTAAAGGCGCAGGGAGCAAAAGGCAAGATCTCGGTCCTAACAGGACCCCATCAAGACTTGTTTAGTCTACTAGACCACTAGTTTCTCCAGAGGTTCTTGCATCCTTTTGAAACTCCTGCCCTCTGTCTTCACTATTGAGACAACCCTTTTTGATACCTCTACCACTAACAGTCAAGCATATTGCCCTTATTAGTAATGTTTTAAAGGGATTAAAACTGTAAATACATTTTATAGGAAAACAGGAAAAATTACTTTAAGTGCTTTTTAACCCACTTAAGGAAACATCTTAATTTGAAGACAACTTTATATTAGTATTGATTCTTTGTGGAGACAGACTGGAGCCTTCTGAAGTCCCCATTTGTTATAAGCACTGCTATCAGGAATTAGGGCCTCATTGTCCTAGGCAAGGTACAAACAAATCTGTTAGTCTTTAAGGTGCCACCGGACTCGGCGTTTAAACAAATCAGACAGTCCCTTACCCAGAACACACTCAGTCTAAGACAAAAGATTTGACTTGGGAACAGACAGGAGGGAGGAAGAAGGGATGTTAGGTAAGTTGTGAGAGTGATCACTAGTCTAGCCATCGTCACATGGTAGTGATAAATAGGTTTCACAAAGATAGACTAAGGATGGATTTAAAAGACATAAGACGGTGACTGCAAATTTTGATTTCTCCTCACAAGTAAAGGGCAAACATGGGAGAAAGCTTGATGGGAAAAGCAGACACGCAGGTTTATTAACCCATTATCACTAGCATGTAATTAATGCAGAGGAGGAACCAGTGCTCATACATCATAAGAATGTCATTAAACCAGCATCACGTGCAAAACAAACAGCAAACCCCCATGATTTAATCAAAATGGATGGTTAAAATGAACTGGGAGGTTTTGGAACACAGAAGTGGTCAATTTGTCTGACTTCATTAATACCACCACTGGAAGTAAAAAAAAGGGGGAGGGGTCAAAAGCCCAACCCTGATTGCAGGAGCTACACATGCATTCAAAGTCAAATTTACATACATGCAACATGCATTACATAAGACTGAAAAGCAAGATTTTTTTTAATGGAAAGAGAGGCTACCTTAAAAAGGATGCTGGCAGGTCAGCTTTGACCCAGAAATTAAACAAGCACAAATGGTTGGTTTTCCTTTAAAAAGTATCAAAAACTAAAAATCACTAATGTCCATTGATTTTTAGAAAGTCAATGAAAATGGGCAGGGTTTATGTTTAAGTGACCTGCAAAAGGGGAAAATATATGCACAAAAAAGGCCTAAAATGATTTGTGTTTTAATAATGGGTTTTGTATTTTTGCTTGTTTTTTTAGTGACAGAGATTACAGCTTTTGCTGCACACACTCACTAGAGAATTAACCGGATTTTGACATCAACCAGAGCTATTGAAAGGAAACGGCTGTTTTCCATTACTTCCATCCAGTTCATTAACTTGGTGATGTCTCTCTCATCCCTCTCCTCTGGAATGGTTGTCAATTCCCTCCATTCTACACTTATCCACCCTTGACTTTTTCACACACACACACACCCCATCTGAAGGTCCTCCCAGCCCACTTCTCCTCCCCCACCCGCAATGCTCACCCCCAACATCTGCTTCCTCCACTCCTGTTCTTGCATTGTGGCATGTTCCTGGCAAAACCGCTATGACAGGCTAACTGCGTGCACTACAAATTCATTCTCTCCTGTTCTACCATCTTCCTACATGAACCACTCTACTACTCCATCTTAAATGAATCCCATGCCTCCAATCCCAGCTGCCTTTTCACCACTTTTGGTTATGTCTACACTGCAAACTAGAGGTGTATTCTTAACTCCGGTTAGCTAATTTAGGATAGAATAGCAGTGAAGACACAGCTACACAGCATGTGTTAGCATCTGGAGTTAAAGTCTATAGGGCAAGATGAACTTTCACTGCTAACCCAAGTTAAAAGCCAGGTTACTGGGCCTTCATTATTTAACCCCGAATTAGTGAACCTGAATTAATACACTTTTTCTTCCCCAGCTGTGTAGCCCTACCCTTTGACTTACTCCTTAAACCTTCCTCTCCTCCTGTATCTCTGCTTCTCTCTTGACATAGGATCTTATCGATTTCTTCCCAGGAAAAAACAAACCTGACATGACCTTCCTTCTCCCATCTACCCCTCCACCTCACAACTCTCCTCTTCTCCCTGATCACAGACAGAAGTTTCTTCTTTCCTTCTCCAGCCCCTCCACTTGCCTCACTGACTCCATCCCACATGCCTCACACCCACTCATCCCCTCCCTTTACTCTTCCTCCCACTGTTTCCTCTCACAATACAAACCTGCCTTAGTGAGTCTCTCCCATCTTAAAAATGCCCACCCTCCTCCCTTCATGACCATATCCCCTCTCCCCCTTTTATCTCTAATCTCATTGAATACATGATCTACAATCCCTGGCTGGAATTCCTCTCTGCCAATTCCATCCTAGACCAGGAGCAGCACTTCGGGGGAGGGGGGAGGAGGTGGCGCCTTGCAGGGCCTATACCACCCCAAAATTTGCCTTAGCCCTCTCCCCCACCCCAGCAGCTGCCATTCTCTGGTCACCCAGCTCTGAAGGTAAAGCAGAGGCTGCTGGCCAGGCATCCAGCTCCAGCAGCATTGGAGAATTAAGGCCAAGCGCAGGGCCTGAGAGTAGTCCCCAGCCTGTGTCCCCGCTAGCTGGGACATGATGCCCAGGGTAGGTGAAGGGCTAGAGCTCTCCACAGAAGCCTGGAATGACCCACTCTGGCCTAGGCTCCTGGACCCTGCCCCCCACAATCACTGCTCCTGGGGGCTCTGCTGGCCCTGGAGCCAGGTCCCCACACCCAGGCAGCTCCTGCAAGCCGCCAGTGGCCCACACTGCCCAGCTCCAGTTTCAGACCTCGCTGGAGGCTGGGCCTCACAGCGAGGGGGAGGTACAGCTCCCCAATTTTCTGTCTATCCCACCTCTAATAGCTTGAGAACTTTCAAAATTAGTTAACACCTATTTAAAACAAATCCTGATAGATTTGAGTGAATAGCTCTTTCTAGAAGATTCAGACACCCTTTTGGGTTGAGAAGACTCCAGTTCTCTCATCCCCCAGCAAGCACAGGGACCACAAGACTTGAGGTGCCTAATTGTAAAGTTACAGAAAGCAAATGAAACTTTACAACATTCAGGCTGCTCTTATACATCATAAAAGCAGCACAAAGGGAACAACAGCTTTAAATAAACAAAGCTTTCCCAGCACTATTTGCAATCCAAACATATGAAGTGCATGAACACACTGGAACAATGACAGAAAGGCTACCCAAAAAAAACTAATGTTCATTGTTTAAGTGCAAGAGGTGAATAACCTCAACAGTGAAATCCGAACTGGATTTCTAGAGTGTTTCCATTTTCCTGAGTTTGAGGTGCTCTTGCTCATACAGGAAACAAGATTTGTTTGGCACCATCTACGATTTGTGACTTTTAACTGGGTCTCCAACTGTGAGCACTGTGAAAACAGAGCCTCCTGCAATCAGTATGTCTGCACAGGCCCCTCTGCGTGCTTCTGATAAGGAATCAACAGCCTTTACAAACGGTGTTTAACTCACAAGAAACTTCGTCCCCCGTTTCAGACCAAGCAAAACTTCAGAATGAAGCATCGCTAAAATCCACCTCCACCCTCCCAGGCCTTTAATCTGCCCAGAAGGGCCCTGGCGAGGGCTTTACAGAGGTTCAAACTCAAAGCACCAAATGTTTAACACAATCCTCAAACCCCAAAGGCAACACGGGCCAACGCAGAGTGGGGACTCCGCTGAGAAAAGGAGGCTCTGCAACAAAACGATCGATCTGCGAAGGAGCGAGACCCGGGAGCAAAGGAGCCCTGGGCAGCCCCAGGGTACTGGGGTCCCAACATCTCAGAGAGAGACCCACACCCACAGACAGCGAGTCCCATGTATCACCACCACCAGGATCAGGCCATGCAGACACCCCCAGCGGGGTGAAAAGTGAAGCTCCTGAACTACCTCCTGCCCCAGCCTCACTGCCCCTACCCCCTCCTCTAGCCTCCCCCCGCCCGGCGCACTGCCCCTACCCCCTCCTCTTCTATCCCGCCCCCGCCCGGCGCCTCACTGCCCCTACCCCTCCTCTAGCCTCCCCGCCTCACTGCCCCTACCCGCTCATCTCGCCTCCCGCCCCCCCGCCCGGCGCCTCACTGCCCCCACCCCCTCCTCTAGCCTCAAGCCCCCCCGCCCGGCGCCTCACTGCCCCCACCCCCTCCTCTAGCCTCCCGCCCCCGCCCGGCGCCTCACTGCCCCTACCCCTCCTCTCTACCCTCCCGCCCCCGCCCGGCGCCTCACTGCCCCCACCCCCTCCTCTACCCTCCCGCCCCCACCCCTCCTCTACCCTCCCACCCCCGCCCGGCGCCTCACTGCCCCCACCCCTCCTCTACCCGCCCCCGCCCCACTGCCCCCACCCCTCAGTCTTCCCACCCAGCCCCCTCCTACCCTTGCCCCCCCCCCCCACGCCTACTCCTGCCCCCCGCCCCGGCGCGGCACTCACAGGAGCTGACGCTGAGGAGCAATAAGTGGATCCGGCCCCACGCCCCGGGCCCAGCCATCGCCGCACACCCAGCTGGCTACGGAGCTGCGAGAGGCGACGCCCGCTTCTGTCTGACTGAGCCCCACCCGGCCCTGCCCACCGCACGCAGGTGAGGCCCCGCCCTTTCGCCAGGTGAGGCCCCGCCCTCTGTGCCCCATTGGATCCCGGCCCACGCCCACCGCCCCGTGCACCCCGCCCACAAGTGCTGATTGGATTCCGGTACGGTGTGTCGTCAGCCGATAATATAGTCAACCCTGTGCCCTGACTGGCTATCACACTTACAGCTCCGCCCTGATTGGCTATCGGTGGGGGCCCTTAAACTCGCCCCCGTGAACTTACTCCCCGCCCCAAGGCCCTCTCCTCCCCCCGCCGGGACTCTCAGGTTGCCATGGTGACGGAGGCCGCACTGCTCGACTGTCCCAAAGAACCAGGGCGGGCTGCAGGCCCCAGCGTTCCAAGCTGGTGCTTGGGGCGGCAGGCCCTGGTGTTTTGCCCCCCGCAGCGCCGAATTGCCCCTGCGGACGGCGGGGGCCGTCCCTGTGCCCTAGGGCAGCAGGCGCGTTTCCGCGGCGGCAGCTTCTCGGTTTGGCTGTCCAGGGCTTCAGCTAAACCTAGAAGCTGCCGCCGAATTGCCCCCGCCGCGGAAACGCGCCTGCCGCCCTAGGGCACACGGACGGCCCCCGCTGCGGCTATTCGGCGCGCTGCTTGGGGTGGCGAAAACTTGGGGTGGTGGGGGGGTGAGCTGGGCTGGGGGTAGTGCGGGGGGGGTTTCTCCCAGCAGCCCCTCTGATTTGGGGGGGCCTCAGTCCCCGGGTGCAGCCCCGCACCCCTTAGCGCCGAGCGGGGGTCGCATTCTTTGCAGGGCCGGCTCTACCATCCCTGCCCATCCTGGCTATTAGGTCCATCAATGGCTATCTTCCATGAATCTATCAAGCTCCCTTTTGAACCCTGTTATAGTATTGGCCTTCACAACACCCTCTGACAAGGAGTTCCAGAGGTTGACAGTGCGTTGCATGAAAAAATACTTTCTTGTGTTTGTGGCATCTTGAAGACACAAGGACTCCTGTTCTTTTTGCGGATACAGACTAACACAGCTGCTACTCTGAAACCTTTCTTGTGTTTGTTTGCCACCTATTAATTTCATTTGGTGGCCCCTTCTTGTTGTATTATGAGGAGTAAATAACACTTCCTTATTTACTTTCTCTATACCACTCATGATTTTATAGACCTCTATCATATCCCTCCTTAGTCGCCTCTTTTCCAAGCTGAAAAGTCCTATTCTTATTAATCTCTCCTCATTCAGAAGACGTTCTGTACCCCTAATCATTTTTGTGGCCGTTTTCTGAATCTTTTCCAATTCCAATATATCTTTTTTGAGATGGGGCAACCACATCTGCACGCAGTATTCAACCTCTGGGCATACCATGGATTTATATAGAGGCAATATGATATTTCCTGTCTTATCATCTATCTCTTTCTTGATTCCCAACATTCTGTTTGCTTTTTTGACTACCGCTGCACGAGTGGATGATTTCAGAGAACTATCCCCAATGACTCCAAGATCTTTTTCTTGAGTGGTAACAGCTAATTTAGACTCCACCATTGTATATGTATAGTTAGGATTGTTTTCGCCAATGTGCATTACTTTGCATTTATCAACATTAAATGTCATCTGCCATTTTGTTGCCCAGTCACCAAGTTTTTTTAGATCCTTTTGTAGCTCTTCGCAGTCTGCCTGGGACTTAACTACCTTGTATCATTTGCAAATTTTGCCACCTCACTGTTTACCCCTTTTTCCAGATCGTTTGTGAATATGTTAAATAGGACTGGGCCCATTGGTTTCCATTAGCCAGCTCCAGTCAGCCTGATTCAGAGAAAGGTGGAGGGAGTCGGTGGTTGCAAAAAAATCAGACACTGTTTTTCTTCCCTGTTACTCTGTGTATCCCTACAAGGTGTGGTGATTGCTACAATATTACTTGTAGTGAGGGGAACAGTGGAGCTCACCTCTCGGGTACTGTGGTCATTGTTATCACTGGTGGTTAAGGGCCCTTTGTTTTCAGTTTTTATTTTATTTACTTTTTCCTGGGAATTGATCAGTGTTTATTACCACAACAACAAGTGAAACTCAGCGCAAAAACTTCTAATAATTTTATGGCTAAATATCAGAGTTTATTTTGGTGGTCTGAAAGACAGGGGGGAAAGTATTCAGTAAACTGATTCTTTGAAGTCCATTAATCAATGTGGTTTGCTGCAGAACTAAAGCACAAGGCCACCTCTGAGTTTAAGAAAATAATATATCTCTACCCCAAATAAAAGGTATCATTTGAATAAAGAGTTTACTGTTGTAGACTTAGAACTATTAGCCTATAAATATTTACAGTAAAAGCTTTTTTATCTGGCATGTTGGGGATATAGGGGGGTGCCGGTAAGTGAAAAATTCTGGTTAATTAAGAGGGAGGGAGTTTGGGTGCAGAAGGGGAGTGCGGGGCTGGGGGTTGGGGCACGGGAGGTGTGGGACGCAGACTCTGGGAGGGAGTTTGGGTGCAGGGGGGCACAGCTGGGGGTTGTGATGCAGGAGGGGGTGCAAGATGCGGGCTCTGGGAGGGAGTTTGGGTGTGGGAGGGGGCACAGGGCTGCGGGTTGGGATGTGGGGGGTGCAGGATGCGGGATCTGGGAGGGAGTTTGGGTGCAGGAGGGGGCTAGGGGCATGGGAGGGGTTTTGGGGTGCCGGATCTGGGGGGCGAGCACCTTGGGTGGCTCCCTGCAAGCGGTGACCTGTCCTTGCTGCTCCTAGGCGGACATGCGGCAAGCAGGTCTGCACGCTGCCCCAGCCACAGCTTGAGCGCTGGCTCCGCAGCTCCCATTGGCTGCAGTTCCCAGCCAATGGGAGTTGCAGGGGCGGTGCCTGCGGGCAGAGGCAGCGCGCAGAGCCGCCTAGCCACGCCTCTGCCTAGGAGCAGCAGGGACAGGTGGCTGCTTCCAGGGAGCCGTGCGGAGCGAGGTAGGGAGCCTGCTGGCTCTTTATCAACTAAAGCATAAACCAGACTTTCTATGAAAATTAGAAATGCCAGTTTATAGAGCTTTCCAGTTAGTACAGGGCCAGATAACACCGTTTTTACTGTACATTCAATAATTGGGCCACATAATTCACAGCACATTCACTAAACTTCATCCTTTTCTCCTGTTTTTTTTTTTTAAACTTTCAAATACTTCCTTGTGTTCTGAAACGTATTCTCATACAGATGTTCATCTTCTTCCCATTTTAGTGTGTCAAATCTTAAGCTGTTAGCAGATAACGGTTTAGAAATGTGTACGTGGTGGGCGTGAGAGTCATCAGTACATTCAGATGCGCACACACTTCAGAGTTTGCGTGCGTGCCTGTTTGTTTATTGTATGTATCTTCTAGACCAGTGGTTCTCAAACTTTTGTACTGGTGACACCTTTCACACAGCAAGCCTCTGAGTGTGACTCCTCCATATACATTAAAAATACTTCTTTATATATTTAACACCATTATAAATGCTGGAGGCAAAGCGGGGTTTGGGGTGGAGGCTGGGAGCTCGCAACCCCCCCCATGTAATAACCTTGTGACCCCTTGAGGGGTCCCAACCCCCAGTCTGAGAACCCCTGTTCTAGACTAATACATAGCCTTACTTCACGAGGCAGCTTTGCATATACATGAAGACCAATATACTAGTGTCATGCATGTATCTCATGCCGTATATTGTATTTTCCTAATAAAACAAGTTATTTTTTTATATATTTGAATGATACAAAAGTAGGGTGAAAATAAAAAAAAAGAATCATGCTTTTTGTAAAACCTGGGAAATTTTCAGTAAAAATGAGTTTAAACTGAAAATGAAGGGGATTATGGACGTACAGCAAATTGATCCTTGAGGGCATGCTGACCTCTGATGGCCACGGCTAGACAGACAAGTTAAAAAATTCTGAATACTTTCCCCTTCGATAGAGACTTGTATCCATGGATCTCTGATCTTCACAACTCTCCCGTGGGGTAGATAATTATTACTATCACCCCCATTTTACAGGAGGCACAGACAGATTAGTTAATTTACCCAAGATCACTCAAAGTATGTGGCAAAACCACACATTATCATTAGCACCTGAAGTTTCCAGCCAAGATCAGGGCTGTGAGGGGTTCTCTCGTCAGCATAGTGAATCCACCTCCCCGAGAGGCAGGAAAAAATTCTTCTGTCAACCTAGCACTGTCTACATGGAGACTTAGGTTGGCTTAACAATACCGCTCAGGAGTGTGGATTTTTCACACCCCATACTGATGTAATTTTCTAGTGTAGACAAAGCCGGAGCCTCCACTCTGCCCCACAAATGAAAAATGTTAAAGCCACGAGCTGGTGTTTAAAGCTTTGGTTTAGTCTACACTTATAACGTATACTAAAATAGCTATGTTGGTCAGGGCTATGAAAAAACATACCCTTTAGCAACCTAGCTCTGTCCACAAAACCCCCAGTTTAACCACAGCTATGTGACAGAAGAGTCAAGCTTCTGTCGGCCCAGCCAATGTCATTTGGGAAGGGGGTATTCTTACACTGGCAAAACTCCTCCTTCTCTCCACATATGCTGTGTCTACACTAGGGGGCTATGTTGGCATAGGGTCCGTAGAAGGCTGTGTCCACACTACAGCGCCACAGCTGTGTTTCTGTAGTGAGGACACTTCCTCCGTTGACGTAGTTAATCCCTCTCTCCAAGAGACAAGTATTCTTTCGTTGACCTACCCACATCTACACGTCTAACTACGGTGGTCAGGGGGTGACATTTTTCAAAGCCCTGAGCAACATAGCTAGGTCGATTTTAATCTTTAAGTGTAGACCAGGCCTTAGGCATCACCCTGACTACACCAACATTAGCTCTGTCTCTTGTTGTGGTGGGTTTATGATGTCAGCATAGCAGGGGAGTTACATCAGCGGGAGGAGCATTTCAGTATGTTCACTTCCACTGTTTTGTTGACAAAAGCAGACTCATCGACAAAACTGTGTAGCGGAGACAAGGCCTTGGAGTGTGTCTACACTACGGAGGCTATACCAGCATAGTTATGCCAGCATTGTCTGCTAACGTAGACACAGCCTACACTAGGCATTTTCTGTAGGGTCATGTCTACATTACAAACTTTGGTCAATGCAAGTTACATTGTTGTATAGCCGTTGCCATTAGTGTATCACTCAGGCATACGCATACTTGCCTGCTTCCATCGGTGCTCAGCGTACTCACCAGTAGTGCTTGTGTCCATGCACAGTGTGGTGCACCACGGGTAGGTATCCCAGTAGGCCACGCGCCATCATCTGGCACAATGTCTTCTGGGAAGATTTCACTAGTTGTTGTTGCATAGAAATAACTCACCCAGGGATCTCTGGGAACTAGGGTTCAAGTTCCCAGCATGCACCTTCCTCCATCCCATAATGCCATTCTTATCCCTTAATTGTTGCATCGTTTTTTTTTTTAAATCCTACAAGCCCAGCCCGCCCTCTTTTGTGTCCGCCATCTCTGGGGGGAAACTTGGAGCCTGCACAGCTATGCACTAGTCTCATGAACGTCGCAAATACAGGACACACAATCCTCCGGAACTATCAGAGCTGCAAGAAGAACCAAACAGTTTCTTCAAAGACAGTTTGTTGAGGGACATAGCGAAAAACATTTCAAGGTTGTTGGTGGCATTTATGGCGCAGCTGCAATGGTGGAACACTGCTTCTGGGCCCGAGAAACAAGCCCTGACTGGTGGGATCACGTCATAATGCAGGTTATAGCGCCCTGACGTTTTGTTCAGTTACAAATATTTCAGAGTTACGAACAACCTCCCTTCTCGGGGTGTTTGTATCTCTGAGGTTCTACTGTACAATACACACCCCTAATATAAATTAACCAAATGGAACTTAAAATTTAGAAAGGCAGCAAACAATTCTGTCCATTTCAGGGCACAACTGAAGTCCATTTTGGCTACACATATACGAACCTATGAGAGGCACGGCTGGCATATGCGAAGCTGTGGTTGTCCTTCCTGTGCGCTGGCCTGGAGCGGTAGGGGTAGGGATGTGGCCCTGGTGAAAACTGGATTGTTGGGAGGGGGCAGGTGCAGGACTGCAAAGGGAGGTGAACCTGTGACTGCTGCACTAGGTCAGCTAGAGACCACAGCATTTGTGTTTGCTGCCCTGAGATGCCCCATTCTGTCCTGGTGCATCTGCTTCTCCTGCTGGGATTCATGCCTCTTTCTCCATTTTCTTCTGTCCTTTCTATCCTGCTCCCACCAGGCCCTTTGTTCATGGTCCAATGCAGCACTAGCTTGCAGGATCCCGCTCAGCATGTTCTCCCTAGTCCTCTTTTTTTCTCCTCTGCATCAGGCTGCAGCATGTTGCAGGTGTGGAGGAGACACCCCTCAAGGCTGCAACAGCAGCAGCTACAGATAAAACAGACAGAAGTACCATTGTAGTTATTGTCGGTTGTTGGCTGCACAGGTGTCCTCTCTCTGTGCTGTCAGACACTGATTTGCAGACAAGAATCTGCTTTTGACGGGGCCTGACTTTTGCTCATAGCGTAACATTTGCTGATTTTGGTTCAGGCCTCAGGTCTTGCACTAGGCCCGTGCTTCAGGCTCTCTTTCTGCTACGGTAGTTACAATCACAGCAGAAAGTGCAAGTTTCAAAACTCCCCTCCCTTATTCCCACAAAATGTTGTACTAAGACATTACCCTGATTGTGATGATTAGCTTTGGAGTGCCTCGCTCCAGTCCCTGCCATGGCGAGTGCAGCCTGCCGGGGGCCGGGCTGCAGGGAAAAGGAAGAGGGGAGTAAGATTTTTGGCTGTATGAAACAATATCATTTTGGTCCCTATTTCTGCGCTGAATGCTGGCACAGGTTTCCACAGGCAGTGGTAATTTTAGCTGCCAGCTCGCTCACAAGGGTAACAAAGGTGCAGAGCACAGTTGTTGCTGGTGTCCCAAAACTGCCCAGGTTTGCGTGTCACTAGCCTGTTACTGCAATGGTGCCGGCTGAATTCATGGCCAAGTGGCATGGGAAAGTGTTCTGCTGCGGAGGATGAAATAAGGCTGCTGCCCTAGAAACCTGTGGGAGAGGATCACAGAGTATCTCCGTGAAAGCTTCATCGAGATCTCTCAGGAGGCTACATGGGACGTCCCCGTGTACATTAACAACCCCTCCCCTGCCTCCCCTTACCCAGCAGAAGGAAAGGCTGATGCCAGCTCTCTCTGGGTCTTGTACCTCTTCCTCTTCTCCTAGACGTAAAATGATGAAAAGTTGATACCTGCGGGTGGACACATTGCCAGGGAAAATGCCTGCGTGCACTTACGCCATGTCCTTCCCCTTCAGCAGGCTCGTCCGTGCTTGCCTGGTGGGACCGGCTAGACCAGTGGTTCTCAAACCTTTGTACTGCTACCCCCTTTCACATGGCAAGCCTCTGAATGCGACCCCCCTTATAAATTAAAAACATTAAAAAAAATATTTAACACCATTATAAATGCTGGAGGCAAAGCAGGGTTTGGGCTGGAGCCTGACAGCTTGCGACCCCCCGTGTAATAACCTCACGACCACCGGAAAGGTCCCAACCCCAATTGAAAACCCCTGGGCTAGACTGTGGCAGCATCTCAAACAGGTGCCGGCTCACACAAAGGTGCCTGGCCGCTGGGTCTCCCCGTCTTCCTCCCACAGCAGGGGTCTGTCTCGGGCTCCTCTGAGGTATTTATGGTGGTTGCACATAGAGCAGGCAGCTCACTGTAAGAGCTGCAGGTCTGCGGCTCAGCACCAGGTCGATTGTTGGGCTCCCTGGCTGCAGGGCCTGCCCACTGCGGTTCTTCCCTTCCCTCCGGCACTGCTACCGATCCCCATTGTACCCCTCTGGATGCATCCCCCCGGCAATGTTCATAGAGATCCACAGCCGCTTCTCCCCCCAGGCCCAGGAGCTCCAACAGCTCCAGGCTGCTCTAGCCCAGAGTGTGTTTGGAGCATGTAGCCAGCATGCTCGGCTGGGCAATCAGGAAAAGCCATTTCAAAAATATGGGGGGAGGGGAAGTTGTTCCCAGTCTCTGTGGGCTGGGTAACAGAGTTCACAGTTGTGACCAGAGCAGCCACTGTTGGGCATTGTGGGAGAGCTGCTGGAGGACTGGAAGGGTCAGCTCTCCTACTGCATTGACTGCTGGAGGTCACCCAGGGTGCAATGCCAGTAGGGGAGGTGGTTTTCCAGTATTGCCTTAATGGGGCACTTCATGTAAGCAGGAGACAATTCGAGCCTAGACACACACAGCGAGGTTGGTGCATGGTGGCTTACATCAACCTCACTTTCTAGTGTAGACCAGGCTAGGGTGTTACACCAGGGTTTTTGTCAACGTCACTATGTTGCTGGGGGGGTGTCACACCCCTGCCATTATAACTTTACTGTGTAGACTAGGCCTTAGTTCTGTTTAAGTGTCTTTTTGCACTTAACTTAAACCTGACTTAAGCTAAAGCAAAATAAGTTGAACTTAAACTGAAATAGAAGCGTCCACAGAGAGGGCTGCAGTGATTTAACTATTAGAGTTCTTTAAAGGGGTCAACAAACATGTGGACAAGGAGGATCTGGTGGACATAGTGTACTTAGATTTCCAGAAAGCCTTTGACAAGGTCCCTCACCACAGGCTCTTACGTAAATTAAGCTGTCGGGATAAAAGGGAAGGTCCTTTCATGGACTGAGAACTGGTTAAAAAACAAGGAACAAAGGATAGGAATTAATTGTAAATTTTCAGAATGGAGAGGGGTAACTAGTGGTGTTCCCCAAAGGTCAGTCCTAGGACCAATCCTATTCAACTTATTCATAAATGATCTGGAGAAAGGGGTAAACAGTGAGGTGGCAAAGTTTGCAGATGATACTAAACTGGGGAGGGTTTGAGCATTGGCCGGCTAAACCCAGGGTTGTGAGTTCAATCCTTGAGGAGGCCACTTAGGGATCTGGGGCAAAATCAGTACTTGGTCCTGCTAGTGAAGGCAGGGGGCTGGACTCGATGACCTTTCAAGGTCCCTTCCACTTCTAGGAGATTGGTATATCTCCAATTATTTACTTTAGCTCAAGATAGTTAAGACCAAAGCAGATTGTGAAGAACTTCAAAAAGATCTCACAAAACTAAGTGATTGGGCAACAAAATGGCAAATTAAATTTAATGTAGATAAATGTAAAGTAATGCACATTGGAAAAAATAACTCCAACTATACATACAATATGATGGGGGCTACTTTAGCTACAACGAGTCAGGAAAAATATCTTGGTGTCATCATGGATAGTTCTCTGAAGACGTCCACGCAGTGTGCAGAGGCGGTCAAAAAAGCAAACAGGATGTTAGAAATCATTAAAAAGGGGATAGAGAATAAGACTGAGAATATAGTATTGCCCTTATATAAATCTATAATATGCCCACATCTCGAATACTGTGTACAGATGTGGTCTCCTCACCTCAAAAAAAGATATAACACTAGAAAAGGTTCAGAAAAGGGCAACTAAAATTATTAGGGGTTTGGAGAGGATCCGATACGAGGAAAGATTAAAGAGGCTAGGACTCTTCAGCTTGGAAAAGAGAGGACTAAGGGGGGACATGATAGAGGTATATAAAATCATGAGCGATGTTGAGAAAGTGGATAAGGAAAAGTTATTTACTTATTCCCATAATACAAGAACTAAGGGTCACCAAATGAAATGGGCAGCAGCTTTAAAACAAATAAAAGGAAGTTCTTCTTCACGCAGCGCACAGTCAACTTGTGGAACTCCTTACCTGAGCAGGTTGTGAAGGCTAGGACTATAACAATGTTTAAAGGGGAACTGGATAAATTCATGGTGGCTAAGTCCATAAATGGCTATTAGCCAGGATGGGTAAGGAATGGTGTCCCTAGACTCTGTCAGAGCATGGAGATGGATGGCAGGAGAGAGATCACTTGATCATTGCCTGTTAGGTTCACTCCCTCTGGGGCACCTGGCATTGGCCACTGTCAGTAGACAGATACTGGGCTAGATGGACCTTTGGTCTGACCCAGTACGGCCATTCTTATGTAGATATGGCCTCACCTGTGCTGAATAATCACTTCCCTCGATCTGCTGGCAATGCTTCTACTAATGCAGCCCACTATGCCATTAGCCTTCTTGGCAACAAGGGCACACTGCTGACTCATATCCAGCTTCTGGTCCACTGTAATCCCCAGGTCCTTTTCTGGGCAACTGTTGCTTAGCCAGTCAGTCCCCAGCCTGTAGCAGTGCCTGGGATTCTTCCTTCCTTCACACATGTCCCACCCCTTACCAGAGCCAGGTACTACATCAGAGGAAATGCTAGAGAGCTCTCTTTTCCAGGCGTGGCTGCAGAGAAAATCCCCTGGGCAGAGGTGGCTGAGGGGCACCCAGCATGTTCTAGAAACAGGCTACAGCTGGAAGCAGCAGATTCAGCTGGAGAATGAGGTGGGGTAGGAAAATGACCATCAAATCTACCTCCTTAAGAGCAAAGGACTTACCCCATGGGAAGCATATGGATTGGGTCCCAGATTCCATGGGGGGGGGGGGGATGTAGATATCTGAACCCTCCCAGCTGCTGTCGGGGGCAGGGGGGGGTGACTACATATGGAGCAGGTGAGACACTGGGCTAGAAAGTGAGGCAGAAAGCAGAGGTGCATTAGCCAAGAGCCCATCAGGGCCCAGTGCGTTGCCATCCCAGCACCGGGCGTCAGCAGCAACGGGACGATGTTGCAGCAAGGAAGCGAAGAAAGTCCTCAGGGCCAAGCCAGCTGCTGGGCGTGGAGGGACAGACAACAGCCCTCGCAGAGTCGTTCCCACTTCAGTTCCCCTCCTTCTCAGACCATTCCTTGTAGCTGCCTGCATAGTTACGGGCCCTGCAGAGACAGGAAGTGACATGTGGCTTCAGAATGGGAAATGGGAGGGACTATCCAGAGGCAGTGGGTCTGTCCAGCTGTGGAGTGGAAGAGACGACCCAGCCCAGCTGTGACTGCCCAGGGGCCAGAAACCCAAGTGGGACCAAAACATCAGAGGCGGAGCTATGCCCAGAACTTTGAGAAATAACCTGCCCCCAGCACAGGGTCATACGGATGAATTCAAAGGGTTGCTAAGGAATCAAGGTAGCTGCGGGAACGTCCCCTCTGGGGTTAGCTAGGAATTGCTCTGTCCTCTCTCTCAGTAGCTAACCAAGACTTTGTCTCTGTGGCCCTGGTGAGAATCTGGAGTACCACCATCTCCTCCAATGGGTTTACTCCAAAATACACCGCTATAAGCAAGATCGGTGCTGAGGGATATCTGAGCCCTCTCCTGCACCAGACCCAAAGATTTCTCCATTAATAACCCTATACATGAGAGCTTAGGGGGGTGCTCAGAAGGGCTGAAGTCCATAGGACCCAGGGCATTAAGCACCTACATCCCTTGCCTCCAAACCCACAGAGCCCGTGGTATGTTCACAATCTCCCTGAGGGTCTGGTGCCCCATGGTACAAGAGCCCGGGGGGAGGAGCAGGCTCACTTGGTGTAGCCAAGGGTTATGGCGATCTTTGTGGCCTCAGCCGCTCTTCTGCCCCTCTGGCAGTAGAAGATCAAGTTCTCGTCATCCATCCGTGGCTTGTCAATGCCATATTTCATCTTAAACGTCTCAGGGTCCATCTTCAGCGCTTCCTCGACTTCTGCCACTGGTTGGGGGAAAGAGAGAGATGATCACAATCAGCAGTGCTGGTGTATCACCCTGGGAAAGGGTGTGTCACCTCTCCACTAGATGGGGATGTGACACTAGCTAGTCCACTAGAGGATAAAAGCCTACTGCTGCTACTAGCTAATGAAGTTACTCCTTTAGCTCAAGTGGTAAAGGTCTGTATCTTGATGCTGAAGTTGCGGTGCTAAACCCTGCTGCTGCTGCTGATTGTGGGTGATTGCTACACTGCTCCATAAACATAAGAGCATCCTCGCCTGTATTTATGTATGCAAGTCCCACGTGCTTTACAAAGGGACACAAGCCACTGCTTTTCCCACTCCTGAAATGCAGCACCCTCTGTGGTGAAACACAGCAAATGAGCAAGACATGGAAACTCTGCACGTCCATTTAGGACAGGAAGTAAAGTAGACACCTGCATCCATTTAAAACCACCAAGGTAGTTTAAGGAAGAAGAGAATTTGCTGAGCTGGAATTTGGCCAGGTTACACCCTGTTAGGAGTGCTAGTAATAATGCACAATTCAGGCCTGTATTTTTGCCTGAGATAGAATTTTAGGTTTGTTTGCTCATTTAATTTTTTGATACATTTATATTCTTACTAATATGTGTAAACAAAGGACACTGGGCATGTTGCTTCTGCATAGCCAGATATACTAATAAATGTAACGGGAACAGATAAGAACAGTTCAAGTGTTACTGGGGGTAATGAGAGTATAATATAGGAGCGCACATGTTAACACTGCCTCAACCTCCATCTTAAAGGAAAATCAAACAACCGGTCGGGAGGGGCAAGAGGGGATTGCGGGGGGGGGGGGGGGGGAGGAGGGGGAGATATAAAAAACAAAAAGGCCAAAAAAAAGCAGCCCCTGTTCCTGACCATAGCACAACCTCACTCCTCACCCCTCCCATGGGATACAAAAGAGGTGGGACAAAACCCCCAGACTCCTGACCCCCAAAACGGAACATGACCCTCAACTGTAAGGGGTGGGGCCCCACACCTGCATTTCAGGGATAATTCTGCCTGCTGAAGCAGGGAGAGCACGGAACACTGGGAAACAAGGCTCTGCAGTGTCAGTTACTGACATGCTGCCTTAAAACTAACCCCAAACAAACACGGCATTGCCTGCACGTCGGACTTGTGGTCTCCTGCTTTCTGTCTGTGTGACAAGAACCACGGGAAGGGGTGAAGGGAAAGCCCTCTGCACACCCATCTGCTTGTGCACACGTAGGGTCTCTAATGATCCAGCTTTGGTCTCATGTCACTTCCCCAGCACAGCACCTCCGGCACACTGGAGAGCAGGGAGGAAAGAGCGCCCCCTGCTGAGTTACTGACTCCATTTTCTCCAGGGCTCTAGTGCTAGGCCCATCATTCCTGATACATGAGTCCTTGCTGCTGACCTGAGGCTCTTCCACTGGCTGCAAGGAGACTACGGATCTGCATTCCAATTCAGCAACAGGTCGCTGACTCCTCCATGCTTCTGCCTGCAGCAGTGATCACTCCTGTACCCACCTTGTTTCCAGCCCTGCTCGGTTCCTGACTCCAGCTTTGACCCTTGGCTGACTCTGATCGCTAGGCCTGACCGCTCATGCCCTGGTCTACATGCAATCGAAGCCCTGGTTGCTGGCACCCACAGCAACCCCTCACCTGGAATATTGACCGAGTTGGCGATACGGCCGTTCGCCACCTCCTCCGGCAACCGCACGTCGATAATCCGAGCATTCCCGCTGTCGACCAGCACTTTCATGTCCTTGTAGGAAATGACGTTTTCTTTGTGGAAAGCAAAAACCAGCCGTTATTTCTTCCGCTCCCCTCGCAAGCCTCCTCCCCAATCAGCCTGGGGCAAACCCCTCTGCTCCCCGCATCACAGGGACAGAGAGTTGGGGGGGGATCATGCACAGGCTGCAGATCAGCCCTTGCAGCTCCTCTGATGGTTTAGTCTACTCCCCGTGCGAGATGATTCCTAGCTGCACTGAGGCCCTGTACACGGCTCTCACTGAGAAACTCAACTTTACACCCCTTTACACCACCAGGGCCAGTGCCGTATAAAAGGGCCTGTGTCATATCTGTCAGAATTCTGATTTACACAATCTCTTGGGCAAAACTGGAATTAAACTTAAATTGGTCAGTTTAGAGTGAGTATTTTGGGAGTCCAGGGATTGTACAGCACTTCTCTGGGAGGATGGCCTTGACTAATACAATTTCTGGACAATATTAGAAACTTATGGGGACATTTTGGGGCAATACATGGGAAGTGGATTTCCCAGGGGATACTTTGAGGCTGAGGGAAATGCAAACGACCCACCTCCATCTACCCTTTAGAACGGTGATTCCCAAACTTTAACAACCTGTGAACCCCTTTCACTAAAATGTCAAGTCTCGCAAACCCCCTCCTAAAAATCAATTATTTTGAGGGATTGTCTCCTTTACCAGAGTATAAATTATAAAAGCAGTGATCCTGGAAATATAAAATTTGTTTTTATGACATGCTTATTACACACTATTATTTATCATTACAGTATGTTTATTACATTATGAAAACAGCAACACTCTTCCAAGATCTCACTCTCAAAGCTTGTATCACTTTGAATAAGCCTGTTGTAAGACAAGGCTCCTATGTTTCATCAAGGAGTATCAGATGTGAAACAGCAGGAAGGTATTTAAGCCAACTCAAAGAGTTCCTCCTACACAAGCATTCAGGGCTTGAGCAGTCCAGGCAAACAATGTACGTTACAACAAAGCTTAAACTTGTTCCTCATAATTTAAAAAAAATACTAGCTGCCTATTTAATTTAAAAAAAGCAAAAAACATTGCCTTCCTTTCCATTTCTTATAAGGAGTCTTGACATTTAAATCTCCTCAGTGTGAGAGATGCTTGCTTTGAGCTGCTTAGCTCTTGGAAGTCCAGAGGCTCCAGGCTACTGGCCCTGTGCTGCCCAGGATCCCTAGGGACAGCTCTGTCTGCCATTAGGGAATTCTCCTCCCCCCCCCCAAGAACTCCCTATAACATTTCACGAAGCCCCAGGGGTTTGCAAACCCCAGTTTGGGAACCACTGCTTTAGAAGCTGCACTTGGAGCAGAGATCATGTTGTCTGGTGGATTATCTGTCCAAGGTCATTTCAAAGAACCCAACTGGATAAAGGAGTGACTCTCAGTGTTCTCTTCTGAGCAAAGAGCAGGATTAACTTGACACCGCAGGGAAACCCCTGGGCGGGGCTGGGAAGGGCTGCTCCTATCAGAGCCTACATTGGAGGGGGTGATCTCTGGGAAGCTTATTAGCAGGCGTTTAGATTTAATTATTTTTTTCATATGTTCTCTGCAATGCTTTTGCCTTAAAAATTAATAGGCTCATGTAGGAAGAACTGCAGTGCCTAATTAGTGCCAGGGCTTAGCAGTTCAGAGCCCCGGCACCTCCGGGCCTGGCACATTAGTTATGAAAATAAAAAATTGCTTGAGCTGACTTCCCCTTTGCCAGGTGGGTGTTTGACCCCTCCCTGTCCTGGCCCCGCCCCTTCCCACCTCTACACCACTTTCACCCCACCCCCTTCCCCCAAGTCCCCACCCCACCTTTTCTCCACTTCCTCCCCTGAGCACCAACCATCCCCGCTCCTCCCACTCCCTCCTGGAAAGTCCAAAGCACTGCCAAACAGCTGTTAGGCAGCAGGAAGCGTTGGGAGGTAGGTGGAGGAACAGGGACACAGCGCACTCAGGGGAGGAGGTAAGGAGAGCTTGGCTGCCGGTGGGTGCTAACCACCCGCTAGTTTTTCTACCATGGATGCTCACCCACTGAATCAGCGTCTATGAGCCCCAGCACTGCTTTCATTACCAATTAAGCACTGAAGAACCATGCGGTAACTTATAATTGTAGCAATTCCACTGTTATTAGTCTCCAAGGGGAAAGCCAGCAGGCCTGCTTCGGCAGACTAACACAGGGAAGGGAGGGAGCTGCAGCAGCCTGGAGAGACCCCAGCCAGCAAGGAGAGACACTCATGTCTCCACCCAAGGGAGATGATAACCGGGGGAGCTGGAAGTCGGAGCAGGCGCCCTTGCCAGGCTAGTGAGGTGCCGGTGCCCTGACCTGTGACAAGAATCAGGCTTTAGTAGGAGTCACTCGTGGGCAAAATCTGGCCCCTACAAGGCAACAGCAGAGCCAGGTTGTTCCTTTAACCATTGATTTTCCAGACACAGGATTCATTTGCTCCTGACATGCTGGAGCTGTGCAAGTCACCGGAGGGGTGGGGGGTGCACCAAATTCTGCTCTTGTTCACACACCGTAAAGTTGGGTGCAACCCCTCTGAGTGCTGCGGGCTGTATCCAAGGGCAGAGAGAGGTGCTAGAGATGGGCCTGGATACAGAGCGTGGGGGTGAATTTTCCCCACAGCTGGCCATGGGCCTGTAGACATGGCCTCGTCCAGCACCGAGGGTTATTGCGGGGAGATCTCCCAGTATTGCTCCAGCACCTGCAGCTTTCTCTAGACGAGGGGGAAGGTTTAAAAAAGGCACAGGGGTAGCTCAACCCATGTGAAACCCCACCCAGTGTGGATGCAGCTTACCACCTCCACAGTCACATCAGCAGGTCGGGCTGTAGTGCAGACCTTGTCTAGCCAAGGGGCTCGGTCTACACCCACGAGTTGTCCCAGCTTAACGACGTCAGTACAGGAAAGGGAATAAGTCATCCCAGTATGAGGCACCCTCATACAAGTATAACTGCATCCACATCTGTAAAAATAATCACCACACCCCCACTGCCTCACAGCAGTTATACCAGGACGGACACTGTGTAGATACTAGGGAAAACATTTTTTCCCCCTGAGTTTAACCCAACCGAAAACCCCATTTAGCACCAATGTAGACAGTCTAAAGCCTTCAGCTCAGTTTCAATATGTTGAGTTACAGCTTCAGCTTTAACCCAACCAGTTCAGTATCTAAGGTCACGGGAGGAGCTGAGTGCAAATGTAAGGGGGCTGATGGCACAGTAGCTTTTCAGATGAGGGGACGGTTGGAATGCTTGTCACCGGAGCTGGGCCCAGCAAACACCTATCCCCAACCTCAGTGACTCCCAATCCCAGGGTGCACCTCCTCTGGGTCTGTCTGTACCGAGGCCCAGCTCCGGAGATCATGTAGGAGACTGGACATGCCAAGAACCACTTGTCGGCTCTCAGGAGACTCCGTTCTCCGGGAAGGTTGCTCTTTTAGCAGAGCCGCGCACTGGGCTTCTGGTTCCAGGCTCTCCCCAGCCCTTGCAGCAAAGCACATGCCTGTTTTCCCATCAAGACGCTTGGGCACTGTCCAACCTTTGCTTTATCTCAGCCGGTACAGGGAGTAGCTGCAGGAGGCCGGGGAAGGGGCAGTGACAGCACTGGCTATTGTAAGCTTGCAAGTGACTTCCAAAGAGCCCAGTGCAGATGTGCGCACACAACCACCCACCCACATGCAGGCTCTGCAAGTCCCAATTTCCTTACTGGCTTCCAAGTGGATGGCTTCAGATTTCTGAGAGGTCCCAACGTTGTTCTGAGCCTCACAAAAATAATCCCGCATGTCAACGCTGGTTACGGGCTCATTCATCTGGAGTGGGAAAGAAGGCGTGAGGGAGGCAGAGACAGAGGAATGGACAGAGGTGTAAACTCCCCACGAGTCAAGCAGCCCTCTGCCCCGTGCATACCAGCACGCCTGTCTTGGTGTCAATCGTGGAGCAGGAGTTCCTGAATTTCTTGTTGATCTTGGCGTTGGAGGTCATAAGGACGTTGTCCCTGTAGCATTGGCAGGTGGGAGGTGGAGAGCCATCTGGTTCTGTGCACGTCAGCACAAGGCAAAGAGGCACATGTTACAGAGGACCTCTGAACCCACCGCTGTGACCCCCTGCCCCAAACACACCCAAGATGCAGTCATTTGCATTTGTTAAGTTGCATTTAGTCTAATCCAGTCAGTCATGGGTTAATAGAGGACTGGCTAAGTGACATTAAGGCAAACAAATGTCCAGCTCATTTTAAGGGAAGTAAATGGTGAGCAACATCCATGTCTAGCTTGATAGTCGGTTGATTCGTGAACTAAGTCAGTGGCTGGGCCCTCTTCCATTGGCAGGGCTTTCTCAGCACTGCTCCAGGGCTGATCAGTGACATTCCAGAGCTCAGGCCAGTGTAACTGTCATTCCCCGATAACGCACCTTTAATTGCGATGGGGAAGGAGTGAAAAGCGATTCCTTCCTGACCCACGCAGAGATCCTGTGCTGCCCTGAAGCTTGATTATACTCATGTCAGCACAACTTCAAGTAGAAGTGGACTTTTCTTTAAAATCCAGCCACACTATTGTCTGGATCTCCTGGGACACATTCCACTGAGAGCAGCAGTTCCTTGGGTGGGTTCTGAACTAGCTGCACTTTAATTCAATAGCGGATTAATGGCACTCACTGGGCTGGATCTTCCATTGCCCTGCTCCCTGGGAAGCCATTTACACCACTGCAAAATGGGTGTGGAATGCAACTAAACCAGAGCAGCTCTCGGGGTTCTGGTGCAAACGACTGTACGAGGAGCAGGGAGACAGAATCAGGTGCCCGGCGTTCAACATAAAACGGCAAGTGCGCGTGGGGAGAAATGTCACTGACCAGAAATTAACGCTTTGACTACGAGCCCGGCCACTGGCAGTAGCCACCCTGCTGACAGGTGAAAGGTGTGACGCTGTGTGGGTGAAGCCAGTGTCCATCCCACTTTGATAGAGCAACTTGTCAATACAAAATGTTTGACCAAAACTGCTGCGATACTGAAGGAAGGAAACGGTTTAGTCCAACACTGGGCTCCCATTCGGTGACTGATTTCACAGCGGTGGTGAAAGGTGCTAGACTGACAGCATTTGTGAGTGAGGCTCTGGGTACGGCCACAGAGCAGGCACTGTAAAAGTAATGCAATCTTCCCCCCTAAGCTTTTCCCAGGGACCTCAGCCCAGCCATGAAAGGACCATTTCTGGGGTGAGGACTGGTCAGCCTCCATTGATCTCTACAGACAATACACCCAGGGTTCAGATTGGTGCTGAAAGTGAGTCTTCAACGTGTGAAGAAGTGGACTGACAGCACATCTGTATGAAGGGGATCTCTGCTTAAATGGCATTAGCATGTAATGCAACATAAGCATGGACGTGCCCACGTCAGCAGGGGGAACAGTTACAGTGTCAGACTTCCTGAGCATGTGTAACAGAAATAACGGTGCCCCCGTGTAGCTAGGATTGTTTCTTCATTGCCACAGCATTGACCCGTGCGAGGCATTCCTCGAGAACCAGTTGTGTTCAACAGTTCTGAAGATGCGGAGCCAACAGAACTGGAGTCTTTTGAAACCATTGGATAATCCGGGCACTAGGCTTTCCCCAGGGCACCCCTTCAAACCTGGCTAGCCTGATTTGATTAGATTACAGGATAATTGCCACTGCCCAAAGCAGCCTTATTCCATGGCTCTATTCCAGCAGGACTGACGCTGCTCTCAGGAAGACCCTAAAGCTCCATTCATGCACCGCTGTGGCCCTGCAGGTCCATGGTGAAGGGACATGGGGGAGAATTTCAGATAACCAGGTTCAGACGATTGAGGCTTCCCTAGAGTCTAAGTCCAATGTGGAAAGAGTCTTGTTTCAGGGACCTCAGGCTAGTTTGCGATCGCACACAATGGCATCATCAGTGGGAGAGCAACATTGTTCAAATAAGCCATTGGGCTCTTAGTAGGGAAAAATACCACCCTCCTTGCAGCAGGAGTCAGTGGTGAGGTTCTCCAGTCTGTGCCACGCAGGTTACGAGTTCATAGTGCTCCCTTCTGATCTTCAACTCTATGAAAACACACTCCTTGCCCACAGTTGGCAACATGCCCCCAGGGGCCCCCTCTCTCCAAGACTAGAAACCATGGAACTTTTAGCCATGGCAACCGGTCCCAAGCTGTAATTACAGAACGGCATTAATACCTTGGACAATGAGGTCAACTTCTGACTTGCTTAGTTGGCTAGTGTCCCCGCTCCCAGTCCAGAGGAGGACCTCGCAGACGTACTTCCCTGTATCCTTCTGAGTCACCGAACTGAAACGAAGTCCCGTGGGTGTGTACTGAACACGGTCTTTGTAGGGGTCTGCAGAGAAAGGGGAGACAGCGAGAGGCTGAGAGCACTCAGAGGTGGAGAAATACTAGTGAGAGCCAGAACAGGCTGCTGGTGTGGAGAAGGGGAGGAAGGGCAGCCCCAAGAACCAGCCTGAGAGCAGAGGGCAGGGTAAGAAGAGCTGATTAAGTTCAGTTCAAATACAACAAGAGGTCTCCCCGTTGCAGAAGGAAGCTACATGCCCTTATGTCCAATAGTCAACCCAGCCCAATCACAGCTGGCTGGGGGACGGAGAGGTTTGTTGCAGGGTCTAAGGGATGGGTTCTGTTATGCTATGCTGCTGGCAGATATGAACTAGTTAGTGAGGAGGTCATTCCACCCCATTTCTTTCCTCACAGCTCTTCCCACGAGTGCTCGGTGCTTTTTAAGAAATTAGTTAGCAGTGGTAAAGCTGATTCCAGACAAAGCAATCTACAACAACGCCACGTGTGGTTACACCAATCACATTAAAAAATTGTTCTCAAACTGTTCAGCTGACATGGCTGAGCGACAAAAAGGGGTCTGCAGAAGGCGAGGAAGCCATCACTAGGACAGAGGATACAAAATGGCTGGTTGGTTCTCGCCTGTCTTCGTAACACCTCAGCACATCTGTACACCACAGCTCAGCCATGGTAGCACCAGTGCATGCTGGGATTCCTGAAACACCTATCCCATAGGGGCCAGCTCTGTTACTAGGGGAAGGCATTTCTGGCTAGTTTCCAGATGTGAAGCACTGCATTGTGGGAAAGTAGCTGAATCGAGGTAACTGCTGCCCATGCCTGGGGCCTCCTGCCCGTACTGGGAAGTTTACAGACTGAACTGGTTCAGAAGGACTCAAGCTAAAGACCTCACTTCAGATCAGGGCGGATAAAATCAATGATTTTAAAAAAAGAATTTAATTTAAATTGGATATAGAATTATTTTCAAAAATAAACCTATTTAAAAATAAATTTCAAATTACAACCTGTATTAAGGCCAAATTTACTGCAGTCTATTAAAATCATTTAAATTACATTTGTAAGAGAACAGTATGTTCACTACAGAAGTTTTAAAGAAGGTCAAATCACTGAACTGGTGGAAGTCACTGGCTCATGTCTTGCAAGGCTGGGCCTGGCTTCCTGCTCCAGGCATTGTGACCTGGTGCATGGGGCTGTAGCACTACTCAGGTTTGGCCCCTCCATTAGACAAGGCAAAACGTGAGTGGTAAAGCTACCCCATGCACCAGGTCGCAACACCCAGAGCAAGGAGGCAGAAGGGTGCAGGGCGGGCTCACTCTGAAACATATTTCTCCCTTCCCTTCACTGGGGAGTCCCATTCACATCGGGCTGGGAAACAATGTATTTCTGTTTTTGCGCCCTTGGTTTCATGATATCTGTGGGTGCAAGTGAACCCATCAACCCATGTTAAAGCCACCACAAATGCAAAACAAGATAAAAATGGATCATTTAAAGCGCTCTGATTTAAAGCAATCCACCCTGCCTCAGATGCTGCAACCAGCTGGTATAACCTGTGCTTATCCAACACCTGGCCCAGAGACCGTAAAGGGGCTCTCAGACATTCTGTACAATGGACTCACGTACCTGTGACTTTCGCATCATAATAGACCAGTGCTATTGAAAAGCCCTTTTCAAACTTCCACTCGACCCTGGCTGTTCCGCTTTGCGATGTGTACGCAGCACAGGGTATTTCAATTGCTGGAACGAAACAGCAATAAGTCAGCATTTGCACTGCACCCCAGAGGTAATGTCATGTAATAAGATCCTATTTGTAAACACTTGGCAGAGCTAAGCCACGAACATATTGGTTTTAAAATGGACTGGGAGCCAGATTTTCATTTATACCCAGGACCAATTACAGCGTAGAATGGAATAAATGCTTAACAGTGATAGGCTTAAAGAACTGTTTAGTTCATTGAAAAAAAAGGATTATGGTGTACAAGTACATTCTCAGGGGGGAAAATACCAGATACTAAAGGGCTCTTGGGTACAGAAAGGCAGAAGAACCACCAGTAGCTGGAAAAAGCCAGACCCATTCACAATATTGTTGTTTTTTTTTTTAAAAGAGCGATTAACCATTGGAACCATCCAGGGAAGCGATGGATTCTTCAACTCTTGATGCCTTCAAATCCGGCCTGGCTGCCTTGCTGGAAGAGATGCTTTAGCCAAACAAGTGATTGGGCTCAATATAGGGGTAAGTGGGTGATATTTTCTGGTCTGTGTGATACAGGAGGTCATCTAATGGTCCCTTCCAGCCTTAAAAATCTATCATTTCTTGAGGGCCACCATCTTAAAGTCACATGGGTCTGAAAATGCAGCCTACTGCTGACATGCAATACTAAAATCACTGGAACAAAAACATTAACGAGCTTTTCTGTTCACTTTGTGCATTTGGCAGCACTTTGGGTATAGTCTGTTTCAATGCTGCCTTGTCTGGTCAGTTTATGTGGGTCTTTCAATCAGCAAAAGGGCAGAAATTCACTTATGAAAACTAAACAGGAAATTGATTGTGAAGCTGCAGAAACTAGCAGGGACAAGTATTGTATCTGAATCTACTGGGAACTCAGATTTACTAGATTACAAATCAGCAAGTGTGAATCCAAAATTAACAATAAGTTAGAAAACGGACATCATATTGACAGCCCGAAGCAGAGTGGAGCTACGTTCCGCTCCTTCTTGAATGCCTGGGAAACTAGAGATTGAGTTCACTGGCAACTGACATTTCAAAAAAAAAAAAAAAAAAAAAAAAACAACCCACAAACACTAGGGGTAACATTTTCAAGTCACTTGGGGCCAGATTTTCAAAGGTATTTAGGTACCTAAAGATGCAGGGAGGCATCTATTGGGATTTGTAAAAGTGAAACCGATGGGAGTTATATTTCTAGCCCACCTAGGTGCTTTTGAACACCCACTAGGCACTGACCTGCATCAATAACCACCTAAATACATTTGGCAATCTGGCCACAAACTTTTTGGAAGTTTTACCCTAGATTTAGTAGCTCAACTTGCCAGAGGCCATTCCAGAGTCTGTACTAATTCCATCATCTTGTTAGGGCTCAGTCAATATCTCCACCTTGAACGTCATTATGCTCCAGTACAACAGCTATTAAGCCCCAAACTTCCATCTACATTTCATCTGAGACATGGACACTGGAATCTCTAGAACAAGAAGTACTTGAATTTCAAAGATTCAGTACTCACCAAAACTACCATAGTATTGCTTTGAGTGCAGAAAGACTCTAAGTGTATTTACTTGAGAGAACAGTTTCTTACCCTACAGTAGCTGTGATTCTTCGAGACGTAGTCAGTGTGGATCCCACAGAAGATGCACATGTCTCATGTGCACGAGTTCAGATATTTTGAATAGCAGTATCTGTTCAGGGCTGTAGTAGACAGAGAGCCTGCAGCACTCAGCCTGGTGCAAGAGCTGTGTCCTGAACCAGAGGCTGTGAGCCAAAGTCAGGCTGTGTATTAAAGCAGATGCTTGTAAGTTCACTATTCAGTACATGAATTTGTCAAAGTTGTTGCTAGTGCACTAGGCACTAGATATTTATGCAAGTATATTCCAGCTAGTACAGATACACCCCAATCTAGTACAACGTCAGATGGTTTGACAGAAAAATGAATAGGGATGTTTTGTCCAAAACATCAGGAACAAGAGGAGGTAAAAAAAACAGACGTCATGGAGCATATAAGGTGGTATGTAAGTTATTTATCTCAGCCTACAAGTGTCAGGGTACTTTGCCTTAACCCTTTGCGTGGCCTCAGGGACAGCAGAGACTCCTGCTGCTGACCAGGCACTCATGTGTTAGTGTACCTGTAACCACAGAGCTAGGGCACTAGGACTGTGCCCTGAAGGCAATAAACCTGGCCGAGTGCCTTTGACCACTGACATGGTATGGTGACATTCTTTAGAACATCGAGGTCCACTGAATGAGCAGGCTGCATTATCTGCTGTTAGTACTGATAACACTGAAGCTCCAAGGACAGAAGCACTGAGCAGCCTGAAGAACGTTACCAAGGCAACGACATTTCAGCCTTCGACATCATTTAACAAGGGCCACACATGTCCTTCAGCTCCCTCACAACCCGCATCAGCTGATGACTCCGAAACTGGTGATGGAAGGTGGCTCATGGGATCCGCCCTGACTGCAACATCTCAAAGAACCACAGTTACTGCAGGGTAAAGAATCAGTCTGTTTTCTAAAAGTATCTGTCGATTCCACTGTAGGTGACTGGCCATCAGTGTCCCCTCTGGAAACGAAGAGCCAACTGCATCAGTCGAATAGGGATTGCAATACTGCTCTCCCAAACTTTACATCTGCCCTGGGAGCTAAGTCCAATGCGTAATTCTTGACAAAAGCCAGTGTTCTGTATAAGGCTCGCCTAGACTTGTCTAAGACAGTCCTTCTGTGTCACTCAGCCAACATCCAGGCAGTCAGGTGCAGAACTTCAGGTCTGGATAGAGTATCTGGCCTGGATGCTGGGAGATCAGGTCCGGACAGGATTGGTGGCTGAATGGACACTGGCAAAAAGGTCCATTGGCCAAAACTGCCTGGGCCAGTTGGGAGCTACATGAATGATTGTGGCTTTGTCTCTTGATTTTGGAAATCATGCTGGGACCAGGGATATCAGAGGAAAGGCAAACAGAATACCTGGACTCCATTGCAGAAGTACAGTGCTGGGAAATAATGCCAAGCTACCCACCCCCTTTGGAACAGAAATGCTGACTCCTGGTGTTATCCTGGGTGACAAACAGGTCTACCACAGGAGCTCCCCAATGGTGGAATCTTGACGCTTTCATGGATCTCTCCAGGGACCACTCCCGATTAGCCATGGATTGTCTGCTCAGCAAGTCCAACAGGTCATTGCCAACTCCTGGGAGATGGAGAGCCATTGGGATAATCCTGTGTCAGCGGCAGTGTCCAGAGCTTCAAGGCATCCCAATAGGGGAGACACATGTGCACCTCTTTGCTTGTTGATGTAGCGTGTCGCAGGTGTTGTCAGTCGGGATGTGCACTGTGGAATTCGGGAGAACACGTAAGAAGGTTGTGCAGGGTAGCCTGATGGCCCTGAGCTCCATGGCACTGATGTGGAGCCCCGAGTTTCCTCGGTACCAAGTTCCTTGCATCTGTAGATGGTTTAGGTGGCTCCCCAACATGTTCCTGATACCAGAGAGGGAGCAGAGAAGAGCACTTGGGTTCCTATCATCGTCTCAGTTCTGTTATGTCTTGTGGTGGAACCACAGCCTTCTTGTTTATCAGGTGTTTTACTGGGCAAGAAAGACCAACTTGAGCCTGAGCTGGAGCAGCCGCAGGTGAAACCTGGCAAGCGATGTCATGTATGTGTACATCAACATACGGCCCCATAGCCCCAGGCACATCTGCATTGTCACAGTCTGGTTTGATTCTATCCCAAGTACTAAAGACTACACCTGTCTCCAGGAAGGCTCGCTCTGACCGATCCAGAGTCAGTCGAGGCTCCTGGGAACTATTGCCTGTGGTGTGATAAGAGATTTATTTTCCTAGCTCACCAGGGGGCCCTCCTGAGTGAATAGGGATAGTGTGTAGTCCAGGCTTTCTGCCATTTCCTCCTGGGATCTGCCCCCGATCACCCAGCCGTCGAGCTGAGGGTACACGTGAATGGGCTGTTGCTACCGCGAGGCACTTTGTGAAGACTCAGTGCCACAGAGTCCAAAGGGCAGAACGTTGCACTGATAATGATGGGGCCCCCACTGTGAGCCCTACGTGCTTCCTGTGAGCCGGATGGATGGCGATGTGGAAGGACGTGTCATGTCAGCAGAAAGCCACCAACCAGCCTTGAGCCTGAAGAGATGAGATGGAGGCAAACGTCACCATCCTGAATCGGATGCAGTGTATGTATATGTCCAATCTTCTCAGGTCTAGGATGAAGCCTGGATAGGATTAAAACTCTTTTCTTCAGAAGATACAACAGGAATATAATCCTCTTCCCCAGTACTCCATAGGTACCTACATGCCATAGAAGAGATGAAGAAATTAGTACACTTCTGTTTGTAACAGGTTCTCATGATGAGGATCCCTGAAGGACAGGAAAGGGGATAATGCATGGAAATGGATAGGGGAACCACGGGCAATTTCTACTGTCCATTTATTGGCTCTGATGGCTGCCCAGGCCCAGTGGAAAGGCAGTTCCTGAAGGTGGATGCAGGCTCCACACTGACTCCAATGCAACTCCCAATGCTCCTGTCAAATCTGCTGCCTCAGAGGGAGTCTGGTGCGCTGAGGTGATGGAAGATGGGTGCCCCCAAGAATATATGGGATTCTCCTTGTGGGTACTCTGGCTGTCAATCCCACTAGGAGGATGGTGTCCTCTGCCTCTGCTTAGGCTGCTACTTGTAAGGGTTCCTTTAGGTGTGTAAATCCCTAAGAATCAGAGTTTTCCTTGAGGGACTGGAATACTTTGCTTGTTTTCTGGCTGAAGAGCTCAATCCCATTAAAGAGCAGGCCGTCTATTGTGGCCTGTACCCAGGAGGCTGTCTCAGTGACTACCGTGGCCATACCAGATGCGTTCTTGGCCGCCTGTAGGGATGCTCTCATGACCGTCTGGCCCTCCTTGAGTAGTTCTTTCAACTCTTCCTTGTTATCTTGAGGATCTTGGTAGGAAGGGAGTGACCCTCTCCCAAATGTATTTGGTGAACAGGGCCTGGTAATTTCCCAGATGGAGGGAGGCTGATGAGTATGCCTTGTGTTCATGGAGATCCAACTTTTGGGGTCTTTGTCATTAGGCATGCCTTTCGTGGACTGATTTCTCTTGTGCTGCCGCAACAGCCAAGAACTCTGCATTTGGATGGACATAAGTGTGTTCTCCACCCTTTTCAAAGAGGGAGGAAAAGGGCCTGGCATTTGCCACAGTCCTTTGTTCCAGGAGCCTCTTGTTAATAGGAAGGGCGATTCTGGCCAGCATCATGGTGCTCAAAATAAAGACTTCTCTTGTATAAATGTAGTCCCAGTATCCAAGATCTCTGCATGCAGAAAAGGAGGTCTTGAAAAGCTTTAAAACCAATTGCTGGGGCCAGGGCTGGTGTCACTGCCTTGTCCTTGAGTGGAGATGGGGGTCATTGTGATCCCTCCCTTGCTTTCCTGCTCTTGTGGGCCCATGTCTGGTTCTGGTGTGGGTGGCCTGGTTAATGATGCCACTGGGGAACGGGATCGCCTCCTTTCTGGAAACATGAGAGAGGGATCTTGCTCCCAGATACAAAAGCTCATGGTCCCCAGTAAGGATAAGGTGACATCATATGGGTATTAAGCTCCCCAGCAACCTCCTTGGGGTCTGTGACATTATCTGATTAAAATAGGACCATGCAAACCATTGTTGCTACCAGTGTTATATAACTGCAGCAAATCTTATACAAAGTATGACACATGGCCAGAAAGGGTTAAGCAGCTTGCAGGCTATATAACCCAAAGCCAACCTTTAGAGACGTTAGAGTATGTGAATGGCAATTAGGGCCATTCCATGGTAGATTTGCATTTCAAAGTTCTAGCCTATCTATGTTGTTAGAAATTAAAGGTGATACTAATTTTATGTTTACTTATATCTGTTTACATGGCTAACATTAAACAAGTCAGTTGCTATCTGTCACTATAGCTCGGGGTAGGCAACCTATGGCTTGTGTGCTGATTTTCAGTGGCACTCACACTGCTCGGCTCCTGGTCACTGGTCTGGGGGGCTCTGCATTTTAATTTAATTTTAAATGAAGCTTCTTAAACATTTTAAAAACATTTACTTTACATAACAATGGTTTAGTTATGTATTAGACTTACAGAAAGAGACCTTCTAAAAATGTTAAAATGTATTACTGGCACGCGAAACCTTAAAGGAGAGTGAATAAATGAAGACTCAGCACAGCACTTCTGAAAGGTTGTCAACCCCTGCTATAGCTATTGATTCAGAGATCAAAAGGGGATATTAACATTTAGATGAGTCTTGGGTGAAATAATGTCACTTTAAAGTTTGTGATAGACTGCATAATGGATAAACTGCCTTATGTAAATCTGTGTAGCTAATTACCTGTAATGCTTAGGAAATGGTCCACTGTTAGGTGCCTATTGTTCACCTAAGGATGCCTTGGGTCCCAATCCTTTATCTCAGATCTGCTTGATGCTTCATGCAGGGGAAGCTTAAGCCCAAGACCGAGACCCCAGTCCTGACTGGACCACCCTGAATATAAACACTGGACTGTAACCTATGCACAAATTCTGAAAACTCTTTGCAACTACAAAGCTCACCATCTCTGCTATGAATCTGAATCTCAAGAACTGTACTCATGACTGTATGGCTACTGATCTTTTAACCAATACACTCTTCTTTTTTTAAAAAGAATTGGCTGTAAGCATGTATTTGGGTAAGATCTGAAATATTCATTAACCTGGGAGGTAGTGTGTCCAATCTTTTGGGATTGGTAGAATTGGTATGATGAATAAGATTTTCAGTAATCCTCATCATATTTGACTTGCGTGTCTGGGGGGAGGCCTAAGGCTGGGTTGCTTTAAGGGAATGGTGTTGCTGGCTTCTGGGTAACCAGTGTGTTATAGAAGCTGTTTTGTGCTGTTTTGGTAAATCTAGGTATTGGAATATCCACCAGCTTTGGGGGTTGGCTGTCCCATTCTCTGCAGTTCACCCTAATTGAGTGACCTCAGCTGGCTCCCCTGGGACTCTGGTCACAGCGTCTCACTCCAAAGGAAGAGGAGGGGGAAATCTCTACTCAATTTGAGCAAGGAGGAGTACATGGGTTAGGTGAGGAGGAGTATCTCTTCGAACAGCAATGTCGTCAGGTGATGTGCCATTGGGGCCACTTCCATTAGTCTCTTCAGCACAGGGAACATGTCTGGAGGTGATCCAGATTATTCCAGGGCAGACACCTGTGCCAAGACTGGTGCTGGGTCCCTCATTCCCTGTGCCATTCACAGCCTATGTAGAGAATTCAGATGCTCTGTCTTTTGAACAGATGTTTTGTTTCCTCCTTCTGGGACCTTCCTTCATGTTTGGTGCTAGATATGGGCTCTGTCCAGTCCCATGAGTGCATCTCATCTTTATGTACGAGCACGGATGCCAGCTTTACTGCCTGGGAAGCCAGCGCCAGAGTGACCGATGCGGACACCAGGGTCGTCTGTGCCAACAGCGTCAGTACTGCGGCTTTCGGTGCAGAGGCTTTCGCCAATATTGAAATGGTTGGCATCAGTCACTTGTGCCAGCTCTGCCAATATTCTCTTCACCTTTTGTCCAGCACTCAATACTAGAGCATGACCTATGCGCAAGAGAGCACTGGCAGATACCAGCTTAACTAGCCTGACATTGGTAATGGCTGTCACTTGTGTCTTAAGTGACCCAGGTGGATTGCTCCAAAATATGCAGCGTGAGCAGTGTGTCCCTGGATTTGCAGGTCCTGGATGAAAAGGATTTGCCAACAGAGCACCAATCCGGGAGATGCTCTCCCACAGGCAGAAGCTGCCTTGACTGCGTCCATCCTTGAGAGGCATGAATCCATCACAAGATAGGCAGATTTGCAAGTCTGTCTTGAGATGTGGCAGCTTGCATTGTGTGTGTGTGTTTGGGGGGTGGGGGTGGGAAGAGGACGACACTCCCTCACTTTTTTTTTTTTAAATGTCCACATGAAAGGAGTGTGAAGATGAAGATTGTTTTCCACAAATCTGATTTAAAAAAAAAACCAATGTGTTCAGTTAGGGGAACAGTGAGTCAGACGCTCGCTCGGTCCCGTCTTGCTGCCATGGACATCAAAGGGAAGTGAGGAAGGATTGCATCTGCTCTGCCTTTTATGCCCTCAAACAGGGGCACGAAGGGGGCGGGGAGAAGATAAGCGGCTCCAACAAGCTCAGCTATTCAAAAGAAACCGACCTCATGCCCATGAGACGCACATGCAGCTGCAGTGGAATCCACAAGGACACCAAGTCGAAGAAGAGCTGACCTTACAGCATCTTAGGAACAAGTGGTCATGACTAGATCACATTCAATACGTGCACACAGAATCTAAACCAGTAAAATTTGTGTGTGTGTGTGTGTGTGTGTGTGTGTGTGTGTGTGTGTACACACACACGCTTTACAACGGCCCATTTCACAAAGCTGAAAACAACTGAATCAAACCAGCTGGCAGGAACCAACCCCCTGTTGGAAGGAAGCAGGGCCACAGTAGCAGTTTGTCAGGGTGAGTGCTTAAGCGCAGACACTACAGCAAGGGAGGGATTCTTGTGTCACTGTAGTTAACCCACCTCCTTGAGAGGCAGTAGCTAGGTCAACGGAATAATTGTTCATTCATTTAGTGCTCTCTACACCGGGGCTTAGGTTGGCACAGCTGTCTCTCAGGGGGGTGGATTTTTCATACCCCTGAGAGATGTTGCTATGCCGATGTAAGTTTACAGTGTAGACCAGCCCTCAGCCAGAGATCATTCCCCAGCTGGGAAAGGCAAGTGGGTGAAACTACACCTTGACTGCACAGGACAGCAATCAACAACTTCTCCATCACTGGCACTTTTAAAACTCAACTTGTTTTTTCAGAAGATCTGATCTAGTTCAAACAGGAATTAATTCAGGGAAGACCTATGGCCTGTGTTATCAAGGAGGTCTGACTAGATCACAGTGGCCCTTCCGGCCTTTGAATATATAATTTAGCACTCTGCACTTACGGTCATTCTCAGGCACTTGAATGGTTTGTGTGTCCACCACCTGGGCTGATATCAAGGACCCTAAGGGAAGGAGAAAAAACAAATATGATTAGGATAGATGTTTGTTTACAAACCACAGAACCCAAGTGATCCCGGAGCCAGCAGAACAGCCAAGCTCAACCCCACAGAGATGCAGCTCTCCTATGAAAGATCAACACCTAAGAACATTCTTTTCTACCTCATTTTCTTGGTCTTCTGTAAGTCCACGAGTTCTCCAAGGGTCTGCACCCCATTATGGGAAAGGGGTTCTAGTCAGACTGCTTCAAGCTTTGCTTTCTGGTTGTTTTTTGTTAAGACAAAGTTAAATGTTTGTAGTCAGTAAGGCCTTACGACACTGAACAAGGATCACTAGGCTACACACTGCACATGCACAGAACAGTCCCTGCCCCAAAGCGCTTACAATCTAAAGACAAATACAGATTTCTTCCCCGCTTCCTCTTTAAACAATTGCCCCCCACAACACCACCTCCTCAGTCTCAGCAGCACTCCTCCTCCCCACACAAAACCACTCAGCTTATGTCTGACCCACCGAGAAAGACCCCAAACTGACTGAAGTGTGCACAGGCTGGTTCCCTCTTCCCCAGACAGCCTTGCACTCTGGCATCATATCAGTCATTTTTGCTTATGCAATCACAGTTTCTAGCACTGTTACAGAACTTTTATAGCACCTATTGCCCTTGACATGAGTGCAAACTTAGATCTATAAATTGCCACCGGAGCTGGAAGCCACAATGCCCTAGTCTTGCCAGGACCATCACCAAACACAGATAATTTTATATTACACTCCGAGAGCCCTGAGGTTCTGGCGCCGATGACCAGCAAGTTCCAAATGGGATGGGGACCTCCACTGGAAAAACTCCATGCTGGTTCTAGGCCAGAACACAAGTGATTGCACATGGCTATGACAGGGGAATCTTTCCGGGAGCTGGGTCCCTGACAATTCAGAAGTTTAAAGATTCTCACCAATACCCTGAATTGTACCTGTGCCCCAAAAGGAACTTGGTGCACTGCTCTGAACGTAGTTCTGGGCAGCAGCGTGTTCCCCAACTGAAGTTTTGGGTGAAATTCAAGAGCAGTCCTACACTGAGCTCCTTCCAGCCCTCCAGCCTGGAGAGGCCAAGGGCACAGATGCGATAAAATCGACCCTCGAGCGCTCTCCCATCAACTCCTGTACTCCACCAGCATGAGAGGCACATGCAGAGTCGACGGGGGAGTGGCAGCAGTCGACTCACCGCAGTGAAGACACCATGGTGAGTAGATCTAAGTACGTCGACTTCAGCTACGTTATTCCTAGCAGAACCGCTGGCACTTCCTGTTGCTCCACGTCTCTATGTGGGGAGAGCCGCCCCCCCCTCTGGAAAATCAAGTATGCAATGTCCAGTCTGAGGGACCATTCATGACCGTGAAACCAGTGGCTGAGGTGGTTGGCTAGCTTGTTTTGTGCTCCTGGAAGGTGTGATGCCTCTAGGTGTATCGAATAGGCGATGCAAAACTCCCATAGTTGAGGGCTTCCTGGCATAGGGGAGAGGCGCAAGCACCACCCTGTTTGTTTCTATAGAAATATCGCTGCAGTGTTGTCCGTCAGCACCAACACACATGCGCCCTGCAGGTGGGCCTAGAATGCTTGGCATGCCAGACGAACCGCCTTCGGCTCCCTTACATTGATATGCAGCGATAATTCTGTGTGGGACCATAGGTCTTGGGTTCCGATATTGCCCAGATGCACTCCCCAACCGAGCGCTGAGGCGTCCGTGACTAGGGATAGCATAGGATGGGGTTTGGCAAAGGGTACTCCCGCACAAGCAACGTGTGGTCGCAGCCACGAGTGGAGAGATTCAAGGATGAGAGGGGGGAGGGTAACTATCATGTCCAGTGGGTCTCTGCCTGGCCTGTGCACCTGCGCCAACCATGCCTGGAGAGGCCAAAGGCGTAACCTGGAGTGCTGGACCACGTATGTGCAGGCTGCCATATGCCCCAATAGTTTCATGCAATTTCTGGCTGTGGTTGTAGGCAAACGGTGAAGGTTTTCGATGATGTCCATGAATGCTTGGAAGCGTAGCTCCGGCAGGAATGCCCTTACCTGCATGGAGTCCAAGAGAGCCCCTATGAATTCTATTCTCCAAGTCGGGGCCAGTGTGGATTTGGGCACATTCAATATGAGGCCCAGCCTGTGGAATGTGGCTTGGGGCAGGGACACATGCTCTGCGGCCTGTGTTTGGGACTCTGCCTTGAGGAACCAGTCGTCTAGGTACAGAATACCTGCACCTGACATTTGCAGAGGAAGGCTGCCATGGCTGCCATTCACTTGGTGAATACCCGGGGGGCTGCCGAGAGCCCGAACGGGAGCACCCTGAACTGCTAGCAGTGGCCACTGACCATGAATCGTCTGTGGGCCGGGATAATAGATATATGGAAGTACGCATCTTTCAAGTTGAGGGCGGCGTACCAGTCCCCCGGATCCAGGGAAGAAATGATGGTGGCCAGAGAGATCATGCGAAACTTCACCTTCCTTATGAATGTGTTGAGATCTCACAGGTCCAGGATAGGCCAGAGCCCACCCTTGGCCTTGGCGGGGGGGCGGGGGGGAGAAGATGAGGAAATAGCGGGAGTAGAACCCCTTGCCCCTGAACTCCTGAGGAACCTCCTCTACTGCCCCAAGATCAAGGAGTGACTGCACCTCCTGCAAGAGGAGTGCTCGTGAGAAGGGTCCCTGAAAAGGGACAGGGATGGGAGGGAACAGAATTGGACAGAATATCCCACCCCTACCATGCTGAGGACCCCAATGATCTGATGTGATCTGGGACCAAGCGCAGTAAAAGCGGGAGAGTCGATTCACAAGGGGGGGGTGGGGAGAAAGAGGATCAAAGAGACTGAAACTGATGCTCCGTCCTTGGGCACATCTTCAAAAGTTTGGCTTCAGGCCAGGGGGCTGTTTGGCTGAACCCTGGCCTTAGCCTCAGGAGGACTGTGGCGTGTGCCTCCTATTATTTCTGCCCCGTCTCCTTGACGAGTCTCATCTACGAGGCCCAGAGTAGAAGCGGGACGGGGGCTGAGGCTTAAAAGGCTTTCTTTGAGGTGCAGGGATGTGGCTCCCCAAATACTTCAAAGTTGCATGCGAGTCCTTAAGGCTGTGCAGGTGAGTCCGTATTTTGGGCAAAGAGGTCTGCACAGTCAAAGGGGAGGTCCTGTATTGTGTTCTGGACCTCAGATGGTATCCCTGAGACCTGGAGCCACGCACTGCGCCTCATTGTGATAGTGGTGGCGATGGTCCAAGCCGCCGAGTCCACCGCATTAATGCGGCCTGGAGGGAGGTTCTGGAGACAACCCTGCACTCCTCAAGGAGCGCGCTAAACTCCTTGTGCGAATCAGCCAGGAATAATGCCTGGAATTTTGCCAACAAACTCCAGGAGTTGAAAGCATAGCGACTGAGTACCACTTGCTGGTTGGCCACTTGAAGCTGGAGACCCCACAGTCAACTAGACTTTCCGGCCAGAAAGGTCCAGCTTCTTAGTGTCCCATGATTTAGGCACAGGACCCAGCTGTCCTTGCCGCTCTTTGTGGTTTGCCGCATTGACCACCAGGGTCCCTGGATGGGGTGGCTGAAAAGGTGTTCGTACCCTTTCTGCAGCACAAAATATTGTCTTTCCACCCCTTTAGGGGTGGGTGATAGAGAGGCCGGAGTCTGCCAAAGCACCTTTGTGGTATTTTGGATTGTTCTTATGAGGGGCAAGGCCACCCTAGAAGGACCCTCAGGGGCAAGGATGTCCACCATTGGGTCAGGCTCCCTCCATGACCACCTCTGCCTGGAGATTAAGTTTAGGGCCACCCTCCTAAGGAGGTCCTGGTGACTCTTGGTGTCCATCGCTGGTAGGGTGGTGGTGCCCACCCCTGCCTTGTTGGGTGAGGAGGCGGTGGCCCATAGGGACAGAGTCTTCCTGCCTTTCTGACTCTCTGGAGGTCAGGTCAGGTACCTCGGAGCCTCCTGTGACTGGAGATGGCTCTAGTGTCACTGATGGCGCTGGATCGGGTGCTGCACCTGAGCATGACAGCCCAAGGTCCCTGTCTCATATGGGGTCCTCAAGAGCCCTGGGGGTGTAGCAAGCCAGCAACGTTGCTGGGGGGCCCACGGAGTGCAGATGCCATCGATGCCGGCCTGGAGCCCTGACCCTGGTGGTAGGCCCAAGGGGTCCAAAAGGGCCACTGGACTAGGCCCTGCCACTGGGGTGGCCAGGTGACCGCTGGTGCCGATGATTCCACTGGTCTGCGGTGCCAGGACCAGGAGCAGTAGTGGCTGCGTCAAGAGACAGAAGACTCAGCATCTGACTCGGATGAGGAGTCTGTGCCCGACTACGAGAGACGGGGAGGCACGGAGCCGGATGGTGCTGGGGAGCGGTACCAGGGAGATGGTGAGTGGTGCCGTGACATCATAGGCTTGCCACGATGATGAACCAGAGGCAGTGCCACCATTGGTGCCAGAGCCACATGTGGTGCCGGGCTAGACGTTGTAGCCGGTGCCGCTGCTGGTGCCTAGGCTTGCAGGGCTGGGGACTGTGCCGTCATGGCAATGAGGTCTTGTGCTCCTTCGTAGGTGTCTGGCATGGAGGGGATGGTCAATCTCTTCCTCCTCTTTAGTCAGTGAGTCCATCAGCACCGGACTTAAGGGGCCTCCTGTTGGGGCCAGAGTCAACGGTGCCAGGTCTTGAGGCCCAGACCATGGGTGTCCCAGCGGAGGACGCACCACACTGGAGTTCCCTCAAGGTTTCTTGACGGGGGAATGACCCCCTGTCCACCTTCTTATGCGGCACCAGGGACTGTGATTAGTGCCGCCTGGTGGCACTGGCCTTATGGGTTGGGGAGCAGCGCCGGTGCTCCTTGGAGGAGTCCTTCCTCAGTGCCGGGACATCCCGCGCTAGGGCACTGTGCACTGATGATGCCAGTGCCGCTTCCGGTGCCAGCTATGGGCGGAGGGCTGACTGTCAGGAGGAGCTTCAAACACGCTCTTAGTCCTGGGTCTGAAGCTCCTGCAAATTGGGCACTTATCTGTCTGATGGCCTTCTCCTAAACACTTGAGGCAGGCAGCATGCAGATTTGCCTGTGGGCATAGGTTTCACATACCTCTTACACGCCTTAAATCCCTGCGACCAAGGCATGCCCTGGTGCCCGCAGTGGGGGAAGCCCCCCCGAAGTAAGTCCAACTAAACTACAAACTATATACAACTAAGAAAGGGAACCACTAGGTAGGCACTTGCGAATGCAAGAGACTGAGCTGCTCCAACAACCGTCACTGGCGGTAAGAAGGAATTGAGCAGGCGGCGGGTCGGCAGGGACCTATATACACTGCCATAAAGGTGCCACTCCAGGGGTCTCCACAGCTGACCCAATGGATATCGCTAGGGAAAATACCTTCCGATGACTGTGCATGCGGCATGCGTGTGCACGCACACCTATTGGAATGCACATGAGCAATCACTCGAAGAAGAACTCTTAGTTCCTTTCTCATGCTGCTTTGCCAGGTGTCCTGGCTCCCCAGAGGTGTGGCAGGTTTTTAAATGGTACCTGCTGCCTCATTTGTTTGACATTTCCTTGTGGGGTTGTTTCCTCCAGATGCCTATGTCTGGCAGGCAAGTTACCACCCCCACACCAGCATGAGTATTAAAGACTTGCTAGTGATCTTGCCTGCGTCTGGAGCTTGACACATTTAGCATGTGCTTCAACTGGATGGGCTACTTCTATAGTGGCAGTCATCTTGGATGCCTGATTGCTAAGAGCTAGTCTTGGCTCTGCCTTGGGCAGCTCACACAAGTGCCTCAGTTTCCCCCATCTGTAAGTATTCTTAAGACTTAATCCCTTCTCACAAGGGGTGGCTTTCTACAGTGTCATAAGCATGGGGGAGGTTTACAAGACACTGTTCCTCCTCAAGAAGTTCATCTAAAGCCCCCACTGATTCCACAACCACCCCGGGGTGAAAGCTAAATCATGGCTCTGCTTTGTCGTAGAGACAGGTCTTGGGAGGATTCAGCCCTGTCTGGGAAATGCTCTTACACAGCCCATCAGGAACAGCCAAAATCTGGCCTATACCACCAAATGTAAACCATGCAAGAAAGCTATGTTGTAACCAGGACCAGTATCACAAAAGCAGATATCTTACTACATTAATAGCAACCCATCTGGCATAAGGGACTCTATTCTTTGAAAGACAAGACACAGGACCACAGATTTTTAAGTGCTGGAAGGACCACCGTGGCCATCTAGTCTGCTCTCCTGCAGAGCACAGGCCTTAGAATGTCACCCAGCAATTCCTGCCTCAAGCCCAATAACCTGTAACTGAGCTAGAGCATATATTTTAAGACACTCAATCATGATTTAAAGATTTCACATGATGGAGAACCCACCAAACTTCTCAGTTCACTGTCCCAGTGGGCGATACGCCCCCTCACTGTTAAAAATGTGCCCCTTGTTTCCAGTTTGAATTTTTCAAGTTTCACTTGCTAGTCCTCAGATCTGGCATTCTGCCTTTGCCTGCTACATTAAAGAGCATCTGCCTGTTACTCCTGAGGGCAAAATAAAAAATTCTGCACCCAAAAAAATAAAAAATTCTGTGCACAATATTTTAAAGCTCTGCCAGCTTTATCTGTCAATAAATAAATGCAAAGGCTCCAGCATGGCAGTGGGGAGCACAGGCCACTGGTTGTACAAAGGTGGGAGATCACCCTGCAGCCTCCCCACCGGCCACCCCCAGGACACAGACTCAGTGGTGAGGCTACACCTAGGGTGACCAGATGTCCCGATTTTATAGGGACAGTTCCGATATTTGGAGCTTTTTTAAACAGGCTCCTATTATCCTCCACCCCATCCCAATTTTTCACATTTGCTATCTGGTCACCCTAGCTGCACCTGACCCTGACCCAGCACAAGGCCTGGGCCTACTGCAGACACACCCTGGGGCTCTGCCCATCTGCACAGGGTGTGGGGCAGGCAGGCTCAACCAGGCAGTATCCATGTGTTGAGGGGCTCAGTGTGGGGGGATCCAGGTGTGGGGGTGGAAGAGAGGATTCTGGTGGGACAATCAAGGTGCAGGCTGCTCAGTGTGTGTGGGGGGGCCCAGGCACAGAGGCTCATTGGGAGGGGTTTCCAGGTGCAATGGGACTCTGCAGGGGCTTCCAGGTGAAAGTGGTTGGGTATCAGTGGAGGGGTCTGGGTGAGTGGGGCTTGGTGGGGTGGGGGTCTGGCTGCAGCTAGTTGGGGGTCAGTGGCATGGGGGTCTGGATGTAGGGTCTTAGGGTGGTGCAGGGGGTGAGATTTGTCAGGGTTGGGGGGCTGAGTGTAGGGAGCTCAGTGGGAGGTGGTCTGGGTGCAGGGATGGGGGTCTGGAGACAGGGGGCTCCAGATGCAGGGGTTGAGGTTCAGTGGGGTTCAGATATGGAGGGCTAGGGGTGTACGGGGTGAGACATGGTGGTGGTGTCTGGGTATGGGAGGTCCAGATGCATAGGGGTTGGGCAGATGGGGGAGCAGCTCCCCATACAGTGACTCCTCCCCCCGCAGCTGAGGAGCTATGGGGACAGGAAGCAGGGGAGGATGCTGAGCTTCCTGCAGCTGGATCCTACAACATGATCAGCAGGCTGCCACAGCCTTACCCTAGTCTATGTGGCAATGCTCAGGCATCGCCCATGAGCCAGCAACTTTGTGAGGTATGGTGTCAGCTTTAGATACTTCCAGTAAGACCCTCCCACCTGTACAGATGTCCTCTTTGGTCAGCCTTCCTTGCAGGCTTTACCTTTCCACTGCTGTTAATTCTTCAATATACACTCTTCCCTCTGCCATGGGGCAGGGAAAGCTTCTCCTTAGGAGCAACATGGCAGGGGATGGCTTTGTAACTTCAGCTCAAGATCTCAATCTCTGAAGTGCAAAATCAGGACCAGACATCCCAGCCAAATTTCCCAAAATTTCTTGGTGGGGGAGAAAAAAATCCATGACCCAGTCTCCGTCCTATTAAGTGTCTCAGCACTCCCTGCCATTTCCTGCATCCCTGCAGAAATGGGGCACGGTTGGCACTCTGGGGATGTGGGGAAACTAGTGTGATTGAGTGACAAGGAAATGCATATTGCAGCAATTGAAGTAAATGGAGGACAAATGGTCAGAGCAACAGTTTAAATAACTACTTCTTCAAAATACATACCTGCCGGGGAAACCAGTTTCTCTTACAATAGGAGTACAAGGGAAAGCTTCTCCCCCACTGTTTTAAAACTTCCAAGTCTTGTCCAGTGGTACTGATTACCTATCTTTTTGCAATGAATTAGTGCAGGAGCATTTGTACCAGTCACTCAGTGCACAAGAAAGAATTGCCCAGCCATTTCAGCCAAGCCTGCTTGCTTTGTAAAGAGGTGCTGTTTACTAAGGGCTTGGCTAGACTTGCAAGTTAGAGGGCATTAAAGCAGCCCCGGGCACCCTAACTCATGATGCGTCCACACTGGCAACTTTACATTAGTATTGATTCTTTGTGGGGACAGACTGGAGCCTTCTGCAGTCCCCATTTGTTATAAGCACCGCTATCAGGAATTAGGGACCCATTGTCCTAGGCAAGATACAAACACTCACTCAAGACTCAGACTCTAAGGTCAGAAGGGACCAATATGATCATCTAGTCTGACCTCCTGCACAATGCAGGCCACAGAATCTCACTCACCCACTCCTGTAACAAACCCCTAACCTATGTCTGAGTTACTGAAGTCCTCAAATTGTGGTTTGAGGACCTCAAGCTGCAGAGAATCCTCACAGTCTAAGACAAAAGATTTGACTTGTGAACAGACAGGAGGAAGAAGGGATGTTAGGTTAGTTGTAACAATGATCTTAGTACTCACCAGTGATCACTAATCTAGCCATCATCACATGGTAGTGATGGACAAGTTTCACAAAGATAAGGGTATGGCTACACTTGCAGCTGTACAGCACTGGAAGTTAAACCTGTCTTCGTACAGCTGAGTAGGGAAAGCGCTGCAGTCTGGCCACACTGACAGCTACAAGCGCACTGTCGTGGCCACATTTGCAGCAGCACTGGGAGCGGTACATTATGGGCAGCTATCCCAGTGCTCAAGTGGCTGCAACGTGCTTTTCAAAGGGAGGGGATGGGGTGGAGTGTGACAGGGAGCGTGGGGGAGAGTGTGGATTTTTAGAGCCAACACTGTCAGCAGCTGCCTTGCAAGTTCTGACCCCCACCCCCACCCCTCTCTCACTCACTGAAAGCAAATAGCCCTCTTTGTTTTTTTCTCACAGACCAGATTCTTCAAGCAAACACTAGCTGTTGGCATTCCAAAGGGAGCTCCCTGCCTCTGCTTGTTCACAGCAAACAGGAGCTGTGTTTGTTTTTTTGATAAGCTGGTCCCAGAGTTCACAACAAAACAACCAGAGGCATCATAAAAAAGAGTTATCTTTACTTAAAAGGATTATGGGAAGGTTCCAGAGGTCAGTAACATAGTAAGATTATTCCCTGTTTACACTGGCACCCCAGCACTGCAGCAGCAGCGCTACACTCTATCCCTCTCGGGGAGGTGGAGTACAAGCAGCACTGTAGCCAGGGAGATACAGCGCTGTATGTGCCTTGCAATGTGGACGGGGAGTGAGTTACAGCGCTGTAAAGCCACCACCAGCGCTGTAACTCAAATGTAGCCAAGGCCTAAGACTAAGGATGGATTTAAAAGAAATAAGGTGATGTCTTTGCAAATTCTGATGAGGATTTCTTCTCACAAGTAAAGGGCAAACATGGGAGAAAGCTCGATGGGAAAAGCAGACATGCAGGTTTATTAATAACCCATTATCACTAGCATGTAATTAATGCAGAGGAGGAGCCAGTGCTCATACATCATAAGAATGTCATTAAACCAGCATCGTGAGCAAAGGAGATAGCAAACCCCCATGATTTAATCAAAATGGATGGTTAAAAGGAACTGAGAGGTTTTGGAACACAGAAGTGGTCAATTTGTCTGACTTCATCAAGAATACCACCTGGAAGTAAAAAAACAGGGGCAAAAGCCAAACCCTGATTGCAGGAGCTGCACATGCATTCAAAGTCAAATTTATATACATGTAACATGCATTATATAAGACTGAAAAGCAAGGTTTTTTTTAATGGAAAGAGGTGTGAAAGTAGAATGAATTATATTGTAAAAATAAGAATGGATTACAGAAACGTTGGTACCTTTAAGCAGAAATAAGGAATGTTGAAATACAGGTGTCAGGAAAAGAAACATTAGGCATAAACAATGAGTCCACTTAAGCTAATGGGGAAACATTAACAGAAGATGGGTAATAGTTAGTAAGGAAATAAGTTTACCTGGGCTACACATGCATATCTTATCAGATTCTGCTTCCTTTGTTAATTACCTTGTTAAGTTCGCGCCCTTTTATCTGTATAAATAGACAGTTTGTGTCTTGCATGGTGCTCACATTATCTGAATGTATTAGCAGAGCGCTGTGCTAATAAAACAGAGTGGTCTTGACAAACTGAGTCCTGAGTCTAACTTTGACAGAGGCTACCTTAAAAAGGATGCTGGCAGGTCAGCTTTGATCCAGAAATTAAACAAGCACAAATGGTTTGTTTTTCTTTAAAAATTAAGTTTTAGAAACTAAAAATCACAAATTTCCATTGATTTTTAGAAATTCAATGAAAACGGGCAGGGTTTAATGTTTAAGTGACTAGCAAAAGGGGAAAATATTTGTTTGATTGTAAAGAAGAAACAATGCACAAAAAAGGCCTGAATTGATGTGTGTTTTAATAATGGGTTTTATATTTTTGCTTGTTTTTTACATGAGAGAGATTAGAGCTTTTGCTGAACAAACTCACTGATTCACTAGAGAATTAACCGGATTTTGACATCAACCAGAGCTATTGAACTGGAAGTCATGGAAAACAATCATTTCCTTTCATTAACTTGGTGACTTCTCATCCCTCTTCTCTGGAATGGTTGTTGATTCCCTCCATTCTTCACTTATCCACCCTTGACATTTTTCACCCCTTCCATCTGAAGGTTCTCCCAGCCCACTCCCCCACCCATGCTCACCCCCAACATCTGCTTCCTCCACTCCTGTTCTTGCATTGTGCCATCTTCCTGGCAAAACCGCTATGACCAGGCTAACTGCATGCCCTGCAAATTCATTCTCTCCTTTTCTACCATCTTCCTACATGAACCACGCTGCTACTCCATCTTAAATGAATCCCATGCCTCCAATCCCAGCTGCCTTTACCACTTTTGGTTATGTCTACACTGCAAACTAGAGGTGTATTCTTAACTCAGGTTAACTAACTCAGGATAAAATAGCAGTGAAAACACAGCTACACAGCATGTGTTAGCATTTGGAGTTAAAGTCTATAGGGCAAGATGAGCTTGCACTGCTAACCCAAGCTAAAAGACAGGTTACTGTGTCTTCAATTATTTAAACCCAAATTAGTGAACCTGAATTAAGAATACACTTCCCCCCGCCCCCAGCAGTGTAGCCCTATCCTTTGACTCAATCCCCAAAGATTCTTCTCCTCCTGCATCCCTCTCCCATCTGCTTGCCCTTTCTTTACCTACCCCTCCACCTCACAACTCTCTCCTCCTTCTCCCTGATCACAGACAGAAGTTTCTTCTTTCCTTCTCCAGCCCCTCCACTTGCCACACTGACTCCATCCCACATGCCTCACACCCACTCTCATTCCCTCCTTACTCTTCTCCAGCTCTTTCCTCTCAATACAAACATCTCTCCCATCTTAAAAATGCCCACCCCTCCCCCTTTTATCTCTAATCTCATTGAATACATGATCTACAATCCCTGGCTGGAATTCCTCTCTGCCAATTCCATCCTAGACCAGGAGGAGCACTTTGGGGGAAGGGAGAGGAAGGGGGGGAGGTGTCTTGCAGGGCCTATAGCCACCCCAGAATTTGCCTTAACCCTCTCCCCCACCCCAGCCCACCCCCCGCAGCTGCCCTTCTCCGGCCACTCAGCTCTGAAGGTAAAGCAGAGGCTGCTGGCCAGGCATCCAGCTCCAGCAGCATTGGAGAATTAAGGCCAAGTGCAGGGCCTGAGAGTAGCCCCCAGCCTGTGTCCCCACTAGCTGGGACATAATGCCCAGGGTAGGTGAAGGGCTGGAGCTCTCCACAGCGGCCTGGACTGACTCACTTTGGCCTGGGCTCCTGGACCCTGCCCCCCACAATCACTGCTCCTGGGGGCTCTGCTGGCCCCATACCCAGGCAGCTCCTGCTAGCTGCAAGCAGCCAGTGCCAGATTCAGACACCCTTTTGGGTTGAGAAGACTCCAGTTCTCTCATCCCCCAGCAAGCACAGGGACCACAAGACTTGATATGCCTAATTGTAAAGTTACAGAAAGCAAATGAAACTTTACAACATTCGGGCTGCTCTTATACATCATAAAAGCAGCACAAAGGGAACAACAGCTTTAAATAAAGAAAGCTTTCCCAGCACTATTTGCAATCCAAACATACAAAGTCCATGAAAACACTGGAACAATGACAGAAAGGCTACCCAAAAAATACAACTAATTTTCATTGTTTAAATACAAGAGGTGAATAACCTCAATGGTGAAAACCGAACTGGATTTCTAGAGTGCTTCCATTTTCCTGAGTTTTCTTGTTAATACAGGAAATGAGATTTGTTTAGCAGCATCTACAATTTGTGATTTAACTGGGTCTCCAACTGTGAGTACGGTGAAAACAGAGCCTCCTGCAATCAGTATGTCTGCACAAGCGGCTCTGCATGCTTCTGACAAACGGTGTTTAAGGAAAAAAACTTCTTCCCCCATTCAGACCAAGCGAAAATTCAGAATGAGGCACCGCTACAACCCACCTCCACCCTCCCAGGCCTTTAATCTGCCCAGAAGGGCCCTGGCGAGGGCTTTACAGAGGTTCAAACTCAAAGCACCAAATGTTTAACACAATCCTCAAACCCCAAAGGCAACACGGGCCAACGCAGAGTGGGGACTCCGCTGAGAAAAGGAGGCTCAGCAACAAAACGATCGATCTGCGAAGCAAAGAGCGAGACCCGGGAGCAAAGGAGCCCTGGGCAGCCCCAGGGTACTGGGGTCCCAACACCTCAGAGAGAGACACCCACAGACAGCGAGCCCCATGTAACAGCATCAGCAGGATCAGGCCATGCAGACACCCCCAGCGGGGTGAAAAGTGAAGCTCCTGAACTACCTCCTCCCCCCGCCACCTCACTGCCCCTACCCCCTCCTCTAGCCTCCCCACCCCCGCCGTAATGCCCCTACCCCCTCCTCTTCTATCCCGCCCCCCCCCCGCCCGGCGCCTCACTACCCCTACCCCCTCCTCGAGCCTCCCCCCCGCCACCTCACTGCCCCCCCTCCTCTACCCTCCCCCCCCGACCGACTCCCTCACTGCCCCTACCCCTCCTCTAGCCCGCCTCCCCGCCTCACTGCCCCTACCCCTCCTCTAGCCTCCCCGCCCGCCCGCCTCACTGCCCCTACCCCCTCCTCTAGCCTCCCCGCCCGCCCGCCCCACTGCCCCAACCCCTCCTCTAGCCTCCCCCGCCCGCCCGCCCGCCCGCCTCACTGCCCCTACCCCCTCCTCTAGCCTCCCCCCCGCCCGCCTCCCTCACTGCCCCTACCCCCTCCTCTAGCCTCCCCCCCCGCCCGCCTCCCTCACTGCCCCTACCCCTCCTCTAGCCTCCCCGCGCCCGCCTCACTGCCCCTACCCCTCCTCTAGCCTCCCTCCCCGCCCGCCCGCCTCCCTGCCCCTCCTCTAGCCTCCCCGCCCGCCCGCCTCCCTGCCCCTACCCCTCCTCTAGCCTCCCCGCCCGCCCGCCTCCCTGCCCCTACCCCTCCTCTAGCCTCCCCGCCCGCCTCCCTGCCCCTACCCCCTCCTCTAGCCTCCCCGCCCGCCCGCCTCCCTGCCCCTACCCCTCCTCTAGCCTCCCCGCCCGCCCGCCTCCCTGCCCCTACCCCCTCCTCTAGCCTCCCCCGCCCGCCCGCCTCCCTGCCCCTACCCCTCCTCTTCTATCCCGCCCGCCGCCTCACGTCCCCTCCCTCCTCGGTCTCTTACCGCCCAGCCCCCTCCTACTATTGCCCCCACTCCCCGCCCCGGCGCGGCACTCACAGGAGCTGACACTGAGGAGCAGTAAGTGGATCCGGCCCCACGCCCCGGGCCCAGCCATCGCCGCGCACCCAGCTGCCCACGGAGCTGCGAGAAGCGATACCCGCCACCGACTGAGTGAGTGAATGACTGATCCCTACCCGGCCCTGCTCAACCGCACGTAGGTGAGGCCCCGCCCTTTCACCAGGTGAGGCCCCGCCCTCTATGCCCCCATTGGATCCCGGCCCACGCCCACCACCCCGTGCACCCCGCCCACAAGTGCTGATTGGATTCCGGTACGGTGTCGTCAGCCGATAATATAGTCAACCCTGTGCCTTGACTGGCTATCACACTTACAGCTCCGCCCTTAACCTCGCCCCCGTGAACTTACTCCCCGCCCCAAGGCCCTCCCCTCCCTCCGCGAGGACTCTCAGGTTGCCATGGTGACGGAGGCCAGAGTCTGCTCGACTGTCCCAGAGAACGCGACCCCCGCTCGGCCCTGATGGGGGCGGGGCTGCACCCAGGGACTGAGCCCCCCCCCCCCCCCATCAGAGAGGCTGCTGGGAGAAACCTGCCCCGGCCCTGCCCCCAGCCCAGCTCACCCCCCCACCCGTGCCCTGCACCCAGCCTCCTCCCCACGGCCCAGCTCACCCCCCTCCCTGCACTTCCCTGTGGCCCAAGGTTCCCCCCTGACCCCCCAGTCCCTGCACCCAGGCTGAGCCCCCCACACACACACCTCCCCTGTGGCCAGGAGCCCGTCTGGCCAGGTCATCTCTCCCTCCTGCACCATCAAGACAGCCCTCCTCCCCCACCCCTGTGGCCCAGCACTGGCCCAGCTCACTCCCCACCCCATGGTACACCCTGCTAGGGTGACCAGATAGCAAGTGTGAAAAATCGGGACAGGGGCATAGGCAGCAGGTTCGTATAATTTTTGGGGGTGGTTCCCTCCCCCCCCCCCCCCCCGCTCTCACCCTGTAAGCCAATATAAAATGAAGCTACAATGCATCGGCACCACAAGATTACAAGGGTCAATTAAAAGTGGAAAGTCAGAAGCAGCACTTGCCTACTTCAATATACAGTATTAAATTTTGTTGCACCTGTTGTGACAAAGTGGGAATGTTCTTAATGTTTTCTCTGAATACTGTGTGGGTGCCTCAGTTTCCCCTGCAAGGTGCCAACTGACGGTGTTGGGGACAAAGAGATCAGGTGGCCTCCTTGTCCGGAAGAGACACAAAGGCCAGATGAGGGAGTGTCAGTTTGGAGCTGGCTGGGGAAATCGGGAGAGGCCCAGAACTTGGGTCTGGGCTCCCCACCCCCCAAGATGGACCTGACTGAGAGGTCCTGTTTTCTGTACCTACAAGCTCTGTTTTAGACTGTGATCCTGTCATCTAATAAACCTTCTGTTTTACCAGCTGGCTGAGAGTCAGGTTTACTGCAGAGTTGGGGTGCAGGGACCTCTGGTTGCCCCAGGACCTGCCTGGGCACACTCGCTGCGGAAAGTGCATGGTGTGGAAGGGCATGCTGAATGCTCAAAGGTCAGACCCAGGAAGGTATAAGCTTCTTGCCCTGAAGACAATCTGGTCAGAGAGAGGAGGCTCCTCCAGAGTCCTGACTGGCTTTGTATGGAGTAGTTCCAAAGCATCCCAGCATCCCCTTCTACACCATGAGCTTCCCGGAAGTCTGCACAGGCACGGACACTCCCTCCTCTGGCCTTTGACTCTTTTCCAGGAATTAGGAGGCCACCTGATCTCTTTGCTCTCCAACACCTTCAGTTGGCAGCTTGCAGGAGAATGGCCCAGGCCATCAGTTGCCTGGAGACAGGGTTTTGGCCATTCCCTGTGCAGACAGCATCACACTGGCCCTCTAGGGCTCTACAACAATCACACCCCCTTATCCCACCATCTAGATCCTTGAGAAATGCATAGGGGAAACTGAAGCACCCACACAGTATTCAGAGAAGAACATTCCCACTTTGTAACACCTGTATACGACTAGTTATATACTTTAAAGGGGTGTAAAATAATCAAGTATTGTGCTAAACACAATGATACTCCAAACTGACCACCAAATTTAAGTTGCACGTTTTTCCCCTCAGGTGAGGGCTCTGGGGTGGGGCTGGGGATGAGGGGTTCACAGTGCAGGAGGGTGCTCAGGGTTGGGGTGCTGGGGGCACAGGGCTGGGGATAAGGAACTTGGGATGCAGACAGGCTGCCCCAGGGCTAGAGAGGACTCCCCCCACCACCCTGTTACCAGCAGCAGCTAGCTCCAGGGGAGGGACCCCTCCTCTCCCCCTTCCTCTCCCCCCTCCCTGCAGCACACTCACTCTGCACCACAGTCACTGCACATGCTCCTAGGGACTCTCTCAGGTCCAGAAAGCCCACTCACCTCCCCTATGGTGGGTACTGGGTGTCACGGAGTCCCTGGGCGATGCTCTGGAACTGCTCCCCACAAAGCCAGGCAGGACCTTGGGGAGCCTCCTCTCCCTCGGAGCAGACTGTCTCCAGGGCAAGAAGCTCATACGGCTTCACCTCCTGGGTCTCTCCTTGGAGCATTCAGCATCCTCTGCCCCTCCGTGCGCTTCCCACAGCGAGCCCGCCCCAGCGGGGTCCTGGGGAAGCCACCGGGTCCTGCCCCCCCACTTCGCAGTCAGGCGTAACTCTCAGCCAGCCAGTAAAACAGAGGTTTATTCGATGACAGGAACGGGGTCTAAAACAGAGCTTGTAGGTACAGCAAACCAGACCCCTCAGCCAGGTCCATCCTGGGGGGCAGTGAGGCAGGACCCCCCCCTGCACTTCACTCCTCATCCTCAGCCAGCTCCAGACTAACCACCCCCTCCAGCCCCTCCTCCTCTGCTCAGCCCCTTTCCGGGCCAGGAGGTCACCTGACCTCTTTGTCTCCATCACCTTCAGCTGGCACCTTTTCAGAGGAGGGTCCCAGGCCATCAGTTGCTGGGATACAGAGTGCCAGGCATTTAGGTGCAAAGGCCTTTTGCTCTGCAGCAAAGAACTGCGTAGGGGACACTGAGGCACCAACACAGTATTCAGAGAAAACATTAAGAACATTCCCAGTTCATCACACTGGGGGGGGGGGTTGCCATCATGTGTGGCCTCCCCACCCCTGCTGCTGCCCCAGGGGGGCGGGGGAGAGAGCTCCCAAGCACCTGTGTGCCTCCTTCCTTCTCCTCTCTCCCTCTTCCCCTCCCCTGGTGCTCCAAGAGGCTGCCGGCTGCTGATCTCTATAGTCTTAGGCAGAAGAAGCACAAACAAAGGAGAGAGTCACTGGCTGTTTTCTTTCAGCCAGGGAAGCTCTGAGGTGGGGCAGGGGAGAAAGCCAGCTCCAAATATTGGTGGAGCAGAGCCCTCAGCCTTGAATATTCCTGGGGCTTAAGCCCCTCGAGCCCATATAAGTTGGTGCCCCTGGACAGGGGGTGGGAGGGTAATAGGTACCTATATAAGAAAAAGCCCCCAAAATCAGGAATGTCCCTATAAAATCACCCTACCTCCATCCCAAGCCCAGCCCCACTCCCTGCCCCTTGTGGCCCAGCGCCCCACCCTGCTGCCTGGTCTTAGTGTGCCCCCTCCCCTCCCCCAATTCAAAAATGGGTTTTCCTCAACTTTGCAGAAGAACCCACACCCCAGAGTGATGTAGCTGTGCTGATCTAGCTTCCCACCCAATGACACAATATTGCATTTCGCGCCTGCCCCAGGTAGAATCATAGAATCATAGAATCTCAGGGTTGGAAGGGACCTCAGGAGGTCATCTAGTCCAAGCCCCTGCTCAAAGCAGGACCAAACCCAACTAAATCATCCCAGCCAGGGCTTTGTCAAGCCTCACCTTAAAAACCTCTAAGGAAGGAGATTCCACTACCTCCCTAGGTAACCCATTCCAGTGCTTCACCACCCTACTAGTGAAAAAGTTTTTCCTAATATCCAACCTAAACCTCCCCCTCTGCAACTTGAGACCATTACTCCTTGTTCTGTCATCTTCTACCACTGAGAACAGTCTAGATCCATCCTCTTTGGAACCCCCTTTCAGGTAGTTGAAAGCAGCTATCAAATCCCCCCTCATTCTTCTCTTCTGCAGACTAAACAATCCCAGTTCCCTCAGCCTCTCCTCATAAGTCATGTGCTCCAGCCCCCTAATCATTTTTGTTGCCCTCCGCTGGACTCTCTCCAATTTATCCACATCCTTCTTGTAGTATGGGGCCCAAAACTGGACACAGTACTCCAAATGAGGCCTCACCAGTGCTGAGTAGAGGGGAATGATCACATCCCTTGATCTGCTGGAAATGCCCCTACTTATACAACCCAAAATGCCATTAGCCTTCTTGGCAACAAGGGCACACTGTTGACTCATATTCAGCTTTCGTCCACCGTAACCCCTAGGTCCTTTTCTGCAGAACTGCTACCCAGCCATTCGGTCCCTAGTCTGTAGCAGTGCATGGGATTCTTCCGTCCTAAGTGCAGGACTCTGCACTTGTCCTTGTTGAACCTCATCATATTTCTTTTGGCCCAATCCTCTAATTTGTCTAGGTCCCTCTGTATCCTATCCCTACCCTCCAGCGTATCAACCACTCCTCCCAGTTTAGTGTCATCTGCAAACTTGCTAAGGGTGCAGTCCACACCATCCTCCAGATCATTAATGAAGATATTGAACAAAACCGGCCCCAGCACCGACCCTTGGGGCACTCCACTTGATACCGGCTGCCAACTAGACATGGAACCATTGATCACTACCCGTTGAGCCCGACCATCTAGCCAGTTTTCTATCCACCTTACCGTCCATTCATCCAGCCCAGACTTCTTTAACTTGCTGGCAAGAATACTGTGGGAGACTGTATCAAAAGCTTTGCTAAAATCCAGAAATAGCACATCCACTGCTTTCCCCTCATCCACAGAGCCGGTTATCTCGTCATAGAAGGCAATTAGGTTAGTCAGGCATGACTTGTACTAATGTTACATATGCCTTGTGTTATCCCATTGGTTTCCAGTAGCCAGCTCCAGTCAGCCTGATTCAGAGAAAGGTGGAGGGAGTCGGGCTTGCAAAAATTCAGACACTGTTTTTCTTCTCTGTTACTCTGTGTATCCCTACAAGGTGTGTTGATTGGTACAGTATTACTTGTGGTGAGGGGGACAGTGGGGCTCACCTCCCGGGTACTGTGGACATTGTTATCACTGGTGGATGTATAGGGTCCTTCGTTTTCAAATTTTATTTTATTTATTTTTTCCTGGGAATTGATGAGTGTTTATTACCACAACAACAAAACCAGGTGAAACTCAGTGCAAAAAACTTCTAATAATTTTTCTGGGTAAATATCGGGGTTTATTTTGGTGGTCTGAAAGACGCGGGGAGGGGGAAAGTATTCAGTAGATTAATGCTTTGAATTCCGTTCATCAGTTTGGTTGGCTGCAGAACTAAAACACAAGACCTGTCCCTGCAGTTCCTAGGCGGACGTGCGGCAAGCAGGTCTGCACGCTGCCCCTGCCCCACCTCAAGCACTGGCTCTGCAGCTCCTATTGGCCACTGTTCCTGGCCAATGGGAGTTGCGGAGGCAACGCCAGCAGACAGAGGCAGCACGTAGAGCCACCTAGCCATGCCTCCGCCTAGGAGCAGCAGGGACAGTTGGCCGCTTCCGGGGAGCCACGCGAAGCCAGGTAGGGAGCCTGCCGGCCCTGCACCAACCAGAGTATAAACCGGACTTTGTATGAAAATTAGAAATAACGGTTTATAGGGGTTTCCAGTTGGTACAGGGCCGGATAACACAGATTTTACTGTACATTTAATAACTGGGCCACACAATTTGAAGCACATACACTCAACTTCATCCTTTTCTCCTGGTTTTGTTTTTTTTAAAACTTTCAAATACTTCCTTGTGTTCTGAAATGTATTCCGATACAGATTTTCATTTTCTTCCCATTTTAGTGTGTCAAATCTTTAAACCTTTATCTGCTAACGGCTTGAAATATGCATGTGGTGGGCGTGAGATTCATCAGTACGTTCAGATGCACCCGCACTTCAGAGCTTGCGTGCGTGCCTGTTTGTTTATTGTGTATCTTCTAGACCAGTGGTTCTCAAACTTTTGTACTGGTGACCCCTTTCACATAGCAAGCCTCTGAGTGCGACCCCCCCCCATATAAATTAAAAATACCTTTAAATATATTTAACACCATTTTAAATACTGGATGGAAAGCAGGGTTTGGGGTGGAGACTGACAGCTCACGCCCCCCCCCCATGTAATAACCTTGTGACCCCCCCTGAGGGGTCCCAACCCCCAGTTTGAGAACCCCTGTTCTAGACTAATACATACTTCAAGAGGCAGCTTTGCATATACATACAGACCAATATACTATCATAATGCATGTATCTCATGCAATTTATTGTATTTTCCTAATAAAAAAGTTATTTTTTATCTATTTTAATTATACAAAAGTAGAGTGAAAAAATCAGAAAAAAATGAATAATACTTTTTCTAAAACCTGGGAAATTTTCAGTAAAAATCGGTTTTAACTGAAAATGAAGGGGCTTATGGCGGTACAGCAAATTCATCCTTGAGGGCATGCTGACCTCTGATGCTCACTGCTAGATGGACAAGTTAAAAAAATTCTGAATAGAATCATAGAATATCAGGGTTGGGAGGGACCTCAGGAGGTCATCTAGTCCAATCCCCTGCTCAAAGCAGGACCAATCCCCAACTAAATCATCCCAGCCAGGGCTTTGTCAAGCCTGACCTTAAAACCTCTAAGGAAGGCGATTCCACCTCCTCCCTAGGTAACCCATTCCAGTGCTTTACCACCCTCCAGTGAAAAAGTTTTTCCTAATATCCAAACTAAACCTCCCCCACTGCAACTTGAGACCATTACTCCTTGTTCTGTCATCTGCTACCACTGAGAACAGTCCAGATCCATCCTCTTTGGAATCCCCTTTCAGGTAGTTGAAAGCAACTATCAAATCCCCCTAATTCTTCTCTTCTGCAGAGTAAATAATCCTAGTTCCCTCAGCCTCTCCTCATAAATCATGTGCTCCAATCCCCTAATAATTTTTGTTGCCCTCCGCTGGACTCTTTCCAATTTTGCCACATCCTTCTTGTAGTGTGGGACTCAAAACTGGACACAGTACTCCAGATTAGGCCTCACTAATGCTGAATAGAGGGGAATGATCTCGTCCCTCGATCTGTTGGCAATGCTCCGACTTATACAGCCCAAAATGCAGTTAGCCTTCTTGGCAACGAGGGCACACTGTTGACTAAGATCCAGCTTCTCATCCACTGTAACCCTTGGTCCTTTTCTGCAGAACTGCTGCCCAGCCACTCAGTCCCTAGTCTGTAGCAGTGCATGGGATTCTTCCTTCCTAAGTGCAGGACTCTGCACTTGTCCTTGTTGAACCTCATCAGATTTCTTTTGGCCCAATCCTGTAATTTGTCTAGGTCCCTCTGTATCCTATCCCTACCCTCCAGCGTATCTACCACTCCTCCCAGTTTAGTGTCATCTGCAAACTTGCTGAGGGTGCAGTCCACGCCATCCTCCAGATCATTAATGAAGGTATTGAACAAAACCAGCCCCAGGACCGACCCGTGGGGCACTGCGCTTGATACCGGCTGCCAACTAGACATGGAGCCATTGACCTGTTGAGCCCGATGATCTAGCCAGCTTTCTATCCACCTTATAGTCCATTCATCCAGCCCATACTTTAACTTGCTGGCAAGAATACTGTGGAAGACCATATCAAAAGCTTTGCTAAAGTCAAGGAATAACATATTCTCTGATTTCCCCATATCCACAGAGCCAGTTATCTCATCATAAAAGGCAATCGGGTTAGTCAGGCATGACTTGCCCTTGGTGAATCCATGCTGACTGTTTCTGATCACTTTCCTCTCCTCAAAGTGCTTTCCCCTTTGATAGAGACTTGTATCCATGGATCTTTGATCTTCCCAACTCTCCTGCGGAGTAGGTAATTATTACTATCATCCCCATTTTACAGGAGGCACAGACAGATTAGTTAATTTACCTAAAATCACTCAAAGTATGTGCCAAAACCACACATTATCATTAGCACCTGAAGTTTCCAGCCAAGATCAGGGCCATGAGGGGTTCTCCCATCAGCGTAGGTAATCCACTTCTCTGAGAGGCAGGGAAGAATTCTTCTGTCAACCTAGTGCTGTCTACATGGAGACTTAGTCAGCTTAACAATGCTGCTCAGGGGTGTGGATTTTTCACATCCCTAACCGACGTAATTTTTTAGTGTAGACAAAGACGGAGCCTCCACTCTGCCCCACAAATGAAAAATGTTAAAGCCATGATCTGGTGTGTAAAGCTTTGGTTTAGTCTACACTTATAACTTATACTAGCATAGCTATGTTGGTCAGGGCTATGAAAAAACATACCCTTTAGCAACCTAGCTCTGTCCACAAAACCTCCAGTGTAACCACAGCTATGTGACAGAAGAGTCGTGCTTCTGTCGGCCAAGCCAGTGTCATTTGGGGAGTGGGTGTTCTTACACTGGCAGAACTCCTCCTTCTGTCCACATATGCTGCGACTACACTAGGGGGCTATGTTGGCATAGGGTCTGTAGCAGGCTGTTTCCACACTACAGCGCCACAGCTGTGTTTCTGTAGTGAGGACACTTCCTCCGTCGACAGAAGGGGTTTTTCCATCGACATAGTTAATCCATCTCTCCAAGAGACAAGTATTCTTTCGTTGACCTAGCCACATCTACACGTCTAACTACGGTGGTCAGGGGGTGACATTTTTCAAAGCCCTGAGCAACATAGCTAGGTCAATTTTAATTTTTAAGTGTAGACCAGGCCTTAGGCATCACCCTGACTACACCAACATAAGCTCTATGTCTCTCATTGTGGTGGGTTTATGATGTCGGCATACAGGGGAGTTACATCGGCGGGAGGAGCATTTCAGTATGTTCACTGCCACTGTTTTGTTGACAAAAGCAGATTCTTGTTGACAAAACTGTGTAGCGTAGACAAGGCCTTGGAGTGTGTCTACACTACGGAGGCTATACCAGCATAGTTTGGCCGGTGTTGTCTGCTAGCGTAGACACAGCCTACACTGGGCATTTTCTGTAGGGTCATGTCTACATTACAAACTTTGGTCAATGCAAGTTACATTGTTGTATAGCCGTTGCCATTAGTGTATCACTCGGGCATACACATACTTGCCTTCTTCTGTCGGTGCTCAGCGTACTCACCAGTAGTGCTTGTGTCCATGCAGAGTATGGTGCACCACGGGTAGGTATCCCAGTAGGCCACGCGCCACCATCTGGTGCAATGTCTTCTGGGAAGATTTCACTAGTTGTAGGATAGAAATAACTCACTCAGGGATCTCTGGGAACAGCATGCATCCCATAATGCCATCCTTATCCCATAATTGTTGTGGGTTCTTTTTAAATCCTACAAGCCCAGCCCGCACTGGTTTGTATCCGCCATCTCTGGGGGGAAGCATGGAGCCTGCACAGCTACGCACTATTCTCATGAACATTGCAAATACAGGACACACAATCCTCTGGTACTATTGGAGCTGCAGGAAGAACCGAACAGCATCTTCAAAGACAGTTTGTTGAGGGACATAGTGAAAAACATTTCAAGGTTGTTGGTGACATTTATGGCGCAGCTGCAATGGTGGAACACCACTTCTGGGCCCAGGAAACAAGCCCTGACTGGTGGGATCACGTCATAATGCAGGTTATAGCGTCCGGACGTTTTGTTCAGATATGAATATTTCAGAGTTACGAACAAACTCATTCTGTGTTTGTAACTCTGAGGTTCTACTGTACAATACAAACTCCTAACATACATTAACCAAACGGAAGTTGAAATTTAGAAAGGCAGCAAACAGTTCTGTCCATTTCAGGGCACAACTGAAGTCCATTTTGGCTACAGATACACAAACCTATGAGAGGCACGGCTGGCATATGTGAAGCTGTGGTTGTCCTTCCTGTATGCTGGCGTGGAGCACCAGAGGAAGGGATGTGGCCCTGGTGAAAACTGGATTGTTGGGAAGGGGCAGGTACAGGAAGCTGCTACCATGGAGTTCTCCGTGGATTGCAAAGGGAGGTGAACCTGTGACTGCTGCACTTGTAAGTCAGCTAGAGTCCACAGCATTTGTGCTTGCGGCCCTGAGATGCCCCATTCTGTCCTGGTGCATCTGCCTCTCCTGCTGGGATTCATGCCTCTTTCTCCATTTTCTTCTGTCCTTTCTATCCTGCTCCCACCAGGCCCTTTGTTCATGGTCCAATGCAGCACTAGCTTGCAGGATCCCGCTCAGCATGTTCTCCCTAGTCCTCTTTTTTTTCTCCTCTGCATCGGGCTGTGGGCGGGGAGGGGACACCCATCAAGGCTGCAACAGCAGCAGCTACAGATAAAAGACAGAGGTACTGTAGTTATTGTCGGTTGTTGGCTGCACGTGTGTCCTCTCTCTGTGTTGTCACGGCTCTGGCCAGGTAGCCAGCCCAGCCAACCTCGAGCAAACTGCCCAGAAAGACCACAGACTCGGTTTAGTGGTGAAGGCACTCGGCCAGGTATTGAAGGGCCAAAACCCATGTGCTGTGTATGTAAAACCCTGACACAGGCTTTGACAACTTTTTCCAGGCCTCAAGTCCCAAGTTTGGTCAAGAGGCCTAGGGGCCTAGCAAACAGTGAACATTATTGGCTAATAGAAGCTGAACAAAGAAGAGACAACCTTGTTTTTTACTAAGATAAGCATGGTCAGCAAAACGCCAGATGGGGAGCAGTAACTGGCACCTTTATCAGAAGCTACAGACATACCAAAGTATTGAAAGGGGCCTCGATGTCCACTCCTTCGCACAGTCAACTTGTGGAACTCCTTGCCTGAGGAGGTTGTTAAGGCTAGAACTATAACAGTGTTTAAAAGAGAACTGGATAAATTCACAGAGGTTAAGTCCATTAATGGCTATTAGCCAGGATGGGTAAGGAATGGTGTCCCTAGCCTCTGTTTGTAAGGGGGTGGAGAGGGATGGTAGGAGAGAGATCACTTGATCATTTCCTGTGGGAGAGATCACTCCCTTTGGGGCACCTGGCATTGGCCACTGTCAGTAGACAGGATACTGGGCTAGATGGACGTTTGGTCTGACCCAGTACGGCCATTCTTATGTTCTTATGTTATATAGGAAAAGATAGCCAATACCCTCCCCACATACCAACCTTGATTTCATGGAAAGGTTCAAGAATGTCAGTATGAGATATGACCCCCTCCCTCCCAGATTCCAGTGTCTGCCTTTAAACACAATGGGCAAAACCTGAAAAACAATTTCTATTGCCATATACTTTTCAATGTCTTTTTGCTTTAACCCCCAGGTATGGTACCTGTTGGACAATTAGAGGAGCTACCTCCTTCCTATGGACCCCAAATCAGAATTCAACCTATATATTTTATAATTATACACTTTATACATTGTTTTAAGGAAAACACCTGTGTACTAACAAGTATCAGGGGGTAGCCGTGTTAGTCTGGATCTGTAAAAGCAGCAAAGAGTCCTGTGGCACCTTATAGACTAATAGACGTTTTGCAGCATGAGCTTTCGTGGGTGAATACCCACTTCTTCGGATGCAAGAAGAATCCACTTGCATCCGAAGCAGTGGGTATTCACCCACGAAAGCTCATGCTGCAAAACGTCTGTTAGTCTATAAGGTGCCACAGGATTCTTTGCTGTGTACTAACAGTATGTTACATGTATCAGAGGGGTAGCCATGTTAGTCTGGATCTGTAAAAGCAGCAAAGAGTCCTGTGGCACCTTATAGACTAACAGACGTCTACGAAAGCTCATGCTCCAATATGTCTGTTAGTCTATAAGGTGACACGGGACCCTTTGCTGCTAGTATGTTACATGTTAACCTGAACACATGGGCGGAGACATTATGTAATCTTTAGACCGGGGTAGGCAACCTATGGCACGCGTGCCGAAGGCGGCACATGAGCTGATTTTCAGTGGCTCTCACACTGCCCGGGGTCCTGGTCACCGGTCCAGGGGGCTCTGCATTTTAATTTAATTTTAAATGAAGCTTCTTAAACATTTTAAAAACCTTATTTACTTTACAGACAACAATAGTTTAGTTATATATTATAGACTGATAGAGACCTTCTAAAAATGTTAAAATATATTACTGGCACACAAAACCTTAAATCTGAGTGAATAAATGACGACTCGGCACACCACTTCTGAAAGGTTGCCGACCCCTGCTTTAGACTATTGGCTTACTGTGCTTATCTTGTCTTGCTGCTAGGCCTATCCAGGGGCTCGGGACCACCCGTCACTTCCCTCCGCCCATGTATATTCCATATAATCAATTGTAATCAATAGCTTGGGAGTGTCTCTGAGCCTAATAAGCAAAGTGACACTCCGCCAGCGCTGTGCGTAATAAACCCACGTGCTTGATTCTACACGGTGTCCATTTTGTTCCTTCAGGTATATTGCTGAGAAAGCACGGTACTAGCACCCCAGAGCCTCTACAGGGACACTAATACATGTATGCTTGTGACAAAGGACCGGCTTGGTCAGTGGTGGGACTTTCCACTGCCCCCAGGCCACACGAAGGGTTAAGGCGAGGCATTTCAGCATTTACAGATTGAGACCAACAATCTGGGACTAACAACTTAGGTGTTTCATGACGTGTTTGTTACCTCCCCTTTTACCTTTCTCATGAGGTTTCAAACAAAACATCCCTACTCACCACCTGTCTGTACTTTACTCCTGAGCTTTCAGACAAAACATCCCTCTTCATCCCTTCTGTCAAACCAGCTTATCATGTGCCAGGCGGGGTTGTTCTTGTGCTGGCAGCTGGTTACATATTCAGTGTGGTTTAGCAATAGTAGCAAAACCAGTGCTGAATTCATGCACCGGATGCTGATCCGCAGGCAAGCGTCTGCTTTTGACAGGGTTGCTCATAGCGTAACTTTTGCTGATTTTGGTTCAGGCCTCAGGTCTTGCACCAGGCCCGTGCTTCAGGCTCTCTTTCTACTGCGGTTGTTGCAATCACAGCAGAAAGGGCAAGTTTCAAAACTCCCCTCCCTTATTCCCATAAAATGTTGTAATAAGACATGACGCTGACTGTAATGATTGTGATGATTAGCTTTGGAGTGCCTCGCTCCAGTCCCTGCCATGGTGAGTGCAGCCTGCCGGGGGCTGGGCTGCAGGGAAAAGGAAGAGGGCAGTAAGATTTTTGGCTGTATGAAACAATATCATTTTGGTCCCTATTTCTGCGCTGAATCCTGGCAGGTTTCCACAGGCAGTGGTAATTTTAGCTGCCAGCTCGCTCACGAGGGTAACAAAGGTGCACAGCACAGGTGTTGGTGGTGTCTCAAAACTGCCCAGGTTTGTGTGTCACTAGCCTGTTACTGCAATGGTGCCAGCTGAATTCATGGCCGAGTGGCATGGGAAAGTGTTCTACTGCGGAGGATGAAATAAGGCTGCTGCCCTAGAAACCTGTGGGAGAGGATCACAAAGTACCTCCGTGAAAGTTGCATCGAGATCTCTCAGGAGGCTACATGGGACATCCCTGTGTACATAAACAACCCCTCCTCTGCCTCCCCTAACCCAGCAGAAGGAAAGGCTGATGCCAGCTCTCTCTGGGTCTTGTACCTCTTCCTCTTCTCCTAGACGTAAAATGATGAAAAGTTGATACCTGCGTGTGGAAACATTGCCAGGGAAAATGCCTGCACGCACTACGCCAGGTCCTTCCCCTTCAGCAGGCTCGTCCACGCTTGCCTGGTGGTGGTTGCTAGACCAGTGGTTCTCAAACCTTTCTACTGCTGCCCCCTTTCACATGGCAAGCCTCTGAATGCGACCCCCCTTATAAATTAAAAACATTTTAAAATATATTTAACACCATTATAAATGCTGGCAAAGCAGCAGGTTTTGGGGGGCTGCCTGACCTGACGTGGACCCCCGTGTAATAACCTCCACCCCCACCGAACCCACCCAAAGAACCCTGGCTAGACTGTAGCAGCGTCTCAAACAGGTGCCGGCTCACACAAAGGTACCCAGCCACTGGGTCTCCCCCTCCTCCTCCCACAGCGGGGGTCTGTCTCGGGCTCCTCTGAGGTATTTATGGTGGTTGCGCATAGAGCAGGCAGCTCACTGCAAGAGCTGCAGGTCTGCGGCTCAGCCCCAGGTCGATTGTTGGGCTCCCTGGCCACAGGGTCTGCCCACTGCAGTTTTTCCCTTCCATCTGACACTGCTACCGATCCCCATTGTACCCCTCTGGCTGCAGCCCCCCGGCAATGTTCATAGAGATCCACAGCCGCTTCTCCCCCCAGGCCCAGGAGCTCCAACAGCTCCAGGCTGCTCTAGCCCCGAGTGTGTTTGGAGCATGTAGCCAGCATGCGCGGCTGGGCAATCAGGAAAAGCCATTTCAAAAATATGGGGGGAGGGGAAGTTGTTCCCAGTCTCTGTGGGCTGGGTAACAGAGTTCACAGTTGTGACCAGAGCAGCCACTGTTGGGCATTGTGGGACAGCTGCTGGAGGACTGGAAGGGTCAGCTCTCCTACTGTGTTGACTGCTGGAGGTCGCCCAGGGTGCAATGCCAGTAGGGGAGGTGGTTTTCCAGTATTGCCTTAATGGGGCACTTCATGTAAGCAGGAGACAATTTGAGCCTAGACACACACAGCGAAGTTGGTGCACGGTGGCTTACATCAACCTCACTTTCTAGTGTAGAGCAGGCTAAGGTGTATAAAGGCCCCCTCCCTGCAGGATGCAGCTGCATTTACACCAGGGTTTTTGTCAAGGTCACTATGTCGCTGGGGGAGGAGGTGTCACACCCCTGCCACTATAACTTTACTGTGTAGACTAGGCCTTAGTTCTGCTTAAGTGTCTTTTTGCACTTAACTTAAATCTGACAAGTTAAATCGGTTGCTCTTAAACTGAAATAAAAGTGTCCACAGAGACAGCGATTTAACTGACTCAGTTTCAGACAATGCCTTAAGTTAAACCAGTGCTGTTTTCTTGTGTAGACAAGAGCTTAGATCATAGCTTCAAAAGAACCAACTTCCACGTGCTCTGGAGTTGCCCACGGCTCTCTGGAGCAGAGCCTCCGAAGTGCTGGGATCAGCTGCAAGGTGCCTCATGTTGGTTGCATTCCACTTCCTGCCGGCCGAGGGGAGACATGTTTGCCAGGATGTGACAACACCCGTGGATTATTCAGAACAACTCCAGGGGTGCCTGTCATGCTCTAGATGAGGGTTTTTCAATGGGTGGGTCACGACTGTCCCAGGAGGTCAGGAAAGGCCAGCAGTGGGGTTGTGAGGCATTGGAAATGTTATTACAGTCTAAACCAAATAAAAGTCTCGCTCTCCCCATCCCCACACACCCTGACCCTTCAAGATCAAGTATTCTCCACCCTCCCACACATCAATTCTATATGCTAAGGGTAGGTTCTGTGCTTAAAACCCAGCAGCAGCAGTTCAGTGTAAATGCTCACTATAGGGCTGGGAGGGTTCTCTCGACACTGGAGATAATCCACCTCCCCGAGAAGCAATAACTTGGCCCTTCCATCCGTCTAGCTCTGTCTGCACTGGGGGTTAGGTTGGCATAGCTACCTCTCTGGGCAGGGTGGATTTCTCTCTCTCTCTCTCACTCTCTCACACACACACACACACACACACCCCGCCCCAAGAGACCTAGTTGTGCCGATGCAAGTTCTGCATGCAGACCAGCCCTAAGCATGGTTAGAAATTAGACATCTTTTATTGTTATTGGGGAGGTTGTGCAATTTTTTTAACGTGAATAAGGGCTCTCCCAGTGAACAGGCTGAGAAACACAGATCCGTACAAAGACTTTAAACATGTTTAGTATAATATCAAACCTGGCTGACCCTGAGCAATTTCCACTATTGCCTTGCTGCCATCACATACATCCCACCCCTTATCAGAGCCGGGTACTACATCGGAGGAAATGCTAGAGAGCTCTCTTTTTCCAGGTGTGGCTGCAGAGAAAATCCCCCATGCAGAGATGGCTGAGGGGCACCCAGTACGTTAAAGAAATAACAGGCTACAGATGGAAGCAGCAGATTCAGCTGGAGAACGAGATGGGATAGCAAAATGACCATCAAATCTACCCAAATGAAATGACCATCAGATCTAAGCTGAGGAGGACTTACCCTATGGGAAGCATATGGGTAAGGTCCCAGATTCCCAGGGGAGATGGAGTGAATGGGGGGGGATGCAGATATCTCCCCATCCCCAATAAAGTGCCTGAACCCCCCAGCTGCTGTCGGGGGCAGGAGGGGTGACTACATTTGGAGGAGGTGAGACACTGGGCTGGAAGGTGAGTCAGAAAGCAGAGTGGCAGCTTCTCAGACAGGTGTGTTAGCCAAGAGCCCACCAGGGCCCAGTGCGTTGCCATCCCAGCACCGGGCATCAGCAGCAATGGGATGACGTTGCAGCAAGGAAGCGAAGGAAGAGTCCTCAGGGCCAAGCCAGCTGCTGGGCGTGGAGGGACAGACACCAGCCCTCGCAGAGTCGTTCCCACTTCACTTCACTTCCTTCTCAGACCATTCCTTGTAGCCACCTGCGTAGTTACGGGCCCTGCAGAAACAGGAAGTGATATGTGGCTTCAGAATGGGAGATGGGAGGGACTATCCACAGCTGGACGGACCCGCTGCCTCTGGAGTGGAAGAGACAGACCCAGCCCAGCTGTGACTGCCCAGGGGCCAGAAACCCAAGTGTGACCAGAATATCAGAGGCGGAGCTATGCCCAGAACTTTGAGAAATAACCTGCCCCCAGCACAGGGTCATATGGATGAATTTGAAGGGTCCCTGAGGAACCAAAGTAGCTGTGGGAACATTCCCTATGGGGTTAGCTAGGAATTACTCTGTCCTCTCTCTCAATAGCTAGCAAAGACTTGGTCTCTGTGGCCCTGGTGAGAATCTGGAGTACCACCATCCCCTCCAGTGGGTTTACTCCAGAATACACCAGTATAAGCACGATCGGTGCTGAGGGATATCTGAGGCCTCTCTTTCTCCACCAGACACAACGATTTCTCCATTAATAACCCTATACGTGAGAGCTCAGCTCAGAAGGGCTGGAGCCCTTGCATCCAAAACCACAGAGCCTGTGGTACGTTCACAGAGCCTGTGGTACGTCTGGCACCCCATGGTACAAGGGCCCAGCGGGCAGGGGCAGGCTCACTTGGCATAGCCGAGGGTTATGGCAACCTCTGTGGCCTGAGCCCCTCTCCTGCCCATCTGACAGTGGAAGATCAAGTTCTCGTCATCCATCCGTGGCTTGTCCACGCCATACTTCATCTTAAATGTCTCAGGGTCCATTTTCAGGGCTTCCTCGACTTCTGCCACTGGATGGGGGAAAAGAGAGAGAGATGACTGCAATCAACAGGGTGGTGTATCACCCTGGGGATAGGTGTGTCACATCCGCACTAGATGGGGATGTGACACTGGCTGGTCCAGTAGAGGATAAAAGCCTACTGCTGCTACTGTCTAATGGAGTTACTCCTTTAGCACAAGTGGTAAAGGTCTGTATCTTGATGCTGAAGTTGCGGAGCTAAATCCTGATGATGATGATTGTGGGCGATTGCTACACTGCTCCATAAATACAGGCGAGGATGCTCTTATGTTTATGTATGCAAGTCCCACGTGCTTTACAAAGGGACACAAGCCACCGCTTTTCCCACTCCTGAAATGCAGCACCCTCTGTGGTGAAACACAGCAAATGAGCAAGACACGGAAACTCTGCATGTCCCTTCAGGACAGGAAGTGAAGTAGACACCTGCATCCATTTAAAACCACCAAGGTAGTTTAAGGAAGAAGAGACAATTCCCTGAGCTGGAATTTGGACAGGTTACACCCTGTTAGGAGTGCTAGTAATAATGCACAATTCAGGCCTGTATTTTTGCCTGAGACAGAATTTTAGGTTTGTTTGCTCATTTAATTTTTGATACATTTATATTCTTACTAATATGTGTAAACAAAGGACAGACACTGTGCATGTTGCTACTGCCTAGCCAGATAGGTTGGTTAGTGTAGTGGGAACAGATAAGAACCGTTCAAGTGTTACTGGGTATAATGAAAGTACAATATAGGAGCGCACATGTTCATATTGCCTCAGCTTCTATCTTAAGGGAAGGTCAAACAACCAGTCGGGAGAGGATTGGGGGGAAGATATAAAACACTAAAAGGCTAAAAAAAAGCAGCACCTGTTCCTGACCATAGCACAGCCTCACTCCTCACCCCTCCCATGGGATACCAAACAGGTGGGACAAAACCCCCAGACTCCTGACCCCCAAAATGGAACATGACCCTCAATTGTAAGGGGTGGGGCCCCAAGCCTGCATTTCAGGGATATTTCTGCCTGCTGAAGTGGGGAGAAAACGGAACACTGGGAAACAAGGCTCTGCAGTGTCAAAGTTACTGACATGCTGCCTTAAAACTAACGCCAACAAACACGGCATTGCCTGCACGTCGGACTTCTGGTCTCCTGCTTTCTGTCTGTGTGACAAGAACCACGGGAAGGGGTGAAGGGAAAGCCCTCTGCACACCCATCTGCTTGTGCACACGTAGGGTCTCTAATGATCCAGCTCCGGTTTCATGTCACTTCCCCAGCACAGCACCCCCGGCACACTGGCGAGCAGGGAGGAAAGAGCGCCCCCTGCTGAGTTACTAATTCCATTTTCTCCAGGGCTCTAGTGCTACGTATCAGGAACGATGGGCCTGAGTCCTTGCAGCTGACCTGGGGCTGGCTGGCTCAGCCCTCAGGCAGGCTAAGGAGCCCAGCTGGGCTGCGGCAGAATTGCCTAATTGGCTCTTCCATTGGCTACAAGGAGACTATGGATCTGCATTTCAACTCAGCGGCAGGTCGCTGACTCCTCCATGCTTCTGCCCGCAGCTGCGATCACTCCTGTGCCCGCCTTGTTTCCAGTCCTGCTCGGTTCCTGTCTCCAGCTTTGACCCTTGGCTCTGACTCCTGGTTCCTGACTCTGGCTCTGACCGCTAGGCCTGACCGCTCACGCCCTGGTCTATGACACTACATGTTGCCTTCTGCAGTGGGGGGCGCTTTCTCTATGTGCAATCGAAGCCCTGGTTGCTGGCACCCACAGCAACCCCTCACCTGGAATATTGACCGAGTTGGCGATATGGCCGTTCGCCACCTCCCCCGGCAACCGCACGTCGATAATCCGAGCATTCCCGCTGTCGACCAGCACTTTCATGTCCTTGTGGGAAATCACGTTTCCTTTGTGGAAAGCAGAAACCAGCCGTCACTTCTTCCGCTCCCCTCGCAAGCCTCCTCCCCCATCAGCCTGGGGCAAACCCCTCTGCTCTCCCCCATCACAGGGACGGAGAGTCGGGGGGGGGGGTCATCCACAGGCTGCAGATCGGCCCTTGCAGTCCGTCACATGGTCTAGTCTCCTCCCCATGTGAGATGATTCCTAGCTGCACCGAGGCCCTTTACACGGCTCTCAGTGAGAACCTGCACTTCACACCCCTTTACACCGCCAGGGCCAGTGCCGTATAAAAGGGCCTTTGTGTAAATCAGAATTGTGACAGATCTGACCATCTCTTGGGCAAATCTGGAATTACGTTAAACCCGACTGACTGAAGTTGAAGTATTTTGGGAGTCCAGGGTATTGACAACGCCAGTGTTTGTGTGCTATTGTGGGATTGTACAGCACTTCTCTGGGAGGATGGCCCTGACTAATGCAATTTCTGGAAGATACTAGAAATTTCAGGGGACGTTTTGGGACAATACATGGGAAGTGGATTTCCCAGGAATACTTGGAGGCTGAGGGAAATGCAAACGACCCATCTCCATCTACCCTTTAGAAGCTGCGCTTGGAGCAGAGATCGTGTTGTCTGGCGGGTTCCCTGTCCAAGGTCACTTCAAAGATCCCAACTGGATAAAGGAGTGACTCTCAGTGTTCTCTTCTGAGCAAAGAGCAGGATGAACTTGACACCGCAGAGAAACCCCTGGGCGGGGCTGGGAAGGGCTGCTCCTGCCAGAGCCTACATTGGAGGGGGTGATCTCTGGGAAGCTTATTAGCAGGCGTTTAGGTTTTTTAATTGTTTTTTCATTTTTTCTCTGCAACATTGTTACCTTAATTAATAGGCTCGTGTAGGAAGAACTGCAGTGCCTAATTCGTGCCAGGGCTTGCCAGGGCTGAGCCAAGGCACCGCTGGGCCTGGCGGTTCAGAGCCCCGGCACCTCCGGGCCTGGCCGTTCAGAGCCCCGGCACCTCCGGGCCTGGCCGTTCAGAGCCCCGGCACCTCCGGGCCTGGCCGTTCAGAGCCCTGGCACCGCTGGGCTTGCCGCGTTAGTTCTGAAAGTAAAAAAATTGCTTGGGCTCTGGCATCTAATTGCTTGAACCCCGGCACCTCTTTCTTTACCAATTAAGCACTGAAGAACCATGCGGTAACTTATAATTGTAGCAATTCCACTGTTATTAGTCTCTGAGGGGAAAGCCAGCAGGCCGGCTTCGGCAGACTAACAACACAGGGAAGGCAGGGAGCTGCAGCAGCCTGGAGAGACCCCAGCCAGCAAGGAGAGAGACCCATGTCTCCACCCTAGAGAGATGATAACCAGGGGAGCTCGAAGTCGGAGCAGGCGCCCTTGCCGGGCCAGTGAGGTGCAGGTGCCCTGACCTGTGACAAGAATCAGGCTTTAGTAGGAGTCACTCATGGGCAAAATCTGGCCCCTACAAGGCAACGGCAGAGCCGGGTTGTTCCTTTAACCATTCATTTTCCAGACACAGGATTCATTTGCTCCTGACATGCTGGAGCAGGGTTCAAGCTGTGCCAGTCACCGGAGGGGTGGGGGGTGCACCAAATTCTGCTCTTGTTCACACCCCGTAAAGTTGGGTGCAACCCCTCTGACTGCTGCGGGCTGTATCCAAGGGCAGAGAGAGGTGCTAGAGATGGGCCTGGATACAGAGCGTGGAGGTGAATTTTCCCCACAGCTGGCCATGGGCCTATAGACACGGCCTCGTCCAGCACTGAGGATTATTGCGGGGAGATCTCCCAACATTGCTCCGGCACCTGCGGCTCTCTCTAGATGAGGGGGAAGGTTTAAAAAAGGCACAGGGGTAGCTCAGCCCATGTGAAACCCCACCCAGTGTGGATGCAGCTTACCACCTCCACAGTCACATCAGCAGGTCGGGCTGTAGTGCAGACCTTGTCTAGCCAAGGGGCTCAGTCTACACACATGAGTTGTCCCAGCTTAACGACGTCAGTACAGGAAAGGGAGTAAGTCACCCCAGCCTGAGGCACCCTCACACCAGTATAACTGCATCCACAACTGGGATTGTGCCAGAATGACTATCTGTACAAATAAAAATCACACCCCCACTCCCGCACCGCCTCACAGCAGAGTTATACCAGAACGGACGCTGAGTAGATAGAGAAAACAGTGTTTTTTTTCCTATTGAGTTTAACCCAACTGAAAACCCCATTTAGCACCAATGTAGACACAGTCTAAAGCCTTCGGCTCAGTTTGAATAGGTCGAGTTACAGCCTAAGCTTTAACCCAACCAGTTCCGCATGTGCTACAGGTCAACTGCTTTGGCCTGACTAGACTGTTGGACGGAGTTAGTTCGACTGAGCCAGGTAACTCGATCCAACATCCCATCTGGACTAGGGTGACCAGATGTCCCGATTTTGGGTCTTTTTCTTATATAGGCTCCTATTACCCCCCACACCCGTCCCGATTTTTCACATTCGCTGTCTGGTCATCCTAATCTGGACACGGCCACAGGGGGATCTACCGCCGAACGCAGCCCTGCAGTCCCACCCTATGCACGGTTGTGATAAGCTTTGTACAAAATGCCGTGCGAGGCCCCATTGGAAAACTGATAACTCGCCGGTTAATGACATGGTGAAATGAGTGTGGCAACATTATCATGAAATCTTCCCAAGGTTATTAGCTCACCTTCGAAACCAGCGAGCCCTGCCTAGGCAACAGGACTGTCCTCAGAGGAATGAGTGTTTACCTCAACTTACATATAAGTGATAAACAGGGTCCTTCGGGGGGGGGGGGGGGTGCGGGAGAAGGAGCAGGAGACAAAAGCAAATTTAAATCTCAGCAAACAGAGATGAGCAGAAAGGGCTCAGAACCTCCTTCGCCCCCAGACTCCAGGTCGACACCTTTACTGTTTGAAAAAACTTTTGCTTGGAGGAGTAATTATCAGAAGATGGATGGGACGATAAAAGAAAGGGGCAGAGCACCCCCAAGTTCTCTCTCTTTCTCTTTCCACTAAGACAAAGGCGCCAGCACCTTCTGGCCTGGGGGAGAGATCCTGGCCAGGGAAAGGGTCAGTCACCATCTGGCTGGAAGACTGGGGGTGAGAGAGGCCATTTTAACCCAGCCTTGAACCAAAACGTAATCTAGTAAGTTTTAGAGAGACAAGGTGGGTGAGGTATTGGACAAACCGAACCCGAAGAAGAGCCCTGCGTAAGCTCGTCTCTCTCAGCAGACGTTGGTCCAATAAAAGCTATCACCTCCCCCACCTTGTCTTTCTACTATCCAGACTTGGATGTGCGTTTTCACTTTTATTTCCTTGTCGCCATCTCCGGCTTTAGCGCCTGTCCTTGAATTCACTTACAATCCTGTCTTCTTTTGTGACCAGACTGGTTTCATTTTTTAATCTCAACCAACCCACTTGGCTTAGTTTAAACTGAACTGTTCGGCAAGTCCGGTGAAAGTAGCAAACTGCTGAATACTGGCTGTCCAGGAACAACGCAGCGTTAATATCTGAACTGTCCAGGAGAGGGCTTCGCAGTGCAGAAGACGGACTTTGGGGGACTGGGAGCGTGCTGGGGGCACCCATGCAGGGCCGGCTCCAAGGTTTTTGCTGCCCCAAGCGGCGGGGGGGGGGGGGGGGAGCCGCGACCACAACCAGCGGCACTTCAGCAGCAGCTCCACCGTGCCGCTCCATTCTTTGGCAGCAATTCGGCGGCAGGTCCTTTCCTCTGAGAGAGACTGAGGGACCCGCCGCCGAGTTGCCACCAAAGAGCCGAACGTGCCACCCCTCTTCATTGGCCGCCCCAGGCACCTGCTTGCTGCGCTGGTGCCTGGAGCCGGCCCTGCACCCATGGATACTAAACCAAGGCTGACGGTTTACAAAGCTTCATTTTAACAGAAGAGTTTTAAAAAATGTTTATGTCTAGGAAAGTGGCGAGGAGGGGGCGTGTTTGGGAGAGCAGAGAACACGAGCAAAGGGCTAGCTTCTGACAGAGCCCCACAGTTCAGGCACCCACATGAGAAGTTTAAATCCCTTCTCCCCGTCAGGTGGGGAGGGGACTTGAACCGGGGGCCTCCCACATCCCAGGTGGGTACCCTAACCGCCAGGTCGAAAGTCATGAGGGAGGTCATAGTCCTCCTCCTCCTTCTGCCTGAGCTCACCTAGAGGGGCCCAATCCGGCAGGCGAGGTCTGAGCACACTTATGGGATTGGAGTGGCAAGGTAAGGGGGCTTACCAGCAGGCTGTACCGCATCCTCACACGCTGCCCTGAGCGGCATGGTAAGGGGGCCGGGGCAGGGAGGAGGGTTGGATAAGACGCGGGGGGCAGTCAGAGGATGGGGAGCAGGAGGGGTTGGGTAGGCATGGGAGTTCCAGGGGTCTGTCGGGGTAGTGGTGGATGTGGTCGGGGCAGTCAGGGAGCAGAGCAATGAGGGTGGGGTCCTGGGAGGCAGTTAGGGGTGGGGTGGGGTCTTGGGAGGAGGGGGGGTCAGGGGACAAGGTGCAGGGGGGTTGATGGGTTGCAGGTTCGGGGGGGGGGGCGACCAGGCTGTTTTGGGAGGCACAGCCTTCCCTACCTGGCCCCCGATACAATTTTGCAACCCCGATGTGCAGGGCCGGCTTTAGGAAGTGCAGAGCCCGATTTTGACGGGGCCCCAGCAGAGATGATTTAAAAAAACACGTGGGGCTTGTACTCACCGGGTGGCGCTCCAAGTCTTTGGTGGCGAGTCCTTCACTGGCTCCTGGTGTCTGGCGGCACGGAAGGACCTGCCGCCGAAGTGCCACCGAAGTCCCGGAGCGAGTGAAGGACCCGCCGCCGAAGACCCGTTAGGGAACCGGTTGGTAAGATTTTGGCAGCTCATCACTGGCTGCCCGCCCCCCCCCACAAATACCACAACCGACCCCAGATAAGCGGCTGGGCAGGAGTTTGCAAGGTCGCTACAGCCGGTCCAGCCCACCCCACCCCCGTGGGGGGTGGAACCAAGGGGCCGGGATCCCAGCCAGGATCGTGCACACGCGAGTCCCTGCCCGTGCCGCTATGGGGCAGCAGCCTCCAGGGCTCTGCCCCACAGGCCTAGCTCCTGGGGGGGGAGGGGGGCGCTCTGGCGGCCGGGGGGGGGGGTCACGTACCTCTGTCCATGCTGCCCGGCGCCGCGGTGCTGCTGACTCGTGCCAGCCCCAGGGACCTGCCCGCCTGTCCGAGGAGCGTCTGCAGCTGAAACACGGGCCGGCTCAGCGGCATTGCTCCAGGCACCTGGCAGGCGGGGCTGCCCGGCAGGCACCGTCCACAAACTCCTCTGCCACCACCACCCGGCAGCGTTGGCTGGCCAGGTTCGGCGCCGCGCCAGGGACAAACCTCGCCCCAGGCCCCACAGGGGACCCGATCCTGCTGCCCCCACGGGACTGAGGCCGTGGTCATTGTGCGGTTGGTTTGGCTGACAGCCGGGCTGGGCCCCTCCGGATGCTCTCGGGTGCTGTGACCAGGAAGAGAACAGAGCACCATGGAGCAGAGCCCTGCTGGGGCTAATAATGAGACCCCAGGGGCTGACCCCCCCCCACACACACACACGCTGCCCCCGACCCTGGGTTCTCCCCCAGCCGCGCAAGGCGGAATGATGGGCACCATCGCCCTCCTGGCACCATCATTTACACGAGCATAACGCCAATGTAGTCCTGCTTCGCGATGTGCTGAGCCAGGGAACCCCCGGGGACTGGGGCCCTGAGCCATGGTGGAAATCGTGACTGGGATTTTCAACAGAGCCAAAGGGAGTTAGGCACTAAAACCCCTTTGAATCGGGCTCTTTACTGCCCTGGGGATGGTTCGTTATTTAGATTGTAAGCTTTTTGGTGCAGGGATTGTCCGCTGCCCTCTGGTAATATAGTGATTGGCACAGCAGGGGCCCGGATCTCAGTCGGGGTCTGCGTGGTGTCTGGCACAGCGGGGGCCCGGATCTCAGTCGGGGTCTGTGTGGTGTCTGGCACAGCGGGGGCCCAGATCTCGGTCGGGGTCTGTCTGTGTGGCGTCGGGCACAGCAGGGGCCTGGATCTCAGTGGGGGTCTGCGTGGTGTCTGGCACAGCGGGGGCCCGGATCTCGGTCGGGGTCCACGTGGCGACCAGCACAGCGGGGGCCCGGATCTCAGTGGGGGTCTGTGTGGCGTCGGGCACAGCAGGGGCCCGGATCTCAGTGGGGGTCTGTGTGGTGTCTGGCACAGCGGGGGCCCGGATCTCAGTGGGGGTCTGCATGGTGTCTGGCACGGGGGAGAGGCCCGGATCTCAGTGGGGGTCTGCGTGGTGTCTGGCACAGCGGGGGCCCGGATCTCGGTCAGGTCTGCATGGCGTCACTGTCTGGCACAGCGGGGGCCAGATCTCCTCTAGTCCCTAGGCCCTGCTGGAGCAATAATATGAATGAATGGTGACCAATTAGGCACTTCAGAAAACCCCAGTTGAGACCCACCCCTCAGCGCCCCTTGGCACCGTTATCAGCGGGTGTAAAGTGAATGACCCGGGCAGGGTGAGCGCTCAGCACTACCAGCCCCCCAACCCCCCAGGGGAGGGGGAAGTCGTGTCAATCCCTCCCCACCGGGGCTGGATCAGCCAAGGTCGCCTTCGCCGTCTACGTTTGCAGAAAGGGTTTGGAATTTTACCCCTGTCCCTGAGGGATCCTCCCCCATCCCTCCCAGGCGGCCCGGGCTGCTGAGCCGGTTCCTCCCGGGCGATCGGGGCGGTGCCGCCGGGGGCTGGTCGGTCCCTGGCTCTGGCGGCCCGCGGGCTGCTTTGCGGCCCCTGCGAGGGGGTTGCCCCAGGATAAAGCAGCAGGGGCCCGGTATTAGCCGGGCCGGGGAGCTTGACACGGACGAGCGGGTCCCGGGATACGAGCCAGCTCCTGCTAACCGCTTCCTGCATCGTTTAAACTCAGCTGCTGCCACCAACAGCTAGAAAAGGAGCGTGGGCTGGTCCTCAGGACCCCTGGGTCCTAGTCCCAGCTCGCGGTGTGACCGGGATAAGGCCCTTCCTCGCTTTGTGCCTCAGTTTACCATCTCATCCTGCCAGTTCGATGGAGTTCTTTGGGGGCAGGGACTGTCTCTGTGCAGCACCAAGTACCAGGAGTCCCCCTCTCAGCTGGAGCCCAGACCTGCTCCTGATACACAAATAATAATCCCTGGCTCTTCTCAGTAGAGCTCAAAGTGCTTTACAAAGGCAGTAAGTATCCTTATCCCCATTTCACAGATGGGGAAACTGAGGCACCGAGTGGGGCAGCGACTCACTGAAGGTCACCCAAGCAGGCAGTGGCAGCGTTGGGAATAGAACTCAGGTGTCCTGCTTCCCTGTGTTTTAGTTATGGTCACTGCCTGGAAATCTGAGAACCCCAGATGGGCCCTAACCTCCCTTGTAGAAACAAGAGAGCTGGGTTAAAAAATGAGCACATCAGCCTTAGCATCGAAGCCAGGCATGTTAGGGAAGGGCTGGCCCTTTAAATGGACACCAAGGACGTTGGCAAGTGGTAGAGTAGAGGACTGGACGGCTAATGGGTTCCAGATACACATCAACAGTATCGATCTATCCCCATTCACCCCCTCTCTCTATCCCCTTACCCCCTTCTCGCTCGCTCGCTCTCAGTGGTTCTCAACCAGGGGTACACGTACCCTTGGGAGTACGCAGAGATCTTCCAGGGGGCACATCAACTCATCCAGATATTTGCATAGTGTTACTACAGACTAGTCAGTACAAACTACAATTTCATACAGACAATCACTTGTTTATACTGCTCGATGCACTATACACTGAAATGTAAGTATAATATTTATGTTCCATTTGGTTTATAATTATATGGTAAAAATGAGAAAGGCAGCAAGGTTTCAGTAACAGTGGCTGTGACACTTTCGGATTTTGTGTCTGATTTTGTAAGCGAGTCATTTTTAAATGAGGTGAAACTTGGCAGGCAGCAAGACAAATCAGACTCCTGAAAGGGGTACAGTAGTCAGGAAAGGTTGAGAGCCACTGATTGATCAATCGATCGATCTACCTGCCTACGTAAAGCATTCGTAAGGGCTGAGGTTTTCTAATAATTGGTCTTTCATTATAATTACTGTGTAATTACCTACCATGCACACCAGAGGAGGGTAAATCAGACTCAGGCTCTAATATTACCAGATTTGCTCGTTACTTTGGCGTATGCTCATTTATTAGGGTCACTCATCTTGGGTGGGGGGTTCTGTAATTCTGTCAGTGTTCTGCCTGTGTCACTTGTGTTCTCACACGGAGCTCTGCTTCTCCCTTCTGTAAGTTCCCTCCCAGTGGAGCTCTCCTGCAGGACCTAGGTTCCCCAGGGCTCGGTTCTTCCAGCCCCAGAGTCAGCCAAACTGCTGACCCACCCACCCATTAACAGAGCGCGGCTGAGAGGACCGGGTTAATCAGCACTCCCAAGCTGGCCCCTTATATGTCCCTGGACTCAGCAGGCTGCGTCGAGCAGCACTTTCAATCTGCCACCCTCATACGTCCCAGGTTCAGCACGTCCCTATCCCCACTTTCACGTTCCAATTGTTCTGGCAGTAACCCCCTTGATGAGCAAACCCCCCAGGATTTTTGGGCGCTGCAGGGAGCTTTAGCTTAGGTACGAGGAGCATTGCTGCAGAGCGAATGGGGAAGCCAAAAAACACCCCGGGGGAGGGAGAGAGAGAAGCAACCAGCTTAACTATGAAAGTGATTTATTGCCAGGTAATAACCGCAGGGGAACCAACCAAACAAAACAGTTATATCAAATCTAACTGAAACTTGGTTATAAAAGTCAGGTTTAGAAAACTAGAACTGATCACACAAGTCAGGTCAGAAGGCTACACCGAGAGAGAGAGAGAGAGAGCTGGGTTCTCACCACGCCGTGAAGCTTGACTTGATTGAGGGTCCCAGGTGGTGGCAGTAGCTGAGGGTCCGGAGTGCTGGAGACAGGCTCAATCAGTCAGGAGAAGATGAAGTCCCAATGGAACTGATGCAGGTGTTGGATCCAGGCATCAGAGCACTTACTCGAGCATGGATAGGAGGTCTTTTTGTAGGGAAACAACAGTGGTTCAAGGGAGAACACTAGATTTGTTTATGTGCAAACAAGGGAGAATACCAAAGTTGTTTTGTTCAGGCTAGACAATAGGAACTGCTCACTCCTGGCTATGGGTGGTGTTCCTTCCAGAGAGCTCACAATGCAATTAGGCAGCTTCAGTGTGACGTTATTGACATGAACTGTGACCATATAGCTCATTGTTGCAACCAAGGTCCTATAGTTGCACCAGATCTTGTACAAAGGAGGTCCCGTAAGGTGTCTATGGAAAGGTTATGATTTGCTGGTGATGATTATGGTATCTGCAAGGGTGTGTCATTTTTGTAGTTGAAGTTAGGAATATTGGTTATGTACTTGTATCTCAATGTGTTTTGATTCTACCTAGCCTCAGTGAAGCGTTTGGTCAGCTTCTTGAGAGGGGACTATTCTCAGTAAGTGCCCAATTAGGAAACACTTAACTGACAATGAACTTTGGGAGATGCCAATCCACATCCGAGCTTTCCTGGGAACTAACATGTAAATAATGGCATCAACCTGTAAAGAACTGAGTCATCATGGACATGTGACTTGCCCATGTGACTCCAAACTCCATCTTGTTGCTGTGATTTTGCACAGGAGAACCAAGGGGTTTCCGCCCACGAGAGAGAATATAAAAGCCCCTGGAAACCCCTCCTTTTGGTCTTCAATCCTGCTTCTTACTTCTGGAGGAACCTTGCTGCAAAGTGAAGCTCTGGACGACCCATCCCAGCTGTGGATGTTCTCCAGAGACTTGAATTGAATTGGTCGGATAACTGCTGAGCTGGGGGCATGCAGGCGTGGGCTCGTTAACATCTGGGGCAGAGATCCCCCACCATCCACTGCTTCCCTGCTCTTCTGGTCCCAGAGTTCAGTGCAGTTCTTGCCTTGGAAATCTCTGTTCTCCAGTCTGTGTGCTAATGGAGATGCCTCCCTGTCCCATCCTTGATGCAGATGAGCCTAGGGGAGTTGCCTTAATCCTGTCACCCTTGGCCGGAGGGGTTCAGGTGTGTCTCCCACGGCCTTTTCATTGCTTTTTGTAAGTCTTTCTTCTGATCGGCTTTGATTCAAGCAGAGGCTGGAGGGGGCGGTGTCCTTCGTGAGTCAGACAGGCCGGGTACTGCGCCCTGGTTCCCCAAGAACACAGAGCTGGCAGGTAACACTGAAGTTACATATACACCAGAATTTTTACTCCGGTGTTTGCTAAATGCTAATCCAGACACTCATAAATGTTGGGCCAAGTCACAGTCAGGCCTTGTCCGGACCCAAACACTGAACTGCTTTAAGAGTAGCAGGCGGAGGCGCTGACTCCATGGGTGCTCCAAGGCTGGAGCATCCATGGGAAAAAAATGGGGCAACTTCCCTATCAGAACCTCCCCTCCCCCCAGCTCCTCCTGCCCGCCAGTGGGCCCCGCCAATCAGCACCTCACTGCACCTCCCACCCGCCACAATCAGCTGTTTCGTGGCGTGCAGGAGGCTCTGGGGAGGAGTGAGGACACGGTGTGCTCGGGGGAGGGGTGGAACAGGACGGGAAGAGGCAGGAGCAGGGCAGGGGTGGGAAGAGGCGGGTGGGGGTGGGGCCGGGGAGGAAGGCATGGAGTTGGGGCAGGGCCTGGGGCAGAGCCGGGGGTCTAGTACCCCCCAGCACATTGGAAAGTCAGCACCTGTGATAGCAGGGTAGTTAAAGTGGTACAAGGCCAGCTTCTCTGCTGTGGGTGGTGGAACGCACAGCTGTAAAGCGTGTGTCCTGTCTCCCTCTAGTTCCATATGCAGGATAACAGCTTTCTACCGCTGCCAGTGGGAGAGGCATGTGCAGCCATGCTGAAGGGCACAGGGGTTCAAACGCTACTGCTGACCGCTGGGGAGTCATCACACACATATGCCAGAATTGGGAATGGGATGCTGAGCCTTTCACCTCCACATCTGAGGAGCTCCCCCCCTGACAAAAACCACCCTTGCAACTGGCACGGAGAGTCCCCCACACTGGCAGCTTCAGTAGGGGGGTCAGGAACGGCCTGAGCTAAGGAAAGTCATCCCAGGGGGTCCCCTGAGGTCCAGGGGGATGGGTGGGATGGTCTGAAGAACCCTGGTGCTGGCACCTTAAATCCACGTTGGCAGGGCCTTGGGTCTATAGGGAGGGACTCATGAGGTGGTTGCTACAGGGGAAGGGTCAGGAGGAAAGTTACCCGGTGGCAGGGTATCCTGGGGTCTCTTCCATGCTGGCGGTGGCCTGGAGGCAGGATACCGGGCTAGATGGGCCCCTGCTGTGCTCCACTCTGGCAGTAACTGTCCCTATTCTCTTTCCGCAAGGTGTTGGGTGGGGGGGGGGTGAGAACTGGGCCCCAGCAGCTTGCACTGAGCAGGGGGGGCACCGTGGCCTGTGCTCGTTTCCATTGAGCCCTGCCCTGGATTCGGGAGAGGGAGGGGACTAAAGGCGAGTTCAGAAGGGAACAGACAGAGCGAGGCTGCCGGCAGGGAGCAGAGCACAGCATGGGATGGACGCGCTGATCTAAGTGCCACACAGCCATGGCCCCGAGGGACAGGACCAGACCCCATGGCCACCCCATCACCCCTGCCAGCCTGTGGCTTCTCCACTGCTACCTGTCAGGTACCCTGGGGGGGGGGGCGTAGGGCTGGGGGCACAAGGGGAACCAGATGGGGCAAGGGAGAGGGGATAATTCCTCTCCTGGCCGGGATGGTGACCTCACACCATTCGCCTCCAGCCCCTGATCGCTACTCAGGTCGAAGCCCCTGCAGATTGCGATCCGCGGGGTGAGCAGGGCAGCCTGGGGGCTGGAGGGAGGAGGTTTTGCCCAGCATGGGGTGTCAGTGTTGGGGGCTGGGTGCTGGGTGCTGGGAAGAGAGATGGAATGGAAGTCCCTGAGCTAGGTGCCAATCCTAGATCTTTCACCACCATCACCCCCATGCCCACGGCCAGGGATCCCTGCAGCACCTTGCACAGAGCTCTGTCTCTTCCCCTCGGCCCCCGGTGACGTGGCCAGCTGCGAGGGGGCTCTGGATTAATGCTTCCAAGGGGCGTGAGCAGGGGGTGGCACAGGGTGCCCCTGGGGGGGCAGAGAAGTGAGACCTCTAGCAGCTGCTGCCTGACACACAATGGCATCCCGGACGCCAGTGCCAAGTGGGGATAATACACGATGAGGGGCTGGTTATGCCCAGCTGGCCCAGTGGTTAGGGCACCAGGCTAGAGCTTGGGAGACCTGGGTGCTAGTCCCTGCTTTGCTGCAGACTCCTTGTGTGACCCGGGGTAAGATGCTTAGCTTCCTGTGCCTCAGTTTCCCCTGTGTGCAATGGAGATAGTGGCCCTGCCACATGGGGGCATGGGAAGGTAAATACATTGCAGAGGGTGGGGTGCTCAGACACTGCAGTGATAAGGGCCAGCTAGGGTCCATAGATAAAAGCACTGGGTGTGTCTACACTGCCAAGAAACCCCCTGGCGCTGCGTCTCTGAGGTCAATAGACGGACGGGAGCCGAGGCTTCCAGATTCTCCCCACTCGCTGGGTTCCAGCACCCAGGCTCCAGCCTGAGTGGGATTGTTTGTGCTACGGTTTCACTCTGCAAGCCCAAGTCAATTGATCTAGGCTCAGAGGCTTTGCAGTGTAGACAAATCCCCAGTGTCTGATTCTCTGGGGAATCATTCGCTGTGGGAGCAAAGATCTCGATTGTCCTCAATTTTCCTGCCTCATTCTCATAGTCTGGGCAGGGTGACACTGCTATTTGCACTCCAACATTCGTCCAGGGCCTGCTAATACTTCTCAGAGGGGACAGCATGTCTAGTGGTTAGAGCAGCAGCGGGGGCAGGGCTGGGAGTCAGGATTCCTGGGTTCTAGTCCCAGCTCTGGGAGGGAAGTTGCCTAGTGGTTAGAGCAGCAGCGGGGGAGGGGCTGAGCACCTGGACTCCTGGGGTCTATTCTCAGCTGGAGGAGGGGAGTGGGGTCTGAGAGCGGGGCAAACTACTGATCTAGACTCCTGAGTTGTATTCCCACCTCTTTCTTACTCCCTTGTGTTACCATGGGCAATTCACGTAATCATCGCGTGCCTCAGTTTCCCACATATCAGTTACCCCTTGAGCCCTCCAAGTGGCAGATCTGCCATAACTGCCTTGCGTTACCAGGCTACATCACGCCTTCCTGGCGCCTTAGAGGTGCCGCGGAGCAGTGGCCTTTCCTAGGCTGAGAGGCTTCTTTGCTCCAGGCCACTGGCATGGGGAGGGAGAGGGGGTGTCAATGACACCCCCACGGGTGTGTGGCCAACCATGAACCCATCTCCCAGCAACACGCCCAGGAGCACCAGGGGGCTGGAGACGACCAATGGGCTGAGGAGGGGCGGGAGCCCAGCTGACTGGAAGCCCAGCGGAGCGGCCTTTATGGACATGGGTGTGGAGGGAAGTGTGGACTAGCGGTTAAGGCACAGCCGGGGCACTCAGGGTGCCTGGGTTCTAGTCCCGGCTTGTGGGCGAGTTGCTTTGCCTTCTCCGAGCCTCGGTTTCCCCGTCTGTCACTTGGGGCCGGAAAGCTTCCCCATGTGCGCAGCTGTCTGGGAAGTGCTTGGAGATCCTTGGGGCTAAGGGCGATGAGGCAGCAGAGTCTCTCTCATGGGGGCCTCCATCGCCCCCACCTGGAATGGACAGGAACCTCTCATGGGGGGCCGCTCTTTCCAGGCCGCCTTTGGGGGCCCAGCACTGGTGTTGGCTGCACTGTGCTGGGGAGGGGCTGTCTTAGCCGGGGGGCACCTTAGTGACCAGGCCAGGGCCCCTCAGCCATGGCATCGGCGCGGCTGCCTGTCCCGTGGCCCCTCGCACAGCGCTTCCTCATTAGTGCCAATTACCCTGAGGAGTTGTCATGTCCCACCCCTCCCAGGCCTCCGTTAATTATCTGGCATGGGAATCGGGCAGGCAGCTGGTTCCCACTTTGTGCAGTTCCCTGGAGCAAGTAACCACAACAATCCCCTCCCCTCCCCTGCAGGACAGTGCCCCATTGTTCAGCCCCCCCATCTCCTGCAGCCAGCTGAGATCCCCGCCCAGCCTGGAAAGGGTTAAGCAGGCTGGAGCTGGTGTGTGACGGCTCCTCCGGCCCCAAGGGGTTAACCCAGCCAAGCTGGGATCGAGGCAGGACAGGAGACAAATCCATGTTAATTAGCCCATGGGACTAATTACTATTGATGGTTCTTTGGCAAAATGAATTGGCAAAACATAGCTGCCCGGTGCAAGCCAGCCAGACACTGCTGCTCCAGGCTTATTCCAACTCCTCAGTGCAGAAATCACGCCCCAGATCTGTGGTGCGCTGGCTGCCCCTTGCGTGTGGCTTCAGGACAGCCTGGTCGCTCTGGCTTGGGAATCCCCCAGCCAGCCTTGGGCTAGTTCGGTTTCCCCGCAATCGGCCCAGCCTCAGCCCCGACTTTCTCTTCCTCGCGGTTTCTCCAGCCGCTCCCGGGTTACTCAGGTTGGAGCAAAGATTCATCCAGGGTGAAATTCCCCTCGGCAACCAGGGATAGGCCCCACATCCCGCTAGGCCCCATGTAATGCCCAGCTCTGCCCGGGGGACCCTGCGCGGGTGAGAGCTGGGTGGCTAATGCGGCCAGCGGGGAATGGAGCTTTACATGAAGCCTTTGTTCCTGGATCACTTTGACAGTCCTCACGGTAACAGTCATTGGGCTGGCACAGGCCGGATGCTAGAATTGTTCTGGCCCAGCATGGTCAGGAACCATTCCTGTGCCCAGCTCTAGGCCATGCCAACGTCACCCACTGCCCGGGGGTGTCAGGTGCCCTCACACCGGAGGATGGAGGCTGTTTCAGGCCCTTTCTTTGGGATCTGGCTGTTTCAGCCACACAGCTCTGGTTGTCCCCTGTCAGACAGCATTGGCTGCTGGCGGCCATCCCGGCTGGGGGAGCTTGTCTGTTTTTCACTCCTCCGGCTCTGAATCTTAGCCAGGCTCCCAGCTTTCATTGCCAGGATCCTCCCTGCTGACTCCACCCGTTGTGGCTTTTCCAGCGGTGGGCGCGGTGAAGGTGTCGGTGGGCGCTGCCAGCATCCAGGTGGCGAGGGGAGGGAACGCGCTTCTGCCTTGCACCTTCCACACCACGGCCTCGCTGAGTCGCCTCAACATCATCTGGACGGTCACCCCGCTGGCAGAGCCAAACCGCCCCCAGCAGGTAGGTGGGGCGGTTAACCTGCCGTTGCCGAAGGGCAGTTAGCTTCGGTAAGGTCAGGGGTCAAGGTCCCAGTCCGGGATCGGGGCCCTAGGATGCTGTGCACTGTCCCTGCCCAGAAACCTCACAGCCTAGGATGGTGGCCAGAGAAAACAGGTGTGAGAAAGCAATGGAAGAGAGGGGGCGCGAAAGCAATGGTGGGGGGGATCAACACACGAGGTCAAATGAACTTGTGATGCCCAGTAAACAGCCATCCCGGTTCACCAGCTGCTGTCAGACAGCAGAGTTTTGCAGGCATCGCAAGAGAGAGGCGCCGTTGTGAGCGCGCTGTGCAACTTCTCAAAACTGGGGCACCATTAACCTGTGGAGCTCCTTGCTGCAGGATACTAGTGAGGCTAACAGTTTAGCAAGGTGTCGACACACAGGAATAATAGCAGCAGCTGCAGGCACGCTGTCCAGATAAAACAACAAGGGGCAGATTTCAGGGTGGAGCTCGCTAAGGAGTCACGGGGGAGTTCTGCTCCCCCCCCGCTCTGCTCCGCCCCACCCCCACGGGGTACTGCTGCCTAGCCGCTTAGGAGCATTGTATGGAGGGGGCAATGAGCCACCTGCCCCTCTCTCACACTGCAGATCACAGCCTGGCCTCACCTTTCAGGCCACCAACCTAAAGAGGGACTTTAAAAGCAGCCCCCTCTCCCCGTCACGAGGGAAAGGCAGTGCTGGGGCGAAGGTGCTGCCTGGCAGCACCACCCTAGGATGCACCCTTGAACAGACCCCCGTTGGGCTTCATCCTCGAGGGCTGTGCCGGTTCCTCTGCAGTAGGCCCAGCCCTGCTCCTGCTGACACTGGGTTTGGCACTAGCCCCTCTGGGTATAAGAACATACAAACGGCCACTCTGGGTCAGACCAATGGCCCGGCTAGCCCCGTAGCCTGTGTTCTGACGGGGCTACTGCCAGGTGCTTCAGAGGGAATGAACAGAACAGGGCACTTATCGAGTGAGCCCCAGAGCATGGGGTTGTCCTCCTGACCATCTTGGCTAATAGCCATCAATGGACCTAGCCTAGCTAGTTGGTGGTAGAAGTGGGATTTGACATAGGCACTCCTGGCTCCCAGCCCAATGCTTCGCCCACTGGCCCACACTGCCTCTGCGAGTGCAATAGAAATGCCCTGTGCTCAATGAGGGAGCAAGGGGAGGCATCTCTGGCTCATGGGTGGGGTCTTCCCTCCCTTCCCCTCCACCCCAGGTCCTGGCCTATGAGCAGGGAGAGGTGGTGGAGAGTCTGTCCCAGTACACGGGCCGCGTGGGCTTCGCCTTCCCACCCGCCCAGAGTGCCACCATCTTCCTCAACGAGACGCGCAGCTCGGATAGCGGGACATACCAGTGCAGTGTCATGAACCCACCCGACAGGGACACGCCCAACATCGGGGTCATCCAGCTCACTGTGCTCGGTACGTCAGAAACCCCACCTCACCTCTGCTGCCCCCAGCATCCCTCTACTGGGTGCTTGTCTCAATGTGTGTGTGTGCGTGCGTGCGTGCGTCCGTCCGTCCGTGCAGGTCTTGGGGTGGATCTGTCTGTCTCTGTGTGTAGCTCTTGGTGTGTGTGTCTGTGTGAGAGTGTCTTGGGGGCCTGGTTGTGTGAGGCGGTCTGCCTGAGTGTGTGCAGTTCTTGGTATGTGTGCGTCTGTATGTCTGTGCAGGTCAGGGGTGTGTATCTGTCTGGGTTTTGGGGTGTGTGTGTGTGTCTGAGTGTGTGTGGAGGGAGGTTGGGGTGTGTGTGTCCCAGTGTGGCTGGGAGTCAGTGCTAGTGTGTGTGTGTGCGTGCCCCTATCAGTGGGTGAACGTGCAGACACATCTGAGCAGCAGTCTGGGTGTGTGTTGTGTGCACACTTTGTTGTGTACCTCTGTGTTACTTATCTGTGTTAGCCTGAGATTTAGTGTAAAGTGTGCACATGGGAGTAAAGTCTGTGTGTGAGCACGTAGCGGTGTGTCTGTACCGTGAGGGTGTAGCTGTGTGTGTTTGTGTGCACAGTGTTTGCACTCAGCTGAATTGTCTGGGTATTGCGTATATATATATATGCTTGTGTGTGGGAGTGCATGTGCACTGTGTGTGGGAGTGCATGTGCACTGTGTGTGTTCACTGTGCAGTGTGTGTGTGTGTGTATGCACTAAGCTGTGTGTGTGTGCACGTGTGTACATACCTGAGTGGGTGGTTCTGTCTGTAGCTGGGCCAACCCATCCCCCAGCTCTCTGACAAGTGCTAACAACCCCCAGTGCCTGGGCTCTCAGTAGCTGCTGTGAGCACTGGGCAGCCCAAGAGGGAGTGTGTGTGTGTGTGTGGGGGGGAGGACTGTCCTGTCCACAGTGGGTCCCTCTGACAGGGCTGGCCTGTGTCCCCGCAGTGCCCCCCTCCAGCCCCGAGTGCTCCAGCGAGGGGAGCGGGGAGGAAGGGGGGGACGTCCACCTGTCCTGTGCCGTGCGGGAAGGCGTGCCCGCCCCTACCTTCAGCTGGGAGAAGATCCCCCCCGACACGCAGCCCCTGGTGATGAGCTACACAGGTACTGGGAACAGCAGGGTGGGGGAGAGGGTACGGCATGGAGAGGGACCTGGGTCCCATTAGCAGGGACTCTCCCCGAGCACGTGAGCCCTACATGTACCTGTGCCAGGGTCACATGCCACGGTGCCTACGTTGTGCACACAGGGTACGTGGCATATGCGGTGCTGTACCAGCACGAGACATGCAGAGTTTGCCAGATGCCATGTGATGGGCATCTTCTGGCAGCAGAAGCCAGTGGGGAGTGGGAGGGGGTGTCTAGTGGCTGGACCCACAGAGAGGAGATGAGTCTTGTCCCACCACCGGCTAGGCAGCCATCCCCTTGAGCTCACATGGCAGAGGCCCCTTGCTCGGCCCCCAGGGAGCTGGGTTCTAGTCCCGGCCCCCCAGCTGGCCTGGGGTTGGCTCCAGTGTAACCTGCTCCCTCTCGTTTGTCCCCTCGCTCTCCGGCTGGCGGGGCAGAGGCGCGCCGGGCCCTGCTGACCCTGCAGAACCTGACAGCCGCCACCTCGGGCCTGTACCGCTGCACGGCCTCCAATGCGCTGGGCTCTGGCTCCTGCGCCCTCCAGCTGCGCGTGCGCCTGGGTGAGTCAGGGCTGGGAGGGGAGTGGATCCCACTCATCAAACACTGGGAACTGATTGGACAGTCGCCAGTGCCGGCGCCCAACCCCAACGAGCCCTCTGATTGGCTACCCAGAGACCAAACTGGTCCCAGCTGTGAAGCCAGCCCAAATGCCACCAGCATGTCCTGCAGGAGACAGCTGCCCACAGTACCCGCCCCGTCCCTGGGGTACTAAACCTGGATCAGAGCAGAGCGGCTTCCATTGGGGGCTGAAGCCTTAAGAGGGGAGATGCCTGCACCCAAACCCAGCATCTCTGTGCCTCTAAATCCCTGTGGCTAACAGCTAGGCCTGGTCGGAAAGGGCTGATTCATTGATGCATTTTGCTGTCAATTTCGATTCGATGTCATTCTGGGAAATGAAATGATGCAAATATGGAGACTGCCAAGGTTGGCCCTTTCTGGACGGGAACGTCTCGACTTTTCATTTCACAGCCACATTCCGTTTCAGGAATTCTTTCCTTGTACATTAGTGGGGGGGAAGGAAACCTTTTAAAATAACGAAACTGGAAGGAAACATTTTGATCAACCCAACAGTGTCTTTGTTCTGGAATTTAATTGCCTGGGAAATGTGGAAATTGTTCATTTTTGTTCTGTGCCGGAAACTTTTTCCAAACTTGTGGAAAACCTGATTCCCGCCCATCTCTGCTGACAAATCCAGCACTGGGGCCGTCTGCTTTGGCCAGCCCAGGTCTGCTGCACCCCCTGATACCACGATCCGCCTTTCCTGCCACCCGACCATCTAGGCAGCAATGGGCTGCCGAGTCGCTGGTGACCTCCTGTTGCTGTGTTTCAGCCCCGCAGGGCACGCTGGGCATCGCGGTGGGCATCACCGTCACCCTGACCATGGGGCTGGTGCTGCTGGCTCTCCTAGCCCTGGTGCTCTGGTTGCACCACCAGAGCGTGCGGAAGTGGCCGGAGGAGGAAATGGAGGATTCGTACAATGAGATCAGGTGAGCTCAGTTACCTCCCTGCTGCTGTTTGCAGCCTCTGCTCTGTGTTGCCAAGTGAGTCTCATGACATGTTTTTTTCTTAAAGCCCCAGCAGCCGGAGTCCTGGGATTTTAGGAGACACTGCTCAGCTTTCACTGAGGCAAAAAAGTAAATTTCTGGCCTTTACAGTTGTGTAGAAAAGCTGGAAAATGTGACCCCGAATGCCTCAAAATCTACAAACAAAACCTGATACAGATGATTTAAAAAAAAATCATCACTGTGACAAAGTTCCTCCTCTACTCTGGTGGGTCCTGCGCTTATTGGCAAGATTTGCTCACCTCAATGATCTTCCCCACAGTCTGGGTCAACCCCTCCTGTGTCTGATCAGGAGTTGGGAGGGGGAACCCGGGCCCGCCCTCTACTCCAGGTTCCAGCCCAGGGCCCTGTGGATTGCAGCTGTCTAGAGTGCCTCCTGTAACAGCTGTGTGACAGCTACAGCTCCCTGGGCTACTTCCCCATGGCCTCCTCCAAACACCTTCTTTCTCCTCACCACAGGACCTTCCTCCTGGTGTCTGATAACGCTTGTACTCCTCAGTCCTCCAGCAGCAGCAGCAGCACCCCCTCACTCTCAGCTCCTTGTGCCTCTTGCTCCCAGCTCTACACACACACTTCCTCTCCTCTGGCCTGACTGGAGTGAGCTCCTTTTTAAACCCAGGTGCCCTGATTACCCTGCCTTGATTGGCTGCAGGTGATCTAATCAGCCTGGCTGCCTTAATTGGTTCTAGCAGGTTCCTGATTACTCTAGTGCAGCCCCTGCTCTGGTCACTCAGGGAACAGAAAACTGCTCATCCAGTGACCAGTATATTTGCCCTCTACCAGACGCCTGTACCCCACTGGCCTGGGTCTGTCACATTACTTATTAGGTGTATTACGGTAGCACCTGGGATCCCCAGTCCTGGACCAGGCCCCCTTGGTGTCAGGTGCTGTACAAGCACAGAACAAAAATATGCCCCCCTCATCCCCGAAAAGCTTCCAGTCTGCAGGGAGCAGGGTGGGGTTTAACGGGGGGCACTCTCCCTTTGCAATCATTGATGACCCCAGTACTGTGCTAGGGGAGCGAGGTTGGGGGGGTAAAAGGAGAGGGCAAAAGTGGGGTATAATGTATATAAAGTGGGGTACTGGTGCCCGACAGCCCGATGGGGGTGTGTGACACCGGTCAGCACGCCAGGCCCTGCTCTCCGCCCAGCAGCAGCAGCTTAGCTGGGGACAAGTATTCTGTGGAGGGCTTTGGAGGTGGCTTATGAGGGTGTTTACAAGGAGCGTCCCCCACATGAACGGGGCAGGAGGGGAATGAGCACGAAGGGGCTTGCTTGAAAAATCTCACAGGTTTGAAGCAGCTGTAATTTTTGGGGGGGGGAGGGCGGGGGAGGGGATTTTGGCACACGGGGGGGGGGGGGCGGTGCCAATGCTGCGGATTCAGGGATCACTGCGGAGGTGCTCTGGCCGGTGCAAGCCCAGCACAGCGCCCCCCCCACCGCGCTCCTACCCCGCCCCCTACAGCACAGCGCCCCTACTGAGCCCCCACCTGCTCCCTGCAGCACAGCATCCCCCACCTCACCCTCACCCCGCCCCCTACAGCACAGCACCCCCCACCGTGCCCCTGCCCTGCCCCCCTACAGCACAGTGCCTCCCCACCTTACACTCACCCCACTCCCTACAGCACAGCACCCTCCCACTTCGCCCCCTACAGCACAGCACCCCCTACTGAGCCCCCCCTGCAGCACAGCACCCCCCCCCCATCCGGTGTTTGCCCTTCTTCCCGGTCAATGGGCCCTGCCGGTTCTGTGCTGCCGTCACGCCCAGGGCAGAGGCTGATGCTGCTGTGCACAATGTCTCCCCAGAGTCGACAGCCTCTCACCGCGGCGTCTGATCGTAGCCAAGCCTCTCTCCAGCGACATCCCCGTGGCCAACCAGGCAGCAAAGCCCCTCTGGCTCTTCACCAGCTCCACCCCCACCACCACCTGTGCCACCCGCCAGCGTGGGCTGGGCGAGGGGAGTCAGGCGGCACCGCCCGGGGGGCTGCGACAGTCAGCACGGGCAGCGCCCCAGGGCAGGAAGAGGAGCAGCAGCAGCCTCTCCGAGGAGGAGTCCCTGCCAGGCTGCCAGGCAGAGGAGGAGCCAGCCCCAGCCAAGGCACTTCCCCCCCAAGCAGCCCGGATTCCTGGTCTAGGGGCAGCGGGTCCAATGGGCACAGAACTGGGGGGCCGATGCCAGCAGCCAGGGCTCCCTGGGCCTGCACATTGTGCACAGGTAGCAGCTGTGGGGCAAGCTGCTCCCACCTGCCTGGCTCCAGTGGGAGCTCGGGACAGCCCCCCCCACCATCACCGCCCCCCCCCAGCCAGCCCCGTGTCCCTTGGCACTCAGCCCCCAGGCCCTTTCCCTTGGGCACAGCCCCCACGCTGGGTAGCTCCTCTTCTGGGGAGGCAGCTGCCCAGCCCCACAGCCAGTCAGGTGTCAGCCCCGGAGGCCTCTGCCTCGAACCCAGGTCACACACAGACTGGGCAGACGCAGGGTTAGTGTCCCCGTGCTGCCCCTGCACGGCTTCAGGAGCCCCCCGCCAATCTGGCCAGGCCGGTGCCCCTCCGCGGAGCCTGCTGCCGCTGCCAGATGAGCTGGGAGCCGCGACCTCACCAGCAAAGGTTGCCTTGCCTGGCCCCCGGGTCAGCGCCCCAGTCGCAGGCCTCTGCCGAGCAGCACCTCCTACTGCTGAGGGGCCCCGGGGTCAGTCCTGAACGCCCCAAGGCCTGGCGAGCGAGGGAAGGGGATGCGCTGGAGCCGGCCTGGCTCGAGCTGTCTGGGTTCGGAGCATCTCCTGCCTCGGGCTTGCAACTATTCATGGGAAAAGGCTGGAGATGCTCAGGTGATTCTCAAGGGGACATTCTGCCAGGGTCAGGGCCAGGGCTAGCGCCAGCTGGAAACCTGCCCCTCTGAGGGGTCTCAAGCTGGGTCCCTTACATCACACATCCTTTCTGAAGATCCCCCACCACCAATGCAGCCCCCATGCCTGGGCCCTAGGCAGGGGGCAGGAAGCATGAAACCACAGAGGAAGGAAAAGGGAGGCGTCTGCTCATGGGGCAAGGGAGAGAACAGAGGCAGCTGGGGCAAGGGCAGGGGATCCCCAACATTCAGGGGGTAATCGCCTCTGTGAAGCCAGGATGTTCTTTATTCGGCCCCCAGCCTGCAGGGATGAGCCAGGACCAGCCACTGCTGCATCCTTGGCTGCTGCCTGGCTCCCATGCAGCTCTCCCAGGGGTGGGGAGATCTGTCCCCACTAAGAGCCCGAGTTTTCCCCTAGTTAAAGGGCCCGGCCCACCTCTGGTACCCGAGTCAGCAATACCCGGAGCCTGCCTGCACGACCGATACACCCCCGGTGGTGGTTGGGTGGCAGAGACAGGCGCCTCGCTGTGCACCGGAGCTGCACCCCCCGGTCACAGGTACGGGCAAGGTCCCATCTAACCGTAAACCAGAACTGGGCGTTAACCCCACCACAGCAACAGCAGGCCCCGAGCCTGCCAACCCACAGGCACAAGCCCCGAGCCGCCAGCTGCCCTGCAGGACAGCCCATGGCCCCCAAGGCAGATTCAACAAGCAACACTGAGCCCCCTCCTCTACCCTCCCCCAGTCACACCTCCAGGACCCCAGCGTAACTCCAGCCCCACTCCAAAAGAGGGGCTCTTCCCCCTCCCCTCGCACTGCACAGCTCATATCCAGCACCCCTCTTCGGGAGCATCCTCGTGAGCCTTTGGGTGGCAGAATCAGGTCCTACATGGGGACCCTCCTGGGGCCTGTGCACTGCAGATCAGTGATCGAAGTGGCCCTACAGGTGAGCTGGCCCTGTGCTTCAGTAGCCCAGTCCCGGGGGCTGGAGGGGGTAGCAGCAGGGCTCCTGCCCCCTCTCCCGCCCACCCCTTCCAGAGCTGGATTGGGGGGTCCCTGCCAGTGAAATAAAAGCAGCACCACATGGAAAAACAAATCACTATTTTTATTTATTCTGCTTTTTAAATTCAGAGAATTAAAAAAAGTCAGAGACCAGCAGAGCCAGGCAGTGCCAGCCATGGGAGGGGGTTGGGGGAGGGGCAGGTGCTGCCCCCGGTATGTCGCCATCCGCCTCCCCCACAGCGAACGGGTCAGTGGCTCGGCTGACAGTGCCTGCGGGGAAGGCTAGCTGGAGGCAGGCTAACGCACTCCAGGCAGGAAGGCCCAGGGCACACCTGGGGAACAGCAGTGTTTCCCCAGTGCTGGTAGCTGCCCTCCATGGCACATGCTCAAACAGCCCAGGCTGGGGGTGGTGAGGGCACCAGGGAGGAACGGCTAAAGGCAGCACACGGGTGGGGGCAGGTGCCGGAGCCGGCTCCGGGAGAAGCGACCGGCTCCCTGTAGGAGCGGGGGCGGGGGGAGCTGAGCCGGGGTGGGGAGAGGAGAGTCAAGGCAAGGGGTGAAACGGGACAAAGCGCGTGTGCCTGCTCAGCCGGCGGTGAGAGAGGAGACGCGTGGGCGGGTGCGTGGGGCTGATGGGTGGCCATGCTCCTGTGCAGGCCTGAGATCGCGTGCACATGCGCGGGAGAGCTACCAAGGGGAGACGTAGCAGTGGGCGAACACAGGCATGCGTGGCAGCGTGACTGGGCGCAGAGGCCCACGCGTGCACCCTGCCTGGCTGCCCACAAGCGGGGGCCACGCCGGGAGCAGAACACCAGTTCGTTCCACCACAGCAATAAAAATACTTCTTAAAGAGACAGCGTCAGCTTCTTTATTCAAACCAGCTCCGCCGGGGCGGGGGGCAGCCGGCCGAGTCTCTGGCCCAGGCTGGGTGGGAGCTCTAGGGGGAGGCTCTGGGCCAGGCTCGGGGGGAGCTCTGAGGGGAGGCCCGAGCGCTGGGTTCAGCCCCAGGACGCTGACGCTGCTGCTTTCGGGTCTGTACAGCAAGAGCGAGGCGCTGCAGTTCAGGAGCATCGGCAGGCGAGAGCTGCCTCCTGTGGGCAGTCGTGACTGGGGGGGTCCCTCCTCGCCTTGTGCCTTTGCAGACCCCAAGGCTGGGGGTTCAGCTGTGCCCCCCATGCCCCTCGCCAGTCAGTGGGTGTCGTTCTTGATGATGATCTCCACCCCGTGCTGACGCAGCTGCGCCCGCAGGATCAGGTTCTTGTTCTTGAGATCTTCCACCTGGAAGGGGGAGAGGGCGTCAGGCTGGGGACCTGCCCCGGCCCTGCGCTAGCCAGAGGTGGGTGCTGCCTCCTCGGAGTGGGCTAGAAGCTCCTTCCCCGACCCATCCCCTACAGCTGCCCCGGGCACATGGGGTACAGGAACAATGCTGGGCTGGCACAGCCTCCTCTTCTGCCCAGCGGCAGGACAGGCTCTGCCTGAGTCTGGGCTGAAGGCGGAGCCCAGTCCCGGTGGCCCATTCAAGTGCTTGTAGCTGCCAGGCAAGGAGGCCAATGAGCAGCAGAATCAGAGCCGAGTCACCCGCCGTCTAGCCATGGCACACCAGGCAGGTGGCCGCTGCTCCCAGCCCCCCTCCAGCTGGGCTGGATTGGCTCTGGGGGCCGAACGGGGATGGCTGCCCAGGCCCCAGGGCCAGCTGGCCCCCAGCAGCACCCCATACTCACCTGCTGCCGCAAGACGTCATTGTCCATCTGCAACTGGTCGAGGCCCTGCAGCTCCTCGGAAAGGCGGTGGTTGCTCTGCCGCAGCTCCTGGATGTAGTCACAGGCTTTGGAGAGGATCCCTCCCTTACTCTGCAGAACAGACACACGGCTGGGAAGGGACGTGGGCCAGAGCAGCAGGACATCGCCACTGGGGCTGGCTGGGAACCATCAGCCTCGGCCCCTGCTAAGCTGGCGTTTCCTTACCCCTTTCACCAGTGCAAGGCCCTGTGTGGACGCGCCCGTTCTCCCCTTGCAGCTTTGCTTAAGCCAATCAGCAACGGGTTTAAACTAAACCGAAATAAGCGTTCACACTGGAGCTAAAGCAGCACAGCGCCTCAGAGACAGCTCCTCACTGCACCTGCCCCTTGCCAGCCCCAGTGGCCAGGAGCCCAGCTCTCAGTGACCATCACCCCACACAGGGATTGGCTTCGGCCCGAACTTGGGAGCAGACGGAAGGGTTTCCGCACAATTCACCCCTCTGGAGGAGGCTTCTCCACAAGTTCTGAGCACGCAGGAAGGGGGCTGCACTCGAGCATGACCATGGCCCTGCTAGGCTGCGGGCTGGCAGAGGGCAGGGCTGCACAGAAACGTCTGCCCCCCACCTACAGTTAGGTTGTAAATTGGTTTAATCAGAGCAACGCAGCCCCCACGTGGAAGCAATGAATATGATTTAACCTCCACCCCGAGCAAGCTAGCGCTGCAGGGAATCAAGTGACACCAGACTGACATGAGCCAGGCTGGAATGAATCCCGGGCCCAGGCAGGGATCTGCACCTGTTGAAGTCAGTTAGCTTCCCAGCGCTTGGTTAATCTGCTGCAGCGGGCGTGTAGGCCGGGAGGGCTGGATTCATTGATTCAGATTCCCTGTCACCTGGTCCCTTGTGTAGTCGTTTACAGCAGCGCACAGTGAGTGTCGCACACAAGGGACAAGGGCCCATCCCTACATGGGGAGCGCCGAGGGCAGAGCTACACACCAGCTTCGGAGCACTTAAACGAGTGCCTTGAGCGCACGAACCACCACCTGGGAATGGGGAGCGGCGGGGGTGGGGCGATGCTGTGGGAGGGACACAACGGTCTTGCCAGGTAGCCCTGAGCCCAGCACTGCGGTGGGGGGAGGGGAGTTACTTCCATACACTAGGACCCAGAATCCTCCTCCCTCCGTCACTCCAGAGCCACCTGGGGCTTAGAGCAATTCTCCTCGCTCTCCCAGCAGGAACGTCACCCTCTGCAAAGCGCTGCCCAGCCATCAGCGAACACAGCTGGGGATGGACCTTCCTGCCCTGGTGCAGCCAGGGAGAGTGAGGCAGAGACGTTGCTTTTCCTTGCCCAGGGCCACGTCTGCTGACTTCAGGGACAAGAGTCAGTTGCTGCTTTTTACCCTCTTGCTAATGCCGCACAGCCAGCCTGGTGAAGGGGGAGGGAGCTGGAGGAGCGATCCCCTCTCTGACAGCCCAGCAGGGCCAGCCTGGCCACAGGGGAGGGAGCTGGAGGGGTTTCTACTGACAGCAGTGACAGTGACCTTTACAGTGACATCATTAGGGTTCAGTGTTAACATCCCATAGGGATGAACAGGGCAGTTGACGGTCCTGGCACCAGCCGTTCCCTCTATGAAAAGTTTCTTTGCAAGCGTGAGGACTAGAGATTTCAGAGCTGTTTTTCAATGAATCAGGCTCCAGAGCCCAGTTCTGCGCCATCAGCACAGTAACCTGGAGGTAGATGAGCATCTGCACAGCTGCTAAACTGCATAACATCTGAGAGCACCGGGGCTTGTCAGTCTGAGGCAGATTTCAGCCAATGACCTCTTCCCAGCACCCCCCAGCCACCTGCTCAGGCCGGGGGAGCTATTGGAAGCAGATGGTTCTAGAGAGGGGGGTTGAATTCGACACTGGCGTAGGGAAATGCAGCCAGTGCCGTTTGGCCCCCTTACACCGGCCCCTAGACCGTGACAAGTTCTTCCAGGGGGGCTCCCTTACCTGCCCCGACTTGGTGTTCTCCATGGAGCAGTCCGGGATGATCTTGGAGAGCTGCACAATCCAGTTGTTGATCTTGTCCCTGCGTCGGCGCTCCACTGGGGTGGGGAAAGGGGATGGAATTTCAGGAAGGTTCCCAAGCTTACAGGAACCCCAGCCCCAGGGCCTCTGGGGCTGCAGACGGCTACCCTCACCTCAGCCCAGGTTTCCCTAGCGAGAGCTGTGCCCTGAGAGCTGAACACAGCCCTCCTTGACAGGTGTCTCTACACCCACCCTGGCCATGGCTGGAGGTGGGATCCTGGGAGGAGAGAGAAAACGGGAACGGGAGAACGGCAGCAAAGAGGATCTGGTGGGGTTGGATTGCGGAGGGGAAGGGTGGAGAAGGTAGGATGGGGGCTGGAGATGAGACCCCAGGCTCGTTGGGGTGACACTGCTAATTAGGCTCGTTAGGAGAAAGAGCCCAACAGGTGGGGCAGGAGCGATTAACCCTTTCCCTTGCTGGGATGCTTCCATGTCTGGTGCAGTGGGAACAAAGCCCCCTGGCTAGGGAGCAGGCACAGCCGCTTTGTCGCGCTGGGAGAACACTGTCATTGGAAACCCGGAGCTGAAGTTAAGCTTAAGGACCCAACCCTTTGACAAACAGACAACACACAGGCCAGGCACCCAAATCACCTTAACTCTGCCCTCCAATGCCCTAAGGCTGGGGGAGGAACCTGAGACACCATGTCTGTCTAGAAGAGTGGTTCTCGACCCATTTACCATATGCGACCCACAATGTGTTATGCGGGCCGCATCCAATACTAGCTAGGTGGCCCTGAGGACGTCCCATGGGCTGCAGCGGTGTGGTGATGGCCACAAGCAGCCCATGGGCCACAGGTTGAGAACCACTGGTCTAGACCATGCCACTTCCCTGACCGCAGACATTCGAGTCCTACACTTGGGATCGCAAGCTCTGCCCTTCGTACAGCCTCACGCTGCGTGCGGAGAGCCGCGGGAGAGGTCCCTGGCCCCTGCTCTTCCGGTTCCACTGAGAGCTGGGCACGTGCACACACGAGCCCCCTGGGCCCGCCTCGGGCCTTCCTGCCCTGGGAAGGGAAGCCAGCGCGACAGACAGCAAAGAGCCTTCTTGATTACCCACAAGGGCAGCAGCTCATCCAGACGTCCTCCGAAAGGCCCTACGCCGAACGATGCTAGGGATGGGACGAGGCCAGAAGCGTACCCACATTTAAGATGCCCACAGCTGTAGCCTGAGCGCCTTCAAACCCTTGCTCCCAGAGTACCATCTTACAGGGAGCCTGCAGAGGCGGGGAACATACAGGGTTTTCAGGGTCGGCCCTAGCTAGGAGGGGAACTACGAAGGGATGGCTGGAGGCAGAGTTAAGGCCTGGTTGGGTGCCCTACCTGTGCACGTCCAGATTTTCAAAGGACTTAGTTGGTTTTAAGTTTAAACTTCTTAGCTGTGGATTTCCGGGGCTGATAACTACAGTGCTCCCACTGGCATGTGCTTTCCATCTTAAGAGAGCTTTTCCATCTGGGTGGGAACAGATCAAGGGTTAACCAAGGGAAACGGCTCCTTACATCTACTTCTGAAGGCAAAATTCCCCTGGGATCTAAAGCTGCTGTCAATGGAGGACGCTCTTGCTTCTCCCCGCCCCAAACCCCAACCTCCCCACCCCCCAGGGCCCCTGCCCCTACCTTCATTGTGTTGTGCTCGGCGTTTCTCATCCCGGGTCGTCCGAGGAGCTTCGGATTTCCTGAAAAGCAAACAACCCCACCAGGCAGTGTAACGCAGACGCTCCGCACTGAACGACAAGCCCCATGGCACATCTCCAAGCACTTTACTCAGGGTAGAGCTGTTTTACAGGGAGGGAAACTGAGGCAGGGAGTGGCGTAACGATACACAAACAGCAAGCCAGTGGGACAGCCAGGAACAGAAGTGGGAAATCCCGACTCCCAGCCCCGTGGATCAGCCCACAGCTGCTCCCCATAGCTGTAGATCAGAACACAGACTCCCACTCTCCCCACAAGTGGGAGACATAAGAAAGAAGGCTACTAGGGAAGAAGGAGGAAAGCGGGATTAGAAGCCGCGCATGGGGCTGGACAAACACTCACGGAGAGTAGGGGTGATTCCTGGGCGCGATAGATCTCTGAGCTCCGCCCTGCAGAACTTCCTGGGGTGACATCATCACGAAGAACTGCCCTGAACAATTGGAAACACAAGAGATGGGATCACAAGGGGAACGTTCGCACAAGGTATGAGAGAAAGCCATATGCGTGGGGCGAGGGAGCACCGCTGACCCATCTCTGGGGTGACCGCACTGGCTTCATGCGCTGCCAGCGTATCTGGACACAGGAGGGAAATGCATCGGCAGCAGCTGCTCTGCAACAAACAGGGCTTGAACCTCTGGGTTTAGGTGACGCTCAATTTGTGGCCTGGTTTTGGGAGGTACCAAGCAGACAACTCCCAGAAGTCAGTGGGAGGCAGCAATCCTCAGTACCTCTGAGGCTACAGATTTGTAAGGGGCAGCATTTAAGTCTAGAAACAAGAGGGGACAAACGGAGCCAACTCGAATCAGCATTGAGGTGTCTTCTCTGAATTTAAACAGTCCCACTGCTGGGAACAGCTTTGGGGAGAAGCAGGGAGTGAAACCGAGAAGAAGCAAAAGGCAAACTGACCAGTTTAGAATCAACATCCCAGCACAGAGCGAGCGAAGCCCCACTGGGGCAGAGCGACCCCACTCTGGGGTGCTCTGTGCTGGGGTAAAGGGGAGGGAGGTCCCTGCTCTCCAAGGCAGCCTCGAGGCTGGGCACCCCTGCAAGCTGGGGAGTCCAAGTTCCCGGCACGCCAGGGAAGCCCATCGGCGTGGTAGCAGCAGAAGGCTGCACCACCAGCATGGAGGACTCCACAGCTGACCCACGTCGGAGCCGGCTGCACAAGTCACGGGAGACAGGCCCCGAGAACGCAGGCTGAGTCCCAGCCCCCAAGTCATCCAACCTGTACCAGTGGGTGTGGCCTGCCCCAGGAGGGCCTCTGAGTTCTGGGTGGTCACCACCGCGGTGGCCGTGGTCCCCGCACCGGCAGAGGTGCTGGTGTCTGCCACAGCTGTCGTGGGGAAGTACGTGTAGTGGGTCTCCGTGGCTGTGGCTTCCGTTTCAACAGCATCTTCGCTGGTAAATGCACCCTGGATAACAGCCTGGAGCAGAGAGGGGCAAAGGAAAGCGAGATCTAGAGCAGAGGTTCCCAAACTGTAGGGAGTGGGTCCCCAGGGGCAGGACGGGGTTATCAGGGAGGCGCAGACCCAATGGGGCCACACTGAAGGGCTGGTGTACAGAGGGGGCTCTGTCTGGCAGGGGAAGCAGGCTTGGCTCTGTGTGGGTGGTCTCCCTGCTTGCCTCGCTCCCACACTGCCACAGCCCCCAGTGGGCAGTTCCCTTTCTCTGCTGGGGAGGCCGGTGGGGACTCTGAGTGGACAGCAGAAGGCTGCACCCCAGGAGTACTGACCCCCAAGCCAGACACAACCTCCTCCCGACCCCATCCCTTCAGCACAGCCCCAGGCACAGAGCCCTGCATGCTGCCCCTGCTGACAGAGCGCCCCCATCCCTCCTTCACTGTGGCCGCAGGGCACAGAGCCCCACGCACTGCCCCTGATGACAGAGCCTCTCCCACACAGTCCAAGAGCTTCCCCCCCCCCCCCAACCCCAGACAGGGGATGTGAACAGGGTCGTGCTGAAGGGCTGAGGTCCAGGGGGGAGCAGGTCCCACTAGGTGCAGCTTTCAATTTCCCCTCTTGAGCCCAGCCCTTCAGCACGACTCAATCTGCTTCTCCTGCGCAGTGGGGGAGCGAGATGGGCAGGAAGCTGGGTCCTGGCAGCTGAGACCCGCCCAGACCGCTGCAGGGAGCGGGCGGCTGTGGGGGCGGTGCACATGGGACGTGAATTTCCAAAGAGGGAAATTCAGAACAAACCACTGGGAACCTCTGATGTAAAGCGACCCCTCCCCCAGACCCTGTTTCGCACAGCTCAGTGGAGGGCCAGCCCTGCAGACCGCAGTCATCTATGCGCTCACAGAATGGCCAGGCCGGTGTCTGACCCCTAAGGGCTCCTCCTGCCCTGGAGGGATTCCTGCTGGAAGGGAAAGTTTGGGCAACACGGCCCAATCGGTGACACGAAGAACCGGGCCGAGAGCCACAAACGGGATCGTGACCATCCCCGGGAGAATGACCTGGGGTAACACTGACCTGGGCCAGACTGGAGCTGGGAGTGAAAGGCTCCACGTCCCAGGCCCTGCCCCCCAAACCACCCCAGCCCCCAACACTGGTTAGCCATCCACTACCAGGGTCTCTGGCCTGAACAGGGGCGTTACCAGGGCCTGGGATAGACGTGACGAACCCTGAGTGAGCTGCAGTACAGACCTCGGTGCGTTGGCACCTCCCCAGCCTGCCAGGCACCTGCAGCGCCACCTCCTCCTGTCGCCACGACGGCTCCATCTCAGCGCCACTCACCTGGGTCATGGACTGTGCTGCAGGATAGCCGCTGATGGCGCCGGTGCCCTCCGTCTGCCCATCCAGCTGCCCCTCCGCCACCTGTATCACCCTATACATCACCTAGGGGAGAAAGCCAAGAGGCTGTTCACATCCTGGGTCTTATTGTCTGGGATGGAAAAAAGGCAGCCCTAGGACCCCTCCCGCCCCCATCACCACTCCGCCCTGCAGCGAGACGGACAAGGGAGCAGGGCAGAGGGAAAGCCCTGATTACCACATGTGTGTGCACACCTGCCCGAACGCGCCCGCGCCCCGGTCACCCTGGCTGATCTCTGCCGTGTTCATGAGGTTTCGCTATGAACACGCGAGCAGCCACCTACTACGGAACCCGTCCGCTGGCCTCACAAACCCTCCTGCCCCGGGGCCTCATGTCCCTTCGTAAGGCAATGGGAATGGAGAGCAAAGACGGCAGGCTGGGGCCCAGGGCCAAAGCCCAGTGCCCTGCAGTGGCATTACAGCCCTTAACCAGAGTACACTCCCTGCCCACAGGAACAGTCCCTACACAAGCCCACTGCTGCCCAGCTTGAGTCCCTGCTAATACATTCCACGCCCAATGCCAATCTGGCCATCAGTCTACCCCGCTGCTCGACCCAGCAACTCCAGTGCCACGCGAGGCTGTTCATGGCCCAACGGTTCTCCGGGCTTTCATCAAAGCAAGTGCCCTGTGTCGCAGGTGGGGGGAGAAGCCTAGATGTCACTAACCCAGCGTGGGCAGCTGTCCCCAGTCTCAGCTTGGGACAGGGTTTGTTTCTACGCCTGGCCACAAACCAGCAGGTGGCAGCCTCGTTTGCCCAGGTCGCCCTGACCCCGTAGTAGGTGCCTGTAGACTGCAGCCAGACTCCCTAGTGACCTCAGGCAGGGCCTCAGATTTCCTTACAGTGCCAACCAGGTCTGGCCAGGGAGACTGTCTCACACACACCTGCCCTCCCATTCATGGCCATGCAGAGCTCTTCCCTGCCCCTAACACCTGGGGCAATGCACGACATATCATGCTCTTTTATCTGCCTTTCATGCAGAGGTGGGGAGCGCTCCCAGCTCCTGACAATGCCCAGCGGAACGGCAGAGGCTCAGCACAGAGCACCAGACCACGGACATTTAGCTTTTCTGGAGCGCTTTATTGTAGCCCTCACTGCTCCTCCCTTTCCCCTGCCCATGCGTCTGTCGCCTGGTCCTCTCTTCCCACCCCCAACCGCACTGGTGGTTAACCAGGTGCCTCGGACATCCCAGAATCAGGAGGCCCAACTCCCCCCACTTGGTGCACTGTCTCTCCTAGAGGTGCAGCAATCTGGCCCAGCACAGATGCAAACGAGGGGCCTGGCCTAGCTAGACTGGACACTAGGTTCTTGTGCACTTGGGTTTGCTCACAGAGCTGCAAGCTTTCTGCACTGGCTGGCATATACCAGCATATGGCCAAGGAGCAAACATGCGGAGCACAGGGGCTGTGTTTCATTTCTTCATCCTGCACCCCTCCAGCGGGGCATTGCCAGGTCTAGGAACAGTCACCCCCACCCAGCCTGAAGGTGTCTCCCCCCAGGAGACAGAGAGACTGGAGACAGCTGCTGCTGCAGGGAGGCCGTGCAGGCGTACCTGAGTCCCGCCATTCTCTGTGCGAAAGACATACTTGATGTTGGGGTCGGAGAAAGTGGCCGCCGACTGGATGCTGGCAATGGCAACGCTGGTGGGATCTTCGCCTGTCGCCACTGCACCTTCAGGAAAGAAAACAGGGACGCACATGACAGGGAAGAAATCATCAGGCAGCAGCCACGGAAGGTTCCCCAGCCCCCACCCCCAATGCCTTGTCCTGGCCAGACAGTTCCCAGCTTCTATGACAGGTCCTGAGCTGCTGAGGCCAACAGCTGAGCAAGATACAAGCAGGACCATCCGTTTCTCTGGAGGTCAAGAGCGAGCAACATTCCTGCTAACAATTCTGGAAGGATATTAAACCTCATGCTTCAGGGCTTAAGCCAGTCTCCAATAGAGACCTAATGTGGGGGGCAGATTATCCCACCTCTGCTACATCCAGGTTCTTACATCTCTGTCACAGACCAAGCTGGCACTCCTAGGGGACTGATGGGTTCCAGCTGTGATAGCAATTCCACCAGGACCTGCAACCTTCCCTCCCCGGCCATCTGAAATCAATTCACACAGCCCGCCAGACAGCCGTCAGATGGCAGAGAGATCCTGGCACCTCCGACGTGGGCTGCATTGGAAACGGTGACACAGCACCACCAGTTCCCTGGGAACCCCACCCTGGGTGGTTGGCAGTGAGAACAACAGTGCCGAATCGTGGCATTTTCCTAGGCAGAGCTTTGGCTCCAGAATGCCATGGGGAGGGTCTCCCAAGGCTGGGAATGGAGGTCGCCCCTCACCTTCCTGGATTTGCACAGTGCCCTCTTCAGTCTCAGCCGCTTTCTGCTGTCTGCAAAGGGAACAAGCCACCAGTGAGGACAGAACACAACAAGCAGCACAACAAGGCTCCCGCAGTGATGGCTGGTGACATGGGGTCAGTATCACAGGTGCTCCGAAAAGCGGAGCCCCAAGTGGAATGTGATTAGCCAGAGGGGAAATCGACTTGTGGAATAGAAAAGATGGTAATTGACTTCCTCCCCATCTGGGTCAGCTACAGTCAAAGTTACTTTTTTTTTTTCTTTTAACTGCTTGTGTTTTTACATCAAACATTCAGGTCTTGTCTGCCCGGAAGACTTTCTTGGGTACGTCTACACTGCAGTCAGGAGGCGTGACTGCAGCATGCGTAGGCATAACCACGCTAGCTCGCTAAAAATAGCACTGGAGCTGGGCGGCTAGTGGCTACTTTGTTATCTGTAGCCAGTTTGCCCGATTCAAGCTAACTCAGGTATGTCTACACATGCAGACATACCCTCAGAGAGAGCTCATCAACTGAGTCAAGAAAGTGAAAGTTGAGCCACTGAGAGGGGAAGGGATTTGGAGACCACCTGTTCGCAGCTCTGTAGTTATCGCTTATTTCATGTCAATGGCAGAGTAACATTTGGATAATGACATCTTGGTTAAAGATGCATCTGTCTCTCTGGTACTTACCCCTTCATCTCTTTGCTCTGTTATGCATCAGAAGAGCAGGTCTTGGATTCTCCCCTGTGCCTCTCACTTCACAGCCTTGTTTTCCAAACCCTGAGGGAAGGAGGAACACAAATTCTCAAAGGCAGGGTGCACACGCTGAGGACGGACACCCCACACACCTCTTCCAGTCAAGAGCCTCTAACTGCCTGGCACTCTCTCCTCTTGGGAGCCCCACACAGAACTGCTCGCCTTTCCTTCTTAGCCCTCTCGCTGCCTCCTCTGAGTGGAGATATCGAACAATCCTTCCACCTCTCAGCCTCACAAGCTGGCGCCGTTATAGACTCTCCTTCTCCTCACCCATCTTGTCTGGCATCCTGTACAACTCCGGCCAGAGAACGTCACACGGCACTTCCTGCACCCAGCCCAGTATCTTGGCTTAGAAAGACATCCAGTCTTGACTTTGGCCTGGTCTACACTGGGGGGGAAATCGATCTAAGTTACGCAACTTCAGCTATGTGAATAACGTAGCTGAAGTCGACGTACTTAGATCTACTCACCGCGGTGTCTTCACTGCGGTGAGTCAACTGCTGCTGCTCCCCCGTCGACTCCGCCTGCACCTCTCGCTCTGGTACCTGGAGTCAACAGGAGAGCGCTCAGGGGTCAATTTATCACGTCTAGACTAGACACGCTAAATCGACCCCCGCTGGATTGATCGCTGCCCATCAATCCTGTGGGTAATGTAGACAAGCGCTTTCAGATGATGGAGAACCCATCACATCCCCGGGACGTTGTTCCAAAGGTTAATTCCCTTTACTGGTGAAAACATGCACCTTATTTCTAGTCTGAATGGGTCTAGCTTCAATTTCCAGCCATTGGCACCTGGTTCTGCCTTTGCCTGCTAGATCCAAGAGCTTTCCACTCTCAGATCTCTTCTCCCTGCGTACATACGTATAGACCAGTGGTTCCCAAACATTTTCATGCCACGGCCCCCTTTGGGATCACCTCTGGCAATGCGATCTCCAGGCTGGGCCCAGGGGTGCCTGACAGCGAGCCCACCAGCCTACCAGGGGTGCCTCCCAGAAGTTTCTCTCATAATACACTGATGGAGGAGACAGGAAGGAGACCAAGGGGGGAGATCCTAAGGGGGGTTGGGTGCTGGAGTGGCTAGCTGGGCTGAAAGAGGCATTAGGGGTGTTTGGGAGAGTAGGGAAAGGGACTTGTTGGGGTCAGTGGGAAAAGCTCAGGCCAGGCCTGGGGAGAGGCACTGACACCAGGTGCAGGCGGTGCTGAGGTGGGCGGAACTGAATAGTTGTGCCACAGGCGGCTGCTTGGCCCGTCCCAGTATCAGAGGCGCCTGCCTGGCCCTGACAGTGCCAGGTACCAGTAGCTGCTGGGGGAGAGGGCACAGGGGATCTGTGCATTGTCCCTGTCACATGGTGCTGATTCTCCTGGCCCGGCCCTCTGCTCCTGCCCCCTGCAGGAACATTGGGACGGGTCCCCCCCTGCCAGGTAATCTCACCTTGAGGAGTTAGCCCTTGAGCCTCCCCAAGGGTATTGGGGCCTTTCCCCAAGCCTGGCCAATAAAATGGTACCCGCCACATGAGATATGTGTACGGCTCTGGGCACCACAAAACACTGAAGTTCTGGCGCACACACCCCTCTACATTTTCAGTTTCTGACCACCAGCCCCTGGTATCCTTTGGGTCACAACCCCCAGTTTGGGAACCCCTGAGAGACTAATCAAGTAGCCACTCAACCTTCTCTCTGATAATCTGAATAGAGGGAGCTGCTTAACTCTCACTGTAAAGCAGGTTTGCCAGGCCTTGGATCATTCTTTTAGCTCATTTCATAGAATATCAGGGTTAGAAGGGACCTCAGGAGGTATCTAGTCCAACCCCCTGCTTGAAGCAGGACCAATCCCCAGACAGATTTTTGCCCCAGATCCCTAAATGGCCCCTTCAAGGATTGAACTCACAACCCTGGGTTTAGCAGGCCAATGCTCAAACCACTGAGCTATCCCTCCCCCCACCAATTTCTGACCTCCCATCAATTTTCAACCTCCAGGTCTGGTGGCCACACTTCTAAAAGAACCCACTATTCCTGAAATAGTCACACTAATGCCATAGACAAAGTTATCACCACCTGCCCACTCCTTCCCAACATTCCCCTGCTCGTACAACCAAGGAGCACATTAGCGCTCTTTGCCATGCATCATGCTGGAAGCTCATGTTCCTTGGTTTCCACCAGGGCGCTTAGGCCCTTTTCAGCACCTCTGCTTTCCAGAATACAGCCCCCAAACGTAGCTAAGCATGACCTGTGTTCTTTGTTCCCAGATGTAGGATCTTCCATTTGGCCGTGTTAAAATACATGATCTTTGCACTCAGTTTACCAATCAATCCACATGGCTCTGTGTACGTGACATATCACCGATTACCACTCCACCAACGTGTATGCCACCTGCAAACTTTATCAGCAATTATTTTATATTTCCTTCTAGAGCGTCGACAAAAATAATACGCTGTGCTGGGCTCAGACCCAATCCTGCAGGGTGCTACTAGAAACCAGTCTCATCTGATGATAATTCCCCATTATCAAGTACATTTTGGGATCTATCAGTTACAAGCTTTCACCCCCTTTACCATGCACTACTTTTATCTTGTATGAAGCTCAATACCAAATTATGTATGTCCAGTGCTCCATGGTAAAACCATCTTCTCTTCCTGCCTCCTCGAATCCCATTCAATGGCTTTTAATGTGCCAGCCATCCCCCTTCTCCTCCAGTTGGTGGCCCTGCACCCTCTCACCCTCCATACACCTCTACCCATTGCCTCCTGCTCTGCCTCCTTCGCCTCTTCTTGGTTTTGCACCTTCTGTGAGGCCACATTGCTTAGAATAGCTTCCCCTCTGCCATGACTCCTTCCTGCTCACACCGGCCCAGCCCCAAAGTGCTCTTCCGGCCAGAGACAGGACCCTGTTCTGTGCTCTGAGCAGCACCACAGGCAATTAGAGCTATCTAGTAATAAGGTTCCTGTTACACCTGAAGGAGACACCTGGGGGGGCCCAGATCCAGTAACGGGTTTACCATGGCACCAGTGGTGCCGGGCCAGAGTCAGAAGGGGCCCCAGCCAGCCTGCTCCCCAGGAAAGCTGCCTCTGGCCCCACTTCACCTCTTCCCCAAAGCCCCCGCCTCTTCCCACCCCTGCTCTGCCCCAGCCCTGCCTTTTCCAGCCCCTGCTCTGTCCCCTCCAGCCCTTCCCCTGAGGACGGCAGCAGGGGTCGGGCACCCTGCACAAACCCAGGTGGTGGTAAGTGGAGGAGCAACCCGGCCCCAGCCTCCTCCACACCGCCGGCTCCCAGCCGTGCCACCAGTGAGTGCTGGGGGGCGGTTACCCCCTGCCCCCCAGCCCCAAGGCTGGGAGTCAGGGGAGCAGAGCAGAGCAGGCTGGGGCCAAGTCACTCCACTTCCCGCTGCCCCATGAGTGTGGGGTCAGTCTGCCCTTCAATCACCGGGAGGCAGGAAGTGGAGCGACACGACCCCAGCATGCTCCGCCAGCTCGGGCTGGGGAGTGGTTCCTCCCTGCCCCCCAAGCCTAGGGAGAAGTTGGAGCGGTGGGGAAGGGGCATGGGATGGGGGTGGGGAAGGGGATAGTGGAAGTGAGGGCAGGAGGAAGGAAAGGGGTGGGATGGGGAGGAGATGGAGTGGTGGGGAAGGGGCATGGGATGGGGGTGGGGAAGGGGATAGTGGAAGTGAGGGCAGGAGGAAGGAAAGGGGTGGGATGGGGAGGAGATGGAGTGGTGGGGAAGCAGCATGGGATGGGGAAGAGAAGGGCATAGGGGAAGTGGGGGCCTAGCATACGGATCTGCTTGGTAGCAGCTGGGGCTCCCCTGTTAAGCAGATCCATCAAACCCCCACCCTGACAAGCCCCACCTCCCCTGCATCTGTACCACCCCAATGAGCACCCCCAGACACCCTCCCCACTGAGCCCCAGCCACCTACACCTGGACCCCCACCCAAATGAACCCCACCTCCCCTGCACCCAGACACCCCCCTTCACTGAGCTCCAACCACTTTCACTTGGTCCCCTCTGCAGACTCTCATTGCCCCTGCACCTGGCACCTCCCTGTGCATCCAGATCCCCCACTGAGCTGCCTGCACCCAGATTGCACCCCACAGAACCCTCTTACCCCCATCTGGATCCCCCCACACGAAGTCCCTCTGCACTTGGATCTTGCAGCCAGGCTGAGCCTCCCTGCCCACATGTGGTGTGCCTGGCGCAAAAGGGGCAGGGCCCCAGGGTGTTTCTGGGTCAGGCCTGGCCCTTGCACTGTGTCAGGTTCAGCCTCACTGCCAAGTCCCTGTCCCAGGAGGGCGGGGGGGGGGGGGGGGGCGGCAGGGTGTTCTCCCACCTCAGTGACCTGTGCTCCCCACTGCCATGGTGGAGCTTCCACATTTATTTATTGTAAAAAATAAAATTGCAGAATTTTAAAATATTATGCACAAAATTTGATGCAGAATTCCCTCAGGAACACGGGGCGCTGTACAGCTGTGATGGTGGGACTGTGAAGGGGGTGCTGGACAGTAGGGGATCTATGGGTGGGGGAGCTGGGCAGGGGGTATGGTGTGCAGGGTGCTGTGCAGTTGTGGAGGGAGGTCAGCAGGAGGGGTCTCTGGGTGAGGGGGTGCTGGGCATAAGGGCAGGGCACTGGGCAGGGGGGCAGTGCGGAAGGGGCACATTGGCAGCACAGGGCTGGGTGGGCCAGTGTGCATCTAGCAGCTGTGGGTTTGTAAACGGTGCCCTCATGCTGGGCTGAGTGGGGCCACTCCCGCTGTGGCACATTGCCCCCAACCGGCCCCTCACTCTGCGAACCACCCCCGCATCACAGGCCCTATTTCCCCAATGGAGGCCCACAAATATGTTCGGCGCCGGACCCACAAAAAGCTCATCTGGCCGTGCCCAGGTCATTAGCGGTAACCCCATCACCTGCCTTACTTCTATCTTATCCCCATCACTCACTGTTCAACCAAGGATCTTCAAGTGCCTTATAGACAAAAGTCTCCCTGCACCGCACAAAAGCGGCAGTTCCACTCTCTGCTACAGCTGCCTTCTGTTCTCACACTCGCCACCAACCCCCACAATTGATCCTGGATCCTCCTCTTTGTTTTTAAACACCCTCTGTGGACTTGTTCCATCTCACTTCCTGGACCATGTCTCTCCGCTGCCAGTCCACTGCTGATCTGACTCGGGCCTCCTCCGCCACCAGGAGTGACAGTGCCTTCTCCTCTGCAGCACCTCGCTGACTCCTCAGTTTGCTTCAAATCTCAGCTGATCCAATCTCAGCAGAGGCGTCCAAAGCTGCCTCAGGGATCTAGGTGGCCCTTAGTCCCCACTAAAATTAACAGCACAACTCTGACCCCTTTATGTCCCCCTCTGCTATCTTTTTATGTGACTATAATTATACAGCGGAACCTGCTTCCACTGCACTTGGGGTAGAGGCCCTCTGGGGGATCAGGCAGCTGACTAAAAGCCCCAGTTTGTTTCAGCACATACTGATTCTGGGATAGCCAAATCTTGGCTTGAAGTGAACTGAAGTAATACCATAAGGAGGAGATCTCAGTGCATGTAGCTGTGAGAAAGCCCTTGGAATGCAGTTTGGATGCACACACAAATACACCTCGTCTCCCCCCAGCCTTCACCTCGACATGCTGACACACACAGAAGCTACAAACTGCCTCGTCTTCACTAGGATGCTACCACAAGTCAGGAACACACCTTATTTCCAAGTGACGACTTGCCCCAAATGCCCTGCTCTGAGCACCAGAGAATACTGCCTCCGTTTACAGTCTGCTCTCAACTCTGCAGGCTCCCTGTCTCCACAGAGAAACTGAAGCAGTAACGCAAGCGTCCCCTCTGCTCCTCATCCGCCCGGCTCCCTGGCTGTCTCTTTAGAGCTCTGTTTCTCTTCTCCTCCTAGTCAAGTGTTTTAGTTGGCAGCTGCCTGGGCCGCTGTTTATTTTAGGCTTCTTGCTTCCATGTTGCATAACAGGGATCACCCCTGCTCAGTGTACTCTGCACATGAATCATTCATTAACATGCCACTAAGCAGGGAAATGATTGATTTTACCCTCCAGCTGGCTGACTCCAGAGTGTCTCAGTTTGTTGTAAGGGCTGTTGGGTTCCCAGCTCCAGAGAGAGGATTTTAATATTTGGAGGGGGGGGGCAGGGGAAGCTAGTTTTTGGACAGTGCTGGGGAAGGGAGATGAATTGACTCTCTGGATACCGAACGCCTCTGGTTTAGCTGTTGGAAGGTGACAGCATGGACAGCAGTTGTTCGAGCTTCCTCTCTAAGGCCCTTGAAGAACCTGCTCTAGTTGATTAAAGAGAGGCCATCTCCATGACCCCATTCATTGCTTGGCCCTTCAGCTGAGATAGCCAACAGGGGGCCGATAACATCAAATAGGGGGCAACGTCTGCGACGAGGACACAAGTTCCACTAAAAAAAACAGGCTGAGACTCGGCATCTCCATCAGCAGAGGCGCAGGATTGACTGGTGGCTAGAGCACCAGCCTAGGATGTGGAAGAACTGGGTGTAAGTCCCTGCTCTGTCACAGACTTGCTGTGTGACCTTCGGAAAATCACTTAGCTGATCTGTGCCTCAGTTTCTCATCAGTACAACAGGGATAACAGCACTGCCCTGCCTCACTGGGGGATTGTGAGGTGAAATTGTGAAGTGCTCAGATACTAGAGTAATGGGGGCCAGATATGTCCCTTAGACAGAGGATGTGTCACACAGTCATTAGATGGAAAGAACTTAAGAGAGTAAAGATTGATTTAGCCTAAGTGGGCAAGGGGGTCGATGAAAGCTAAAAATCAATCTAATCAAATTAAGAGCGTCCACCCAGAATTCTGTACCAGTTAACTACACCAATTCAAAACTAAGTACCAGGTGAAACCAAGCCACTTTGTGTCCAGTCCCTATCGTTGTGAGGTCAGAGTTTATCAGATACCAGTCTAATAGGTGATGCTGGTGGTAGAATGTCTGTGCCTAACGGGGTAAAGAATGTCAGTGAAGCCAAACGGCAAAAATTAAGATGTCTGTATACTAATGCGAGGAGCCTAGGTAACAAAATGGAGGAACTAGAGCTACTGGTGCAGGAAGTGAAACCGGATATTATAGGGATAACAGAAACATGGTGGAGTAGTAGTCATGACTGGAGTACAGGTATTGAAGGCTATGTGCTGTTTAGGAAAGACAGAAATAAAGGCAAAGGTGGTGGAGTAGCATTGTATATCAATGATGAGGTTAACTGTAAAGAAATAAGAAGTGATGGAATGGATAAGACAGAGTCTGTCTGGGCAAAAATTACACTGGGAAAGAAAGCTACTAGAGCCTCCTCTGGGATAGTGCTTGGGGTGTGCTACAGACCACCGGGATCTGATTTGGATATGGATAGAGACCTCTTTAATGTTTTTAATGAAGTAAACACTAATGGGAATTGTGTGATCATGGGAGACTTTAACTTCCCAGATATAGACTGGAGGAGAAGTGCTAGTAACAATAATAGGGCTCAGATTTTTCTGGATGTGATAAGCTGATGGATTTCTTCACCAAGTAGTTGAAGAATCAACAAGAGGGGTTGCCATTTTAGATTTGGTTTTGGTGAGTAGTGAGGACCTCATAGAAGAAATGGTTGTAGGGGACAACCTTGGTTCGAGTGATCATGAGCTAATTCAGTTCAAACTAGATGGAAGGATAAACAAAAATATATCTGGGACTGAGGTTTTTGACTTCAAAAGTGCTAACTTTAAAGAATTAAGGAAATTAGTTAGGGAAGTGGATTGGACTGAAGAACTTGTGGATCTAAAGGCGGAGGAGGCCTGGAATTAGTTTCTGCAGCTTCGACTTAAAGTATCAGAAGCCTGCATCCCAAGAAAGGGGAAAAAAACCATAGGCAGGAGTTGTAGACCAAGCTGGATGAGCAAGCATCTCAGAGAGGTGATTAAGAAAAAGCAAAAAGCCTACAAGAAGTGGAAGATGGGTGGGATTAGCAAGGAAAACTACCTGATTGAGGTCAGAACATGTAGGGATGACGTGAGAAAGGCTAAAAGCCATGTTGAGTTGGACCTTGCAAAGGGAATTAAAAGCAATAGTAAAAGGTTCTATAGCCATATAAATAAGAAGAAAACAAAGAAAGAAGAAGTGGGACCGCTAAACACTGAGGATGGAATGGAGGTTAAGGATAACCTAGGCATGGCCCAATATCTAAATAAATACTTTGCCTCAGTCTTTAATAAGGCTAATGAGGAGCTTAGGGATAATGGACAGATGACAAATGGGAATGAGGATATGGAGGTAGATATTACCACATCTGAGGTAGAAGCCAAACTCGAACAGCTTAATGGGACAAAATCAGAGGGCCCAGATAATCTTCATCCAAGAATATTAAAGGAACTGGCACATGAAATTGCAAGCCCATTAGCAAGAATTTTTAATGAATCGGTAAACTCAGGGGTTGTACCGTACGACTGGAGAATTGCTCACATAGTTCCTATGTTTAAGAAAGGGAAAAAAGGTGATCCGAGTAACTAAAGGCCAGTTAGTTTGACATCTGTAGTATGTAAGGTCTTGGAAAAAATTTTGAAGGAGAAAGTAGTTAAGGACATTGAGGTCAATGGTAATTGGGACAAATTACAACATGGTTTTACAAAAGGTAGATCGTGCCAAACCAACCTGATCACCTTCTTTGAGAAGGTAACAGATTATTTAGACAAAGGAAATGCAGTAGATCTAATTTACCTCGATTTCAGTAAGGCATTTGACACAGTTCCACATGGGGAATTATTAAATTGGAAAAGATGGGGATCAATATGAAAATTGAAAGGTGGATAAGGAACTGGTTAAAGGGGAGACTACAACAGGTCGTACTGAAGGGTGAACTGTCAGGCTGGAAGGAGGTTACTAGTGGAGTTCCTCAGGGATCAGTTTTGGGACCAATCTTATTTAACCTTTTTATTACTGACCTTGGCACAAAAAGCGGGAATGTGCTAATAAAGTTTGCGGATGACACAAAGCTGGGAGGTATTGCTAACACAGAGAAGGACCAGGATATCATACAGGAAGATCTGGATGACCTTGTAAACGGGAGTAATAGTAATAGGATGAAATTCAATAGTGAAAAGTGCAAGGTCATGCATTTAGGGATCAATAATAAGAATTTTAGCTATAAATTGGGGACACATCAGTTGGAAGTAACAGAGGAGGAGAAGGACCTTGGAGTATTAGTTGATCACAGGATGACTATGAGCCGCCAATGTGATACGGCCATTTAAAAAGCTAATGCGGTTTTAGGATGCATCAGGCGAGGTATTTCCAGCAAAGATAAAGAGGTGTTAGTACCGTTATATAAGGCACTGGTGAGACCTCATCTGGAATACTGTGTGCAGTTCTGGTCTCCCATGTTTAAGAAGGATGAATTCAAACTGGAACAGGTTCAGAGACGGGCTATTAGGATGATCCGAGGAATGGAAAACCTGTCTTATGAAAGGAGACTCAAAGAGCTTGGCTTGTTTAGCCTAACCAAAAGAAGGCAGAGGGGGGATATGATTGCTCTTTATAAATATATCAGAGGGATTAATATTAAGGAGGGAGAGGAATTATTTAAGCTTAGTACCAATGTGGACACAAGAACAAATGGGTATAAACTGGACACTAGGAAGTTTAGACTTGAAATTAGACAAAGGTTTCTAACCATCAGAGGAGTGAAGTTCTGGAACAGCCTTCCAAGGGGAGTAGTGGGGGCAAAAGACATATCTGGCTTTAAGACTAAGCTTGATAAGTTTATGGAGGGGATGGTATGATGGGATAGCCTAATTTTGGCAATTAATTTTGGCAATTGATCTTTGATTATCAGCAGGTAAGTATGCCCAGTGGTCTGTGATGGGATGTTAGATGGGATGGGATCTGAGTTACTGCAGAGAATTCTTTCCTGGGTGCTGGCAGGTGAGTCTTGCCCACATGCTCAGGGTTTAACTGATCGCCAGATTTGGGGTCAGGGAGGAATTTTCCTCCGGGGCAGATTGGCAGAGGCCCTGGAGTTTTTTCGCCTTCCTCTGCAGCATGGGGCATGGGTCACTTGCTGGAGGATTCTCTGCAGCTTGAGGTCTTCAAACCACAATTTGAAGACTTCAGTAACTCAGACATAGGTTAGGGGTTTGTTATAGAAGTGGATGGGTAAGATTCTGTGGCCTGCGTTGTGCAAGAGGTCAGGCTAGATGATCCTAATGGTCCCTTCTGACCTTAAAGTCTATGCGTCTATGAGACAAGCATCAATTTGGCCCCTTATATTACTGCTGCCCCTACTGCAAGCAGCAAATGCCGGTTCCAGGGTTATAACAGAAACCAGACAAAGAAATGTCCCTAAACCTCTCAAATATGATCACTACAATGGGAATGCTCACCCCAGCATGTAGATCAGGGGTCGGCAACCTTTCAGAAGTGGTGTGCCAAGTCTGTTTCGCGTGCCAGTAATATATTTTAACATTTTTAGAAGGTCTCTTTCTATAAGTCTATAATATATAACTAAACTATTGTTGTATGTAAAGTAAATAAGGTTTTTAAAATGTTTAAGAAGCTTCATTTAAAATTAAATTAAAATGCAGAGCCCCCCGGACCGGTGTCCAGGACCCAGGCAGTGTGAGTGCCACTGAAAATCAGCTTGCGTGCCGTGCATGTCATAGGTTGCCTACCCCTGATGAACAGTGTAAACCCAGAGTGAGCATCTACAACTGTCAGGGGACAGGGCCAGGCCATATTTTTGCCCCAAACTGAGGTACTGTGAAGGATTTGGAGCTGCCCTGTGATAACTGATGAATACTGTATATTCGCCTGGTTATTGGGGTGTTTACGTGACTTTGAGCTGGTCTACACTGGGAACTTACATCGGCATAGCCTCTCTCAGGATTGTGAAAAAATCCACAGACCCTGAAAGACATAGGTCTGGTCTACACTGCCTGGTTAGATCGACGTAAGCTGCCTTGCGTCATCCCAGCTATGGAAGTGTCTTCACTTCAATGTGGCTCCTGCTGATGTAAATGCCGATTTAGTAACACCATGTCCCCAAGCAGCGTAGAGTCACGGTCAATGTGTCAACACAGTGTCAGCGTAGCCACTGGATTGCTTACATCAATTGGTACTAGCTTTCAGGAGCCATTTCACAATGCCCTACATTGACAGTCCAATCAATACAAGCGCTCCTGGTTAGGACACACACTGCTGACACAAGAAGTGAAGTGTGCACACACACAAGTGATCTAAAAACAGTGGTGGCTCGATACTGATGTAAATTAGGTTGACATAACTTTGTAGTGTAGACATATCTGTACAGGCGAGTCTCATCTTACGCTGAGGTGACGTTCCGCTGTCAGAGCGTAAAGCGAAAATCATGTAAAACGAAAATCGCATATAGTCAAAATTACATTGAGTGTAATGGCAGGCGGAATCGCCCGCACTACAGGTACAGTATTTAAATTATTTTTCTCTTTTTGCCAACCGCGCAAAGCTGAATTCGCACATGTTAAATGCGCATAAGATGAGACTTGCCTGTACTATGATGATCTAACCACTGGTGTATGGTCCGCTAGGTCGATGGAAGAATTCTTCTGTTGACCTAGCTACCGCATCTTGGAGAGGTGGATTAACTAGAGTGATAGGAGAATGCCTCTTGTCACTGAAGTGAGCACTGAAGTGCTGCAGCTGTGCTACCGTAGCCTTTTAAATGTTGAGCTACCCTTACCTTGCTGGCCTTAAAGAAAAAACACCAAATATCATGAGACGCGATCAAGAGTTAGCAACGCTGTTAGGAGGTTAGAGTAGATGACCTAGTGGTTCCTTATGACCTTAAATGACATGAAATGTTTCCATGAAACATTTATAATAATCCCCTGAAAACATTTCACCCCACTACATCAATATGCCCCTGGGATGCTGGCAGGCCAAACCTTGAAAATGCAGTTAACTAGAATCAGAAATTGAACTGACTAGTTCAAATGCATTGTCCAAGCTGGGTGGGTAAGTTAACTACAAGCAAAGGGGAATGGAAAGGTAATACTGCATTTTAAAAATTCCACTTTAATAATCTAAGGTGTTATCCGTGAGAAGTTTGCAGACAGAGGCAAAAGGCAGCATCCCTTTAAGGAAGGGATCTAACAAAACCATTGGCTTGTCCTATTTCTATGTTCTCTCTGGTGATATTTTGGAATGATCTTTCACAGCTGGAAGAAGGAAGTATGAGCAAGCTAACTACAGTATCTGACAGCAAGTTTTTTTTCTTTAACCAACTCACTGAACAGGAAATAAATGACCACTAAAGTGAAAAGCTGGAGCATATTTTGTAAATAGACATTTTACTGAAGAAGAGGACGCTCCTGCAGTGTTAACCCCTATTTCTCTAATGCTCTTGTGACAATTTAAGGGATACACCCAGAAAAGAGACTGATGACAGCATGTGGAACTTTGTTTGAACTCTCAGAAATCCCCGATGAAAAGAGCCTCCTGGATCTCTAGCTGCAAGACATCCATGCTGTATATGGATTCCCGCTGAACATGGATTCCTTCCAGCTCTTACACCCAGAATAAAGACAAGGCTTGGAAAAGGTACCAGTCATCTACTAGCCCAAAAAACCTACTAGCCCAGAGGCCAACATAAGAGAGGGGGTGGCACTGGCAAGATCCATGGGTGATACCTGTGGAGGGGTCCGGCACCTCTACCTAACACAGACAATAGATAGGCCTGGGGGCAGGACTGAACTCCATGCTAGGCATTATAGGCCCAGCTTTTGTTCAGAGAATGTTCCTAGCTCTCACAGACACAGGGAAAGATTGAAAACCTGACCAAAACGTAAGTGGTGCCTGCCGGAGTCTGCAGACACCCTGGAATAAGACCCAAGAGGGGTGAACTGCCCCATTCATCTTAACTGCAAAAGCTGTTGACATCATAAAGAAAAGCAGAGCCCCATGTGAAGTGTGCTTGGGTCCCAGACTGGGCAGCAGACAAAGTCAGGACCCCAGCAATCTAGTGCCAGCTCTGCTATTCACTGGCTGTGTGACCTTGGGCCAATTATTACATAAGAATGGTCAGAGCAAAGGTCCATCTAGCCCAGTATCCTGTCTTCTGACAGTGGCCAATGCCAGGTGCCCCAGAGGGAATGAACTGAACAGGTAATCATCAAGTGAGCCATGCCCTGTCGCCCATTCCCAGCTTCTGGCAAACAGAGGCTAGGGACACCATCCCTGCCCATCCTGGTTAATTGCCATTGACGGACCTATCCTCCATGAATTTATCTAGTTTTTTTAACCCTGTTATAGTCTTGGCCTTCACAATATCCTCGGGCCGCAGTTTTCCCTATCTATAAAATGGGGATGACTGCACTCACAGCTGTAAAGCCCCTGGGGATTTATGAATGAAAAGCTCAGTATAAATTAAACGCTAAGTGTGCTGGCATTGCTACCAGCTTTTCATGCTGCCTCTCGCTGGGAACAGAATGTGAGATATATTTGCAGTCCAGCTTTCCAAGGGAAACAGAAGGAAGGCGCTCTCTTCTGCCCTCCTCCTGCCCCCAAGATTCATGACTATGTGGGGTAGCAGCAGCAGCAGAAGGCAGCTCTAGCCCTACCCCAGGCACTGCAAGAGGATGGCGGTCTCTGCTACAGTACCCCTACCCAGCATCTTTTCTGAGACCCCTTTCCTGTGCGCCTGCTCTAGTGCTACTTCGGCGCATAATTTTTCCAAGCGGCAGATGTGACAACACCACTCTTGTCTGCGGCTACCACAGGGCTCTGCCCAGCTGCATGAGGAGTGACCAGTCTCGTTCATTTCGCTCCAATACTGCTTGAGCAAGCTACAAGCTGCAACAAGGACAATCTGCAAACTCAGGCCAACACAACTGCTGAGGGTCCCATTTGAATGGTTTCCTCTGCAGCCAGAACCAAAATCGTTCAAAAAAAATTAAACATAACAAAATCATGAGCTATAGAATTCTACAGAAGTTGATGCCGTAGCCTCTCTTACCACCTTGATCTCCACGGAAAGCTGCTAACTCACCACCAGCAAGCAGACTTTGCCAAGCCCCAGATACAGATTTTAAAATACCCACTGTATCATTATTATTTATTGTTTGTAGCACCACATTTTAATAAGCTGAGGCATTATGAGTAGGAAGCTTGCAGTTAGAGGTTAATAAATGGTTTGGTAACTAGACAGTAACATTTAAGGAAGAGACCAATCAAACAATTGATTAACTCCTCGAATAAAGACTCTGCAACCCTCTGCAGAAGATCCAGCTCTCA